>NC_137127.1:27120760-27720760 GCF_949319135.1 Squalius cephalus
CAATTTGGGGAGAACCTATCAAAGTATGACCCAGATTGGCCCATAGGTGGCGCTACAATGACCACATTTACTAAATTGCTCATAACTCCTAGACAGTTTGTCCTAGAGTCTCAATTTTAGCATCACTGTGATCCCTGGATCCAGACGGACAAAATGGCTATCTCCAAATCCCGATCCGAGCAAAAAAAAATTTCTATGGGCAATTTAGTGAAAAACCTACTTTTGCAAACTAGTCCTAGGTTTTTGGCCCAATCGGAACCAGACCAGTCTAGCACAGTTCTCTGGAGTCTCTAGATCAATAATTATCGAAAAAAAGTTGAACTTTTGCATTGGCCTGGCTGTAACAGGGTCATTCAGGAAAGGTGTGGGACAAAAAAACACTCAAAAGCCTATACAACCTAAGGGAAAACCCCAAACTTCACAAAAATCGATGAGCAGATGTGTCAGAACATGGTGAAGAAGCATGCCAAGTTTCGTGAAGATCGGACAATAGGTGGCGCTATAACTGTCCAAAACGTCTCTTCTTATTAGGGGTTCAAGCATGAAATGCTGAAACCCTATTGTAATTGTGCTGATTTTTATTATTATTATTATTATTATTATTATTCCGCCCTAAAACGCATCGTGCAGCCCAAACTGTAAGAGCTGGAACCTTGAAACTTGGCCAAATGGTAGTCCTCAATTTGGGGAGAACCTATCAAAGTATGACCCAGATTGGCCCATAGGTGGCGCTACAATGACCACATTTACTAAATTGCTCATAACTCCTAGACAGTTTGTCCTAGAGTCTCAATTTTAGCATCACTGTGATCCCTGGATCCAGACGGACAAAATGGCTATCTCCAAATCCCGATCCGAGCAAAAAAAAAATTTCTATGGGCAATTTAGTGAAAAACCTACTTTTGCAAACTAGTCCTAGGTTTTTGGCCCAATCGGAACCAGACCAGTCTAGCACAGTTCTCTGGAGTCTCTAGATCAATAATTATCGAAAAAAAGTTGAACTTTTGCATTGGCCTGGCTGTAACAGGGTCATTCAGGAAAGGTGTGGGACAAAAAAACACTCAAAAGCCTATACAACCTAAGGGAAAACCCCAAACTTCACAAAAATCGATGAGCAGATGTGTCAGAACATGGTGAAGAAGCATGCCAAGTTTCGTGAAGATCGGACAATAGGTGGCGCTATAACTGTCCAAAACGTCTCTTCTTATTAGGGGTTCAAGCATGAAATGCTGAAACCCTATTGTAATTGTGCTGATTAGGGGTTCAAGCACGAAGTGCTGAAACCCTATTGTAATTGTACTGATTTTTATTATTATTATTTTTCTTCTGCCGTAAAACGCATCGTGCAGCCCAAACCGTAAGTGCTAGAGACTTGAAACTTTGCCAGATGGTAGTACAAAAATCGAGGAGAGGTTATCAAAATATGACCCCGATTGGCCCATAGGTGGCGCTACAGTGCAAAAAACAAAAAAAAATCATATTTTTGCTTAAATCTCATTAACCGTTTGTCACAGACTCAAGTGTCTTATATCATTGGAATCCTTGGGTCAAGCCGAACAAAAAAGGCCTCAAGGATTTCATTTCCGGTATGCAAATTTTCCGCCATTTTGAATTATGTCCAAAACCTACTTTTGCGAACTAGTCCCTGGTTTTGTGTCCGATCGGAACCAAACCAGTGTAGAAATGTTCTCTGGAGTCAGAATATCAATAATTATCGAAAAAAAGTTGAAATTTCGATTGACGGTCGCTAAGGGACGCCAAAATGTTTGAAGAAGGCGGAGCCTATTTTACTAAAATGGCTATAACTCCAGAAGTAAATGAGGTATATTCACCAAACTCGGTACACCTGTGTAAGAGGTCAATCTGAGGTCATAGTAAAAAGATTGCGGCGATTGGCCACATGGTGGCGCTATAACATGAAAAAAACATAAATCAGGCTGTAACCACCTGACCGTTAGTCCGATTGACTTGAAAATTGGTATGCAGTGTCTTGGTCCAAGCTGTCATGTATATCTATGAGGACATTGGTGTATCTCAAAAAACATGGCCGCCATCGGCCAATGAAGTTTGAGCACCTATTAGACAAGGTTAACGGAGGCCGATCGGAACAAAACTCGGTGGGCATGTTCGACTCATGGCCCTAGAGGTCTGTAACAATTTTGAAAGAAATCGGCCACTAGTTGGCGCTAACGAGTTTTATGGCTCTGTAATCACGTGGTGTTACACTTATCATCACAAAATGCATATCATTTGATAGACCTGCTCATGCTGAACAACTTTGCCTCTAGAACCATTGCTGTCAATCAAACAGTTTATTAATTATTCACGAATATGTTAAAAACCTACTTTTGCGAACTAGTCCCTGGTTTTTTGCCCGATCGGAACCAAACGAGTCTAGGACAATTCTCTGGACTCTTTAGATCAATAATTATCAAAAAAAGTTGAACTTTTGCATTTTTCGCATGGGTATAATTGGGTCATAAAGAAAATGGGCGTGGCAAAATGCAAACAAAAGCCTATAAATCCTAAACAAAAACTCAGAACATCACGAAAATTGGTGAGCATATGTGCCATAACATTCTAAATAAGCATGCAAAATTGTATGTAGATCGGATGATAGTTGGCGCTATAACTGTTAAAAAGCAATGGTAAATTGCCTGTATTGGCTGTAAATGGACTTTTCAATCTATTATTTCAGTGGTTAAAAGCTTTCTAAATAAATCTTAATGTCTTGAATGCTTAAATGCCTTAAAGGCCTTAAATGCTTGAACCCCGATAAATGCTGCTTGCAGCTTTAATTAGGGGTTCAAGCACGAAGTGCTGAAACCCTATTGTAATTGTCCTGATTTTTATTATTATTATTCTGCCGTAAAACGCATCGTGCAGCCCAAACCGTAAGTGCTGGAGACTTGAGACTTTGCCAGAAGGTAGTACAAAAATCGAGGAGAGGTTATCAAATTATGACCCCGATTGGCCAATAGGTGGCGCTATAGTAAGCAAAAGTATAAAATCGCTAATAACTCCTAGACGGTTTGTCGTAGACTCAAGTGTCTTATATCACTATAATCCTTGGATCAAGGCGGACAAAACGTATATCTCCGATTTCATTTCCGGTTGGCAAATTTTTCCGCCATTTTGAATTTTGTCAAAAACCTACTTTTGCGAACTAGTCTGTGGTTTTTTGTCCGATCGGAACCAAACCAGTGCAGAAATGTTCTCTGGAGTCTGAATATAAATAATTATCGAAAAAAAGTTGAAATTTCGATTCATGGTCGCTACGGGGTGCCAAAATGTTCGAAGGAGGCGGAGTCAGTTTTACTAAAATTGTTATAACTCGTGAACGAAATGAGATATCTTCACCAAACTTGGTAAACATATGTAGGAGGTCAATTTGAGGTCACAGTAAAAAAATTGCGTCGATTGGCCTCATGGTGGCGCTATAAAATAAAAAAAACGTATAGACACCTGACCGTTTTTCCGAATGACTTGAAATTTGGTATGCAGTGTCTTGGCCCAAGGGGCCATGTATGTCTAAAAGGATATTGGCGTATCTTGAAAAACATGGCCGCCATTGGCAAATGAGGTTTGAGCACCTATTAACGAAGTCCGATCGGAACGAAACTCGGTGGGCATGTTCGGCTCAAGCCCCTAGAGGTCTGTAAGAATTTTGAAAGAAATCGGCCACTAGTTGGCGCAAACGAGTTTTAAGGCTCTTTAATCACGTGGTGTTACACTTATTGTCACAAAATGCATATCATTAGATAGATCTGCTCATGCTCAACAACTTTGCCTCAAGAACCACTAATGTCAATCAAACCATTCATTAATTATTCGCGAATATGTTAAAAACCTACTTTTGCGAACTAGTCCTAGGTTTTTTGCCCGATCGGAACCAGACCAGTCTAGGGCAATTCTCTGGACTCTCTAGATCAATAATTATCGAAAAAAAGTTGAACTTTTGCATTTGGGTGGCTGTAATAGGGTCATTTATAAAATGGGTGTGGCAAAATACACTAAAGAGCCTATAAATCATATATAAAAAAACTCAGAACTTCACAAAAATTGGATGAGCGTATGTGACCTAACATCATTAATAACCATGCGAAATGTTATGGAGATCGGACCATAGGTGGCGCTATAACTGTTAAAAAACTTTAAAACCATATATTTCCTATGGTAAATTGCCTGTATTGGCTGTAAATGGTCTTTTCCATCTATAATCATATAATTTTCATATAATAATGTTCAAAACTAGTGCAGTACAATTCTCTGGACTCTCTAGATCAGTAATTATCAGAAAAAGTTGAACTACTTCATTTGTATGGCTATAATAGGGTCACTTCAAAATGTGGCCTTGACCAAGTCTCCCCGAAAGCCTATATCTCTTCAATGAATGCTCAGAGCTTCTTCAAAACAAGTCATAACATGTGAAATATCACTCTAAACAAAAATGAACCTTTTCAGACAGATCAGTCAAAATTTGCCTCTATAACAGTTAAAAAGGTGAAAATGATATGAATATAATGGCATATTAAGCCAATAAGTGGTATTCTACTGCCCCCTGCTGTTTAAAATAGTCATTTTGTCATATTGTTGTAGAATTCATATTTAGACGTTATTGAATAACTCTTTTAACATTTACAATCACATGTAGTCAAATTCATCTATTGAAGTATTACTACTAACAATTGTCACATTGAGGAAAGTGAATCCTGAAGGAGATTTGCAGTAAACAGTTTGATCACATCATATACTTCAAATGTCTGTATCTACAACAGAATGTGTGTGTGTAGTCTTAGGTTTCTGAATAAATTCTGAATGATCTGATTAATAGCTTACAAAGACTTTGTGAAATGTTTATAGACCATTCAAATATATTTTCATAATGACATATCCCAATAGCATTGAAAAAACAACAACAACATTTGTCTTTGTGTGTGTGTGTGTGTGTGTGTGTGTGTGTGTGTGTGTGTGTGTGTGTGTGTGTGTGTGTGTGTGTGTGTGTGTGTGTGTGTGTGTAAACATGCATTATGGAGTTAAAATGGAAAAACTGGTTTGCTTTAGTGCAGAAAAATGGTGAAAATCAAGAAGTTTAAAGTGAAAGTGAGCCAATAAGTGGTCTTCTACTGCCCTCTGCTGGCCATTCTACTTATTAATGAAGTCTACTCACATATGCTTTTGCATTCATTAGACACTAAAAATCACTTATATAACAATAAAACACTAAAAAATCACTTATATAACAATTACTATTGTAGCACAATCATATTTTGTCAGAGTTTATCACTTCATTTTTACTGATACTTCACATAATTGCTAGCAATGTGGTAAATCATGGTAAATCACACTAAAAACATGGTAAATCATAATAAATAATACTAGAATGTGGTGTATCAAGGTAAATCATACTACAATCCTGGTACATCATTCTAGAACTGGTACATCATTCTAGAACATGGTATATCATGGTACATCATGCTAGAACATGGTAAATCATGGTAAACTATGCTAGAACAGGGTAAATCATGGTAAGCCATGATAAATCATAATAAACTATGGTAAATCATGTTAGAATGTGGTATATCATGGTAAATCATGCTAGAACATGGTAAATCATGGTAAACTATGCTAGAACAGGGTAAATCATGGTAAACTATGATAAATCATGGTAAACTATGATAAATCATGATAAACTATGGTAATCCATGCTTGAATCACAGTAAACAATGGTAAATCATACTAGAATGTAGTATATCATGGTAAATTATGCTAGAATATGGCAAATCATGCTAGAATCATAGTAAATAATACTAGAATATGCTAAATTGTTGTGGGAGGAGCCTATTTTACTAAAATGGCTATAACTCAAGAAGTAAATGAGATATCTTCACCAAACTCAGTACACATGTGTATGGGTTCAATTTGAGGTCACAGTAAACAATTCTATGGAGATCGGACCATAGGTGGCGCTATAACTGTTAAAAAGCTTTAAAACCATATATATCACATGGTAAATTGCCTGTATTGGCTGTAAATGGTCTTTTCCATCTATTATGTCAGTGGTTACATGCTTATTAAATAAATCTTAATAACTTTTGATGCTTTTGTGCTTAAATGCCTTAACTGCTTGAACCCCGATAAATGCTGCTTGCAGCTTTAATTATTATTATTATTATTATTATTCCGCCGTAAAACGCATCGTGCAGCCCAAACTGTAAGAGCTGGAACCTTGAAACTTGGCCAAATGGTAGTCCTCAATTTGGGGAGAACCTATCAAAGTATGACCCAGATTGGCCCATAGGTGGCGCTACAATGACCACATTTACTAAATTGCTCATAACTCCTAGACAGTTTGTCCTAGAGTCTCAATTTTAGCATCACTGTGATCCCTGGATCCAGACGGACAAAATGGCTATCTCCAAATCCCGATCCGAGCAAAAAAAAATTTCTATGGGCAATTTAGTGAAAAACCTACTTTTGCAAACTAGTCCTAGGTTTTTGGCCCAATCGGAACCAGACCAGTCTAGCACAGTTCTCTGGAGTCTCTAGATCAATAATTATCGAAAAAAAGTTGAACTTTTGCATTGGCCTGGCTGTAACAGGGTCATTCAGGAAAGGTGTGGGACAAAAAAACACTCAAAAGCCTATACAACCTAAGGGAAAACCCCAAACTTCACAAAAATCGATGAGCAGATGTGTCAGAACATGGTGAAGAAGCATGCCAAGTTTCGTGAAGATCGGACAATAGGTGGCGCTATAACTGTCCAAAACGTCTCTTCTTATTAGGGGTTCAAGCATGAAATGCTGAAACCCTATTGTAATTGTGCTGATTTTTATTATTATTATTATTATTATTATTATTCCGCCCTAAAACGCATCGTGCAGCCCAAACTGTAAGAGCTGGAACCTTGAAACTTGGCCAAATGGTAGTCCTCAATTTGGGGAGAACCTATCAAAGTATGACCCAGATTGGCCCATAGGTGGCGCTACAATGACCACATTTACTAAATTGCTCATAACTCCTAGACAGTTTGTCCTAGAGTCTCAATTTTAGCATCACTGTGATCCCTGGATCCAGACGGACAAAATGGCTATCTCCAAATCCCGATCCGAGCAAAAAAAAAATTTCTATGGGCAATTTAGTGAAAAACCTACTTTTGCAAACTAGTCCTAGGTTTTTGGCCCAATCGGAACCAGACCAGTCTAGCACAGTTCTCTGGAGTCTCTAGATCAATAATTATCGAAAAAAAGTTGAACTTTTGCATTGGCCTGGCAGCCCAAACCGTAAGGGCTAGAGCTTTGAAACTTTGCCATATGGTAGTACAAAAATCGAGGAGAGGTTATTAAATTATGACCCCGATTGGCCCATAGGTGGCGCTATAGCAACCAAAAGCGCGAAACTGCTCATAACTCCTAGACCGTAAGTCCTAGACTCAAGTGTCTTATATCATTGGAAAGCTGGACGCCTGACGAACAAAACGTATATCTCCGATTTTATTTCCGCCATGATAGATTTTCCGCCATTTTGAATTTTGTTGAAAATCTACTTTTGCGAACTAGTCCCTGGTTTTTCGCCCGATCGGAACCAAACCAGTGCAGAATTGTTCTCTGGAGTCTGAAGATCAATAATTATCGAAAAAAAGTTGAAATTTCGATTCACGGTCGCTAGGGGGTGCAAAATTAACGTTGTGGGAGGAGCCTATTTTACTAAAATGGCTATAACTCCAGAAGTAAAAGAGGTATTTTAACCAATCTTGGTACACATGTGTAAGAGGTAAATCTGAGGTCACGGTAAAAAAATCGCGGCGATTGGCCACATGGTGGCGCTATAACATGAAAAAAACATAAAACAGGCTATAACCACCTGACCGTTAGTCCGATTGACTTGAAAATTGGTATGCAGTGTCTTGGTCCAAGGTGCCATGTATGTCTATGAGGACATTGGCGTATCTCAAAAAACATGGCCGCCATCGGCCAATGAAGTTTGAGCACCGATTAGACAAGGTTAACGGAGGCCGATCGGAACGAAACTCGATGGGCATGTTCGTCTCATGGCCCTAGAGGTCTGTAAGAATTTTGAAAGAAATCGGCCACTAGTTGGCGCTAACGAGTTTTATGGCTCTGTAATCACGTGGTGTTACACTCATCCACACAATATGCATATCATTTGATAGATCTGCTCATGCTGAACAACTTTGCCTCAAGAACCATTGCTGTCAATCAAACCGTTCATTAAATATTCACGAATATGTCTAAAACCTACTTTTGCGAACTAGTCCTAGGTTTTTCGCCCGATCGGAACCAGACCAGTCTAGGACAATTCTCTGGACTCTCTAGATCAATAATTATCAAAAAAAAGTTGAACTTTTGCATTTGTATGGCTGTAATAGGGTCATTTATAAAATGGGTGTGGCAAAATACACTCAAAAGCCTATAAATCCTAAATGAAAACTCAGAACTTCACAAAAATTGGTCAGCCTATGTGTCATAACATCATTAACAAGCATGCAAAATTTTATGGAGATCGGACGATAGGTGGCGCTATAACTGTTAAAAAGCTTTAAAACCATATATTTCCTATGGTATGTTGCCTGTATTGGCTGTAAATGGTCTTTTCCATCTCTGATCATATAATTTTCATATCATAATGTTCAAAACTAGTGCAATACAATTCTCTGGACTCACTAGATCAAAAATTGTCAGAAAAAGTTGAACTACTTCATTTGGATAGCTATAATAGGGTCACTTCAAAATGTAGCCTTTACCAAGTGTCCCCGAAAGCCTATATCTCTTTAATGAATGACTCAGACCTTCTTAAAAACAAGTCAGAACATGTGAAATATCACTCTGAACATGCATGAAAATTTTCAGACAGATCAGACAAAATTTGCCTCTATAACAGTTAAAAAGGTGAAAATGATATGATTATAATGGCATGTTAAGCCAATAAGTGGTATTTTACTGCCCCCTGCTGTTTAAAATAGTCATTTTGTCATATTGTTCTATAATTTATATTTAGACTTTATAAAATCACTATTTTAACATTTACAATTACATTTAGTCAAAATCCATCTGTTAAAGTATTAGTATTGACAGTTTGATCACATCATACATTTCAAATGTCTGCATCTACAACATAATGTGTGTGTGTAGTCTTAGGTTTCTGAATAAATTCTGAATCATCTGATTAATAGCTTGCAAAGACTTTGTGAAATGTTTATAGACCATTCAAATATATTTTCATAATGACATATCCCAATAGCATTGAAAAAACAACAACAACATTTGTCTTTGTGTGTGTGTGTGTGTGTGTGTGTGTGTGTGTGTGTGTGTGTGTGTGTGTGTGTAAACATGCATTATGGAGTTAAAATGGAAAAACTGGTTTGCTTTAGTGCAGAAAAATGGTGAAAATCAAGAAGTTTAAAGTGAAAGTGAGCCAATATGTGGTCTTCTACTGCCCTCTGCTGGCCATTCTACTTATTAATGAAGTCTACTCACATATGCTTTTGCATTCATTAGACACTAAAAATCACTTATATAACAATAAAACACTAAAAAATCACTTATATAACAATTACTATTGTAGCACAATCATATTTTGTCAGAGTTTATCACTTCATTTTTACTGATACTTCACATAATTGCTAGCAATGTGGTAAATCATGGTTAAATCACACTAAAAACATGGAAATCATAATAAATAATACTAGAATGTGGTGTATCAAGGTAAATCATACTACAATCCTGGTACATCATTCTAGAACATGGTATATCATGGTACATCATGCTAGAACATGGTAAATCATGGTAAACTATGCTAGAACAGGGTAAATCATGGTAAGCCATGATAAATCATAATAAACTATGGTAAATCATGTTAGAATGTGGTATATCATGGTAAATCATGCTATAACATGGTAAATCATGGTAAACTATGCTAGAACAGGGTAAATCATGGTAAACTATGATAAATCATTGTAAACTATGATAAATCATGATAAACTATGGTAATCCATGCTAGAATCACAGTAAACAATGGTAAATCATACTAGAATGTAGTATATCATGGTAAATTATGCTAGAATATGGCAAATCATGCTAGAATCATAGTAAATAATACTAGAATGTGCTAAATTGTTGTGGGAGGAGCCTATTTTACTAAAATGGCTATAACTCAAGAAGTAAATGAGATATCTTCACCAAACTCAGTACACATGTGTATGGGTTCAATTTGAGGTCACAGTAAACAATTTTATGGAGATCGGACCATAGCTGGCGCTATAACTGTTAAAAAGCTTTAAAACCATATATATCCCATGGTAAATTGCCTGTATTGGCTGTAAATGGTCTTTTCCATCTATTATGTCAGTGGTTACATGCTTATTAAATAAATCTTAATAACTTTTGATACTTTTGTGCTTAAATGCCTTAAAGGCCTTAACTGCTTGAACCCCGATAAATGCTGCTTGCAGCTTTAATTATTATTATTATTCTCCCCTAAAACGCATCGTGCAGCCCAAACCGTAAATGCTGGAACCTTGAAACTTGGCCAAATGGTAGTACTCAATTTGGGGAGAACCTATCAAAGTATGACGCCGATTGGCCCATAGGTGGCGCTATAGCAACCAAAAGCGCGAAACTGCTCATAACTCCTAGACGGTATGTCGTAGACTCAAGTGTCTTATATCATTGGAAAGCTGGACTCCTGAAGGTCAAAACGTATATCTCCGATTTCATTTTTGATATGCAAATTTTTCCGCCATTTTGAATTTTGTCAAAAACCTACTTTTGCGAACTAGTCCCTGGTTTTTTGCCCGATCGGATCCAAACCAGTGCAGAAATGTTCTCTGGAGTTTGAATATCAATAATTATCGAAAAAAAGTCGAAATTTCGATTCCTGGTCGCTAGGGGGTGATAAATTAATGTTGTGGGAGGAGCCTATTTTACTAAAATGGCTATAACTCAAAAAGGAAATGAGATATCTTCACCAAACTTGGTGCACATGTGTATGAGTTCAATCTGGGGTCACAGTAAAAAAATCGTGACGATTGATCACTAGGTGGCGCTATAACATGAAAAAAACATGAAAAGGGCTATGACCACCTGACCGTTAGTCCGATTGACTTGAAAATTGGTATGCAGTGTCTTGGTCCAAGGTGGCATGTATGTCTATGAGGACATTGGCTTATCTTGAAAAACATGGCCGCCATCGACCAATGAAATTTGAGCACCTATTAGACAAAGTTAATGGAGGCTGATCGGAACGAAACTCGATGGGCATGTTCGACTCATGGTCTTAGAGGTCTGTAAGAGTTTTGAAAGAAATCGGCCACTAGTTGGCGCTAACGAGTTTTATGGCTCTGTAATCACGTGGTGTTACACTTATCGTCACAAAATGCATATCATCTGATAGACCTGCTCAAGTTGAACAACTTTGCCTCAAGAACTATTGCTGTCAATTAAACTGTTTATTAAATATTTGTAATTATGTTAAAAACCTACTTTTGCGAACTAGTCCTAGGTTTTTCGCCCAATCGAAACCAGACCAGTCTAGGACAATTCTTTGGACACTCTAGATCAATAATTATCAAAAAAAAAGTTGAACTTTTGCATGTAGATGGCTGTAATAGGGTCATTTAGAAAAGGGGCGTGGCAAAAAAACACTAAAAAGCTTATAAATCCTAAATGAAAACTCAGAACTTCACAAAAATTGGTGAGCATATGTGACATAACATCATTAACAAGCATGCCAATTTTTATGGAGATCGGACGATAGGTGGCGCTATAACTGCTAAAAACCTTTAAAACCATATATTTCCTATGGTATTTCCTGTAAATGGTCTTTTCCATCTATTATGTCAGTAGTTACATGCTTGCTAAATAAAACTTAATCACTTTTGATGCTTTTGTGCTTAAAGGCCTTAACTGCTTGAACCCCGATAAATGCTGCTTGCAGCTTTAATTATTATTATTATTATTATTATTATTCCGCCGTAAAACGCATCGTGCAGCCCAAACCGTAAGAGCTGGAACTTTGAAACTTTGACAGATGGTAGTACAAAAATCGAGGAAAGGTTCAGAGATTATGACCCCGATTGGCCCATAGGTGGCGCTATAACAACCAAAAGCGCGAAACTGCTCATAACTCCTAGACCGTATGTCGTAGACTCAAGTGTCTTATATCATTGGAAAGCTGGACGCCTGACGAACAAAACGTATATCTCCGATTTCATTTCCGCCATGATAGATTTTCCGCCATTTTGAATTTTGTCAAAAATCTACTTTTGCAAACTAGTCCCTGGTTTTTTGCCCGATTGGAACCAAACTAGTGCAGAAATGTTCTCTGGAGACTGAATATCAATAATTATCGAAAAAAAGTGGAAATTTCGATTCACGGTCGCTAAGGGGCGCCAAAACGTACGTTGTGGGAGGGGCCTATTTTACTAAAATGGCTATAACTCCCGATGTAAATGAGGTATCTTCACCAAACTTGGTACACATGTTTATGAGCTTACTCTGGGGTCACAGTAAAAAAATCGCGACGATTGGCCTCATGGTGGCGCTATAAAATGAAAAAAACATAAAACAGGCTATAACCACCTGACCGTTAGTCCGATTGACTTGAAAATTGGTATGCAGTGTCTTGGTCCAAGGTGCCATGTATGTGTATGAGGACATTGGCGTATCTCAAAAAACATGGCCGCCATCGGCCAACGAAGTTTGAGCACCTATTAGACAAGGTTAACGGAGGCCGATCGGAACGAAACTCAATGGGCATGTTCGGCTCATGGCCCTAAAGGTCTGTAAGAATTTTGAAAGAAATCGGCCACTAGTTGGCGCTAACGAGTTTTACGGCTCTGTAATCACGTAGTGTTACAAATATCCACACAATATGCATATCATTTGATAGATCTCCTCATCCTGAACAACTTTGCCTCAAGAACCATTGCTGTCAATCAAACTGTTCATTAATTATTCATTAATATGTTAAAAACCTACTTTTGCGAACTAGTCCTAGGTTTTTTGCCCGATCGGAACCAGACCAGTCTAGGACAATTCTCTGGACTCTCTAGATCAATAATTATCAAAAAAAAGTTGAACTTTTGCATTTGGATGGCTGTAATAGGGTAATTTATAAAATGGGCGTGTCAAAATACATTAAAAAGCCTATAAATCCTAAATAAAAACTCAGAACTTCACAAAAATTGGTCAGCATATGTGACATAACATCATTAACAAGCATGAAAAATTCTATGGAGATCGGACGATAGGTGGCGCTATAACTGTTAAAAAGCTTTAAAATCATATATTTCCTATGGTAAACTGCCTGTATTGGCTGTAAATGGTCTTTTCCATCTCTGATCATATAATTTTCATATCATAATGTTCAAAACTAGTGCAATACAATTCTCTGGACTCACTAGATCAATAATTGTCAGAAAAAGTTGAACTACTTCATTTGGATAGCTATAATAGGTTCACTTCAAAATCTGGCCTTTACCAAGTGTCCCCGAAAGCCTATATCTCTTTAATCAATGCTCAGACCTTCTTAAAAACAAGTCAGAACATGTGAAATATCACCCTGAACAAGCATGAAAATTTTCAGACAGATCGGACAAAATTTGCCTCTATAACAGTTAAAAAGGTGAAAATGATATGAATTAATGGCATGTTAAGCCAATAAGTGGTATTTTACTGCCCCCTGCTGTTTAAAATAGTCATTTTCTCATATTGGTATTGGTATCAGCCATGGTAAATCATGATAAATGATGGTGTGTGTGTGTGTGTGTGTGTGTGTGTGTGGTACAAATATAACAAAGGTTTTATTTTCCAACATGAAAACAAACATAACAGAGTGCTAGTGCACAAACAATAACCGACAATGATAATGGATGAGAGGGGAACTTAAATACACAGATCAAGACAAGGACAACAGGTGACGGTTATGATGATGAGGAGCAGGTGATGATGAGGAGGGTGATGAGGAGCAGGTGCAGGTGATGACGACAGATGGTGAATGTGATGAAGACAGAAGGTGAATGTGATGAAGGTGAATGTGACACCAATATCACTGAAACATTGTGTGTGTGTGTGTGTGTGTGTGTAGCATTATTGTGTGTAGCATATGTAGCAAGTATGCATTATTGAGTTAACATGGAAACACTGGTTTGCTTTAGTGCAGAAAACTGGTCAAAATCATGAGGTTTAAAGTGAAAGTGAGCCAATAAGTGGTCTTCTACTGCCCTCTGCTGGCCATTCTACTTATTAATTAAATTTTTCCACATGTGCTTGCATTTAAACTTGAATACACACTAAAAATCACTTATATAGCAATAACTATTATAACACAATAATATTTTGTCAGTGTTCATCACCTCATTTGCACTGACACTTGACATAATTGCTAGTAATGTGGTTAATCATGCTAGAAACATTGTAAATCATAGTAAATAATACTGAAATGAGGTGTATCAAGGTAAATCATGCTAGAATCCTAATAAATCATTCTGGAACATGGTATATGATAGTAAATCATGCTAGAATCATATTAAATAATTCTAGAATGTGGCAAATCGTTGTGGGAGGAGCCTATTTTACTCAAATGGCTATAACTCAAGAAGTAAATGAGATATCTTCACCAAACTCAGTACACATGTGTATGGGTTCAATTTGAGGTCACAGTAAACAATTTTATGGAGATCGGACCATAGGTGGCGCTATAACTGTTAAAAAGCTTTAAAACCATATATATCCCATGGTAAACTGCCTGTATTGGCTGTAAATGGTCTTTTCATCTTCATTTATATAGCGCTTTTAACAATGTAAATTGTCTCAAAGCAGCTTTACAGAGATAAGCGTATAATTTAAGGTAACAGAGATTGTTTCGGCTTTACAGCAGAGTTAAGTTATTTCCATCTAAAGTTAGTTTTAATTGATTTGCTTCCGTCGCAATGATCATTTGTTATTAAATTAGGGGTCGCTAAGACGACACCATTCCCTCTACACAGACTTTAAACGCGAACCTGTGAGAAACGCTGATGGCGTTCACATGCGCATTTAGAATGGGTTCTATAGTTATGTGCGTTTGAATATACGCAGGTTTGGAATTCCCTACAAGCCAAGCCTAAACAAAATACTTGTCTTTCCTTATAAATTTTGATAAGGAATTTTATTTTATTTGTTGCTTTGGGGTAGGACCGCGAGACGAATTTTCCCGACAACGCCTTATCTGTAGAGTGGGAAAGGGATCCTCCATAGGGAGAGACTAGTTGGCACTTCAGCACTGCGTTGTCATCGGTCCAGGCGAAGGTCCTTCGTCAGATCTGGATACGGCCTGGATCCGGCAGGCTGCAGGAAAACCTCGGGATAAACACAGACACTAAAATTAGCGTAGATGCCATTCTTCTCATGATGTAACGAGTACATCTGGATTTTTGGGAAGTGTTCCCGGTTCCGGCTGACCTACTATATGCAGCCTAACATTAAATTATAGAAGTCTATAATGTATTATGTGAAAGCTAGGTCAAAGAGATGTGTCTTTAATCTGGCTTTGAACTGACAGAGTGTGTCTGCTTCCCGGACAATGGTAGGAAGACTGTTCCAGAGTTTTGGTGCTAAATAGGAAAAGGATCTACCACCAGCAGTCGATTTTGATATTCTAGGTATTATCAACTGGCCGGAATTTTGAGATCGTAATAGACGTGACGGACTATAATGCGTTAAGAGCTCGCTCAAGTACTGCGGAGCTAAACCATTCAGTGCTTTGTAAGTAATCAGCAATATTTTAAAATTGATGCGATGTTTAATAGGGAGCCAATGCAGTTTTGACAGAACTGGGCTAATATGGTCATACTTCCTGGTTCTGGTAAGAACTCGAGCTGCTGCGTTTTGAACCAGCTGTAGTTTGTTTATTAAGCGTGCAGGGCAACCACCCAGTAGAGCATTACAATAATCTAGCCTTGAGGTCATGAACGCATGAACCAATTGTTCCGCATTTGTCAATGAGAGCATATGGCGTAATTTAGATATATTTTTAAGATGGAAAAATGCAGTTTTACAGATACTAGACACGTGACTTTCAAATGAAAGATTGGTATCAAAGAGCACACCCAGGTTCCTAACCGACGACGAAGACTTAACAGAGCAGCCATCAAGTGTTAGACAGTATTCTAGATTATTACGTGAGGAAGTTTTTTGTCCAATAATTAGAAACTCTGTTTTTTCAGAATTTAGAAGTAGGAAATTACAAGTCATCCAATTTTTTATATCCGCTATGCATTCCGTTAATTTTGTGAATTGATAAGTTTCGTTAGGTTTTGAAGAAATATAGAGCTGAGTATCATCGGCATAACAGTGAAAGCTAATGCCATGTTTCCTAATGATATCTCCTAAGGGTAGCATGTACAGAGTGAACAGCAGTGGTCCTAGTACTGAGCCTTGTGGTACGCCATACTGAACTTGTGATCGATGAGACATCTCATCATTTACTGCTACAAATTGATAACGGTCAGATAAGTATGATTTAAACCATGCTAGTGCATTTCCCGTAATGCCAACATAATGTTCTAATCTATTTAAAAGAACGTTGTGGTCGATGGTGTCAAATGCAGCACTAAGATCGAGTAACACTAATAGCGAGATACAACCACGATCGGATGATAAGAGCAAATCATTTGTGACTCTAACGAGAGCTGTCTCGGTACTATGGTACGGTCTAAATCCTGACTGGAAATCCTCGCAGATATCATTTCTTTCAAGAAAGGAACACAGTTGTGAGGATACTGCCTTTTCTAATATCTTTGACAGAAAAGGTAGATTCGAGATCGGCCTGTAATTGACTAATTCTGAAGGATCAAGTTGCGTTTTTTTAACAAGCGGTTTAATCATAGCCAGCTTAAAGTTTTTTGGTACGTATCCTAGAGACAAAGACGAATTAATGATACTAAGAAGAGGATCTATGACCTCTGGAAGTATTTCTTTCAGTAGCTTAGTCGGTATAGGGTCTAACATACATGTTGTAGATTTAGATGATTTAATGAGTTTAGTAAATTCTTCCTCTCCTATAGCAACGAATGAATCAAATTTTTCCTCAGGGAGGCTACAATGCACTGCCTGATGTGATACTGTAGTAGACGGTTGCATAGTTATAATTTTGTCCCTGATATTATCAATCTTATAAGTGAAGAAGTTCATAAAGTCATTACTGCTGTGTTGCTTGGAAACTTCGGTGCTTGAAGCTTTATTTTTCGTTAGTTTAGCCACCGTTTCAAATAAATACCTAGGATTATGTTTATTTTCTTCTAATAGGGTTGAAAAATAAGCAGATCTAGCAGCTTTTAAAGCCTCTCTGTAAGTAATTGAGCTCTCTTTCCATGAAATGCGAAATACCTCTAGTTTTGTTTTCTTCCAGTTGCGCTCCATTTTTCTGGCTGCTCTCTTAAGGGCCCGAGTGTGCTCGTTGTACCACGGCGTTGGACTATTTTCTTTAATCTTCTTTAAGCGCAACGGAGCAACTGTGTCTAAAGTGCTGGAAAAGAGAGTGTTAAACGTTTCTGTTGTAATATCTAGTTCTTCTAAGCTATCTGAGATGCTGAGATGATGAAACTGATTAGGAAGATTATTAATAAAGCAATCTTTAGTAGCAGAAGTGATAGGTCTCACATATTTGTAACACGGAGTTGGCTTTGCAGCCTTGACTAAATGAAGTTTACACGAGACTAGGTAATGATCTGAGATGTCATCGCTCTGCTGCAGAATTTCAACGGCATCCACATCTATTCCGTGTGATAATATTAGATCTAGAGTATGATTACGATGATGAGTAGGTCCTGACACGTGTTGTCTAACTCCAATTGAATTTACAATGTCTTTAAATGCCAATCCCAATGCATCTTTTTCATTATCGATGTGTATATTAAAATCACCAACAATTAGTACTTTATCTGCAGTCAATATTAATTCTGATAGAAAGTCCGCAAATTCTTTGATAAAGTCTGTATGGTGCCCTGGTGGCCTGTATACAGTAGCCAGCACAAATCTCAAACGGGATTTATCTTTTACACTATATATTTTTACATTAAGCACCAATGCTTCAAAAGAAATATATTTAAAACTTGATTTCTTAGTGGTTTTGAAACTATTACTATAAATTACAGCAACACCACCCCCTTTGCGTTTCAGACGAGGCTCATGTTTATAACAGTAATCTTGCGGGGTGGACTCATTTAAAGTAATGTAATCGTTTGGTTTTAGCCAGGTTTCTGTCAAACACAGCACATCTAGGTTATTATCTGAAATCATATCGTTAACAACGAGTGCTTTTGAAGTAAGCGATCGAATATTCAGCAACCCAAGCTTTAGCATTTGCTCATCTGTATTATAGCTGTTTTTTATTTGTTGAACATCAATTAAATTTTTAACCTTAGTTGGGTTTAAACGTTTTTTGGATTTCTTGGATTTCCAAATTCGGGGAACAGACACAGTCTCTATATGATGATAGCTAGTTGAAAGAGGCTCTATGTGATAGGATTTATCTGACCTTGGTGACGTGAGGCCGCTAGCAGACGGTCGGTTTAGCCAGTCTGTCTGCTTCCTGACCTGAGCCCCAGATTGTCATGTTTGAGCTCTAAGACTATGAGCCATATTACTAGAGAGAAGAGCAGCACCATCCCAGGAGGGATGAATACCATCTCTTTTCAACAGGTCAGGTTTGCCCCAAAAACTTTTCCAATTGTCTATGAATTCTATATTATTAAGCGGACACCACCGAGACAGCCAACCGTTAAGCGAACATAATCTACTAACTATCTCATCACTCCTGCGAACAGGAAGGGGGCCAGAGCAAATTACAGTCCTTGACATCGTACTTGCAAGTTCACACACCTCTTTAATATTAATTTTGGTGATCTCCGACTGGCGGAGTCGAACATCATTAGTGCCGACATGAATAATGATCTTAGAGAATTTACGATTAGCATTAGCCAGCACTTTTAAATTTGCTTTGATGTCAGGCGCTCTGGCTCCCGGCAAACATGTGACTATGGTGGTTGGTGTCTCTATTTTCACGTTCCGTGTAATAGAATCGCCAATAACTAGGGCACAATCATTCTCAGTGGGTGTTTCACTGAGCGGGGCAAATCGATTTGTTATGGTAATCGGAACGGAAGAGTGGTTTTTAGATCCGCGACTAGAGCGATCCCTCACTGTCACCCATTTGCCCGGCTGCACAGGCTCTACTTCAGCCAGAACCGACTCATGTAAAGTGTTCACTAAATGCGCATCCAAAACATCTAACGTTAAAGCACTAGCACTCTTACTATCCTCAATTAAAGTTTGGATGCGTGTTTCTAATTCTGAAATCTTCTCTGTCAACCTAACTGTCTCCTTACATTTATCACATATAAATCCTATATTGTCGACAGAGAAGGCTATACTAAACATGTGACATGAAGTGCAAGTGACAATAACAGGACAAGACATTACTCACCGTGTTTGTTGACTGATTCTTACTCACCTGAGCTTTTTATGAACTCAAAGGCGCGGACGCGCGAGAGAAAAATAAATAAATAAAATAGCTAAGCGCACGGGTGGCGCGTTAACAGGCTAGCGAATTACTAGCGTTTTGTGCTAGTAGTACTAATAACAAAAGCTAGCGATGTCAGGTTAATCTGAGATGTTGGGTAAAATGTAGTAGTATAAACAACTAGAAATAGTAGTAAAATGATGGTTCAAAACAAAGAAATATAAGGCTAAGACGGAGCTTACCGCACCGAAGCACACAAACACACTCACAGCAGGCAGCGAGGCAGACAGGAGCAATCGATCAGCGATCCAATTATTTTCCATCTATTATGTCAGTGGTTACATGCTTGCTAAATAAATCTTAATAACTTTTGATGCTTTTGTGCTTAAATGCCTTAAAGGCCTTAACTGCTTGAACCCCGATAAATGCTGCTTGCAGCTTTAATTAGGGGTTCAAGCACGAAGTGCTGAAACCCTATTGTAATTGTGCTGATTTTTATTAGGGGTTCAAGCACGAAGTGCTGAAACCCTATTGTTATTGTAAGGATTTTTATTATTATTATTATTTTCCCCTAAAACGCATCGTGCAGACCAAACCGTAAGAGCTGGAACCTTGAAAGTTGGCCAAATGGTAGTCCTCAATTTGGGGAGAACGTATCAAAGTATGACCTCGATTGGCCCATAGGTGGCGCTATAGCGACCAAAAGCGCAAAACTGCTCAGAACTCCTAGACCGTATGTCGTAGACTCAAGTGTCTTATATCATTGGAAAGCTGGACGCCTGACGAACAAAACGTATATCTCCGATTTCATTTCCGCCATGATAGATTTTCCGCCATTTTGAATTTTGTCAAAAACCTACTTTTGCGAACTAGTCCCTGGTTTTTCGCCCGATCGGAACCAAACCAGTGCAGAAATGTTCTCTAGAGACTGAAGATCAATAATTATCGAAAAAAAGTCGAAATTTCGATTCACGGACGCTAAGGGGCGCCAAAACGTACGTTGTGGGAGGGGCCTATTTTACTAAAATGGCTATAACTCCAGAAGTAAATGAGGTATCTTCACCAAACTCGGTACACATATGTATGAGCTCAATATGAGGTAACAGTAAAAAAATCGCGGCGATTGGCCACATGGTGGCGCTATAATAGGAAAAAAACATAAAACAGGCTTTAACCACCTGACCGTTAGTCCGATTGACTTGAAAATTGGTATGCAGTGTCTTGGTCCAAGGTGTCATGTATGTCTATGAGGACATTGGCGTATCTCAAAAAACATGGCCGCCATCGGCCAATGAAGTTTGAGCACCTATTAGACAAGGTTAACGGAGGCCGATCGGAACAAAACTCGGTGGGCATGTTCTACTCATGGCCCTAGAGGTCTGTAAGAATTTTAAAAGAAATCGGCCACTAGTTGGCGCTAACGAGTTTTATGGCTCTGTAATCACGTGGTGTTACACTTATTGTCACAAAATGCATACCATTTCATAGATCTCCTCTTGTTGAACAACTTTGCCTCAAGAACCATTGCTGTCAATCAAACCGTTCATTAAATATTCGTAATTATGTTAAAAACCTACTTTTGCGAACTAGTCCTAGGTTTTTCGCCCGATCAGAACCAAACGAGTCTAGGACAATTCTATGGACTCTCTAGATCAATAATTATCAAAAAAAAGTTGAACTTTTGCATTTTTCGCATGGGTATATTGGGGTCATAAAGAAAATGGGCGTGGCAAAATGCACTCAAAAGTCTATAAATCCTAAACGAAAACTCAGAACTTCACAAAAATTGATGAGCATATGTGTCATAACCTGCTAAAGAAGCATGGAAAATTTTATGGAGATCGGACCGTAGTTGGCGCTATAACTGTTAAAACGCTTTAAAACCATATATTTCCTATGGTAAATTGCCTGTATTTGCTGTAAATGGTGTCTTCTATCATCATATAATGTTCATATCATAATGTTCAAAACCAGTGCAGCACAATTCTCTGAACTCTCTAGATCAATAATTATCAGAAAAAAAGTTTAACTTCTTCAAAAGGTGATTTTATATGAATATAATGACATATTAAGCCAATAAGTGGTATTTTACTGCCCCCTGCTGTCATTTCATCATACTACTCCCTAATATTGTTATAAAATTCATATTTAGACTTTATAAAATCATTATTTTAACATTTACAATCACATTTTGTCAAAACTCATCTATTGAGTATTACTATTGACAATTGTGTTACACTGAGATATGGAAATGGACGAAAGTAAATGAATGAAATGAAACGAAAGTATAACGGCATTTAAGCCACGCCCCCGAATACAAATTCATTCATAACTCGAAAACGGAAAGTCGTTGCGCGCTCAAATTTTGATGGTGAGGACCTCTCCGGGCTCTTGATCGAAACGTGTCGTCGCGGGCCTCGGGAGCGCGCCCCCCGCGCATCGCCAGCCCGCGGGACCCCCGATTTTGAACGGCCATTACTCCCGACCCAGACCACCCCGAACATTGTGTGAGAGCTCGTTGGAAAGGGCCCGTCCTTGGCTATCTTCGATTCAAATGTGGTGTTATTTGCCCTGGGCATTCCAGAGATAATAGCCCGAACAGATATGCCTTATAACAGTCATAACTCCCAGCCCCAATCGCCCAAAAACACCTTGATGGTCTCATTCAACAGGGCTCCTCAAGCACTATCTATGCTCTGAGTTTCAGAATTTTTCGCCTTTTGGTTCCTGAGATATAAGTAAAAAAACAAATTCCCATTCATTCATTCAAACACTTCAACTGTAAAATGTAAGCTATAATACCACTGTTGTCCACTAGAGGGAGCAGCAGGATTACGCATGATCTTTTAATTCGCTTTCAGTATTGGGAAATAAACAAATGCTTTAAGAAGCAATCTTTTTTATTATGATGTTTTTTTTTTTATTATGATATTTGTATATATTTTATTTTATTATTATGATTATGAACGGTTTGATTGACATTAGTGATTCTTGAGGCAAAGTTGTTCAAGATGAGGAGATGAAGATATTTTCACAATATCACATCCTAAAACCATTGAAAACATATTTGTCTTTGTGTGTGTGTGTGTGTGGATGTGTGTGTGTTTGTGTATGTGTCTGTGTGTGTAAGCATGCTTAATGGAAAGAACATGGAGAAACTGCTTTGTTTTACTGGTGGATAAAAAAGTCTTTCAAATGAAAGTGAGTCAATTAGTGGTCTTCTACTGCCCTCTGCAGGACATTCTACTTAATAAAATATTTTCATCTGTGCTTTTGCATAAGTTTTTGGACTATATAAAATTACTTGCATGAAAATCACCTATTATAACACAGTCATGTTTTGTCAAAGTTTATCACTTCATTTTTACTGAGCTCTCAGTTTGAACAATTCTGCCTCTCAGTGATTAATTTGAAATCTGAAAATGGTGTTATACAGAGGAGATTTGCAATTATCATTTTGTTACCTATCTTTTATTTTAAATATCTACATCTACAACAAAATGTGTGTGCATGTGTGTGTTCAAGCATGGTTAGTGTATTAAGTATTATTGTTTAAGTATTATTGTTTTCATTTACATTTTAACCACCAGAAGAAGAACACTCATTGGTTCATTCTGCTCACTAAAATATAATTTTTCATTTTTTTTCCATTTGAAATATTGTTTAAACTTAATAAAATCATTAAAATAACATTTCAAATCATATTTTGTCTGTTTATAAATCCCACAGACTCACATTGGCTGCAATACTAATGTTTTTGTAAAACACAGACCTGATAGTCTAATCTGTGTGTATTGTGCATATATTATTGATATTATTACTATTGCAAATCATGTTATTGTAACTCATATCTTAATAGAATATTATTTGTAATTTTAATTCTTTATTTCTTAATTGTTTTTTTATGATTACTACAGATATTATCACCAAAGATATCAACTACACCTTCACTTTTAGTATTGACAACAACACAGCACACACAGCACACACAGCACAATCACACACTCACTAATGCATTCAAATAAATGTAATCTTACTGTGCTACTTTATTTGTACATGATTAGAATGAACAGAAATCTAAGACTATTTTTCTTATTTTGTTAAAGCCATTTCAGACTCCAAGTAAGCATTATATTACTAATCATCTATTTTAAAGGTTCCATACAATTGAAAACTGTATTTATCTTGGCATAGTTGAATGATAAGAGTTCTGGACATGGAACTGACATACCGTGAGCCTCAAACACCATTGTTTCCTCCTTCATGTGTAAATCTCCTGTTTGCAAAAGACCGCTGAAAAATGAGTGAATCCCACCATAACACCGACTGTGATGTTGGAGTCAGGATCATTAATATTTATACCCCCCAAAATTTGCATTTTCCAGTCCATGTTCTAGGCCAGGCAGTGTTAATGTGGACCTGCACAGCCGAATCATCAGAAGATCTGCAGGTATTGTGAAGAAGCAAGCAAGGACAATAGTGAAAATGGCAGATCATGGATATAAATGTTATGTCTGAGGCTGTGCTGCGGATTTGAGAACTTTTCATTCCCTTCCCACAAAAGAGAACTGTCAACAGGCATGGTTGATGTTTACAACAGGATACCTCACCATTTTAATTCAAAGCTGTTAGTTTGCTCTTAACGGAGGCCAATCAGAACGAAACTCTGAGCATGTTCGACTCGTGGCCCTAGAGGTCTGTAAGAATTTTGAAAAATCAGCCACTAGTTGACGCTAACAGGTTTTACGGCTATGTAATCACGTGATGCATATCATTTGATAGATCTCCTCATACTGAACAACTTTGCCTCAAGAACTAATGCTGTCAATCAATTTGTTCATTAAATACTTGCGATTATGTTAAAAACCTACTTTTGCGAACTAGTCCTAGGTTTTTCGCCCGATCGGAAATATACCAGTGCAGTACAATTCTCTGGAAGCTCTAGATTATTAATTATATAAAAAACTTTAACTTTACCCATTGGGTAGCCATAACAGGATCATTTAGAAAATGGGTATGGCAAAAAACACTCAAAAGCCTGTAAATCCTAAACAAAAACTCAGACAACTCACTAAACTGCCTTATGTGCTTAAAGACCCTAAATGCTTGAACCCCGCTAAATGCTGCTTGCAGCTTTAATTAGGGGTTCAAGCACGAAGTGCTGAAACCCTATTGTAATTGTACTGATTTTTAGGGGTTCAAGCACGAAGTGCTGAAACCCTATTGTAATTGCCCTGATTTTTATTATTATTATTATTCTTCCCTAAAACGCATCGTGCAGCCAAAACCGTAAGGCCTAGAGACGTGATACTTGGTCAAATGGTAGTAGTATTGCTCGCTACTCAGATTCACGGACTTAGCCAAATCGGCCCATAGGTGGCGCTACAGCGACCAAAAGCGCGAAACTGCTCAGAACTCCTAGACCGTATGTCGTAGACTCAAGTGTCTTATATCATTGGAAAGCTGGATGCCTGACGAACAAAACGTATATCTCCGATTTCATTTCCGCCATGATAGATTTTCCGCCATTTTGAATTTTGCCAAAAACCTACTTTTGCGAACTAGTCCTAGGTTTTTCGCCCGATCGGAACCAAACCAGTACAGAAATGTTCTCTGGAGTCTGAATATCAATAATTATCGAAAAAAAGTTGAAATTTCGATTCACGAACGCTAAGGGGCGCCAAAACGTACGTTGTGGGAGGGGCCTATTTTACTAAAATGGCTATAACTCCAGAAGTAAATGAGGTATCTTCACCAAACTCGGTACACATGTGTAAGAGGTCAATCTGAGGTCACAGTAAAAAAATCGCGGCGATTGGCCACATGGTGGCGCTATAACATGAAAAAATCATAAAACAGGCTTTAACCACCTGACCGTTAGTCCGATTGACTTGAAAATTGGTATGCAGTGTCTTGGCCCAAGGTGTCATGTATGTCTATGAGGACATTGGTGTATCTCAAAAAACATGGCCGCCATCGGCCAATGAAGTTTGAGCACCTATTAGACAAGGTTAACGGAGGCCGATCGGAACGAAACTCGATGGGCATGTTCAACTCATAGCCCTAGAGGTCTGTAAGAATTTTGAAAGAAATCGGCCACTAGTTGGCGCTAACGAGTTTTACGGCTCTGTAATCACGTGGTGTTACACTTATTGTCACAAAATGCATATCATTTGATAGATCTGCTCATGCTGAACAACATTGCCTCAAGAACCATTGCTGTCAATCAAATCGTTCATTAATTATTTGCGAATATGTTAAAAACCTACTTTTGCGAACTAGTCCCTGGTTTTTTCCCGATCGGAACCAGACCAGTCTAGGACAATTCTCTGGACTCTCCTGATCAATAATTATCGAAAAAAAGTTGAACTTTTGAATTTTTCGTATGGCTATAATTGGGTCATAAAGAAAATGGGCGTGGCAAAATGCACTCAAAAGCCTATAAATCCTAAACGAAAACTCAGAACTTCACAAAAATTGGTGAGCATATGTGCCATAACATTGTAAACAAGCGTGCAAAATTTCATGGAGATCGGACAATAGCTGGCGCTATAACTGTCAAAAAGCTTTGAAAACCATATATTTCCTATGGTAAATTGCCTGTTTTGGCTGTAAATGGTCTTTTCCATCTATTATTTCAGTGGTTAAAAGCTTTCCAAATAAAACTTAATGTCTTAAATGCTTATGTGCTTAAAGGCCTTAAATGCTTGAACCCCGATAAATGCTGCTTGCAGCTTTAATTATTAGGGGTTCAAGCACGAAGTGCTGAAACCCTATTGTAATTGTCCTGATTTTTAGGGGTTCAAGCACGAAGTGCTGAAACCCTATTGTAATTGTGCTGATTTTTATTATTAGGGGTTCAAGCACGAAGTGCTGAAACCCTATTGTAATTGTAAGGATTTTTATTATTATTAGGGGTTCAAGCACGAAGTGCTGAAACCCTATTGTAATTGTGCTGATTTTTATTATTATTATTATTATTATTCCGCCGTAAAACGCATCGTGCAGCCCAAACCGTAAGAGCTGGAACTTTGAAACTTTGACAGATGGTAGTACAAAAATCGAGGAAAGGTTCAGAGATTATGACCCCGATTGGCCCATAGGTGGCGCTATAACAACCAAAAGCGCGAAACTGCTCATAACTCCTAGACCGTATGTCGTAGACTCAAGTGTCTTATATCATTGGAAAGCTGGACGCCTGACGAACAAAACGTATATCTCCGATTTCATTTCCGCCATGATAGATTTTCCGCCATTTTGAATTTTGTCAAAAATCTACTTTTGCGAACTAGTCCCTGGTTTTTTGCCCGATTGGAACCAAACTAGTGCAGAAATGTTCTCTGGAGACTGATTATCAATAATTATCGAAAAAAAGTGGAAATTTCGATTCACGGTCGCTAAGGGGCGCCAAAACGTACGTTGTGGGAGGGGCCTATTTTACTAAAATGGCTATAACTCCCGATGTAAATGAGTTATCTTCACCAAACTTGGTACACATGTGTATGAGCTTACTCTGGGGTCACAGTAAAAAAATCGCGACGATTGGCCTCATGGTGGCGCTATAAAATGAAAAAAACATAAAACAGGCTATAACCACCTGACCGTTAGTCCGATTGACTTGAAAATTGGTATGCAGTGTCTTGGTCCAAGGTGCCATGTATGTGTATGAGGACATTGGCGTATCTCAAAAAACATGGCCGCCATTGGCCAACGAAGTTTGAGCACCTATTAGACAAGGTTAACGGAGGCCGATCGGAACGAAACTCAATGGGCATGTTCGGCTCATGGCCCTAAAGGTCTGTAAGAATTTTGAAAGAAATCGGCCACTAGTTGGCGCTAACGAGTTTTACGGCTCTGTAATCACGTGGTGTTACAAATATCCACACAATATGCATATCATTTGATAGATCTCCTCATCCTGAACAACTTTGCCTCAAGAACCATTGCTGTCAATCAAACTGTTCATTAATTATTCATTAATATGTTAAAAACCTACTTTTGCGAACTAGTCCTAGGTTTTTTGCCCGATCGGAACCAGACCAGTCTAGGACAATTCTCTGGACTCTCTAGATCAATAATTATCAAAAAAAAGTTGAACTTTTGCATTTGGATGGCTGTAATAGGGTAATTTATAAAATGGGCGTGTCAAAATACATTAAAAAGCCTATAAATCCTAAATAAAAACTCAGAACTTCACAAAAATTGGTCAGCATATGTGACATAACATCATTAACAAGCATGAAAAATTCTATGGAGATCGGACGATAGGTGGCGCTATAACTGTTAAAAAGCTTTAAAATCATATATTTCCTATGGTAAACTGCCTGTATTGGCTGTAAATGGTCTTTTCCATCTCTGATCATATAATTTTCATATCATAATGTTCAAAACTAGTGCAATACAATTCTCTGGACTCACTAGATCAATAATTGTCAGAAAAAGTTGAACTACTTCATTTGGATAGCTATAATAGGTTCACTTCAAAATCTGGCCTTTACCAAGTGTCCCCGAAAGCCTATATCTCTTTAATCAATGCTCAGACCTTCTTAAAAACAAGTCAGAACGTGTGAAATATCACCCTGAACAAGCATGAAAATTTTCAGACAGATCGGACAAAATTTGCCTCTATAACAGTTAAAAAGGTGAAAATGATATGAATTAATGGCATGTTAAGCCAATAAGTGGTATTTTACTGCCCCCTGCTGTTTAAAATAGTCATTTTCTCATATTGGTATTGGTATCAGCCATGGTAAATCATGATAAATTATGGTGTGTGTGTGTGTGTGTGTGTGTGTGTGTGTGTGTGTGTGTGTGTGTGTGTGGTACAAATATAACAAAGGTTTTATTTTCCAACATGAAAACAAACATAACAGAGTGCTAGTGCACAAACAATAACCGACAATGATAATGGATGAGAGGGGAACTTAAATACACAGATCAAGACAAGGACAACAGGTGACGGTTATGATGATGAGGAGCAGGTGATGATGAGGAGGGTGATGAGGAGCAGGTGCAGGTGATGACGACAGATGGTGAATGTGATGAAGACAGAAGGTGAATGTGATGAAGGTGAATGTGACACCAATATCACTGAAACATTTGTGTGTGTGTGTGTGTGTGTGTGTGTGTGTGTGTGTGTGTGTGTGTGTGTGTGTGTGTGTGTGTGTGTAGCATTATTGTGTGTAGCATATGTAGCAAGTATGCATTATTGAGTTAACATGGAAACACTGGTTTGCTTTAGTGCAGAAAACTGGTCAAAATCATGAGGTTTAAAGTGAAAGTGAGCCAATAAGTGGTCTTCTACTGCCCTCTGTTGGCCATTCTACTTATTAATTAAATTTTTCCACATGTGCTTGCATTTATACTTGAATACACACTAAAAATCACTTATATAGCAATAACTATTATAACATAATCATATTTTGTCAGTGTTAATCACTTTATTTGCACTGACACTTCAAATAATTGCTAGTAATGTGGTAAATCATGGTAAATCATGGTTAACTATGCTGTGTGTGTGTGTGTGTGTGTGTGTGTGTGTGTGTGTGTGTGTGTGTGTGTGTGTGTGTGTGTGTAAGCATGCATTGAGTTAACATGGATAAACTGGTTTGCTTTAGTGCAGAAAACTGGTTTAAAGTGAAAGTGAGCCAATAAGTGGTCTTCTACTGCCCTCTGCTGGCCATTCTACTTATTAATGAAATATTTCAACATGTGCTTGCATTCATACTTGAATACACACTAAAAAAATCACTTATATAGCAATAACTATTATAACACAATCATATTTTGACAGTGTTAATCACTTTATTTGCACTGACACTTCAAATAATTGCTAGTAATGTGATAAATCAGGCTAGAAACATGGTAAATCAAAGTAAATAATACTAGATTGTCGTTTATCTCCTGGTAAATAATACTAGAACGTGGTATATCATGGTAAATCATGGTTAACTATGCTGTGTGTGTGTGTGTGTGTGTGTGTGTGTGTGTGTGTGTGTGTGTGTGTGTGTGTGTGTGTGTGTGTGTGTGTGTGTGTGTGTGTGTGTTTGTGTGTGTGTGTGTGTGTGTGTGTGTAAGCATGCATTGAGTTAACATGGAAAAACTGGTTTGCTTTAGTGCAGAAAACTGGTTTAAAGTGAAAGTGAGCCAATAAGTGGTCTTCTAGTGCCCTCTGCTGGCCATTCTACTTAATAATGAAATATTTTACTTGTGCTTTTGCATTCATACTTGGACACACACTAAAAATCACGTATATAACTAACTATTATAACACAATAATATTTTGTCAGTGTTCATCACCTCATTTGCACTGACACTTCACATAATTGCTAGTAATGTGGTTAATCATGCTAGAAACATTGTAAATCATAGTAAATAATACTGAAATGAGGTGTATCAAGGTAAATCATGCTAGAATCCTAATAAATCATTCTGGAACATGGTATATGATAGTAAATCATGCTAGAATCATATTAAATAATTCTAGAATGTGGCAAATCGTTGTGGGAGGAGCCTATTTTACTCAAATGGCTATAACTCAAGAAGTAAATGAGATATCTTCACCAAACTCAGTACACATGTGTATGGGTTCAATTTGAGGTCACAGTAAACAATTTTATGGAGATCGGACCATAGGTGGCGCTATAACTGTTAAAAAGCTTTAAAACCATATATATCCCATGGCAAATTGCCTGTATTGGCTGTAAATGGTCTTTTCCATCTATTATGTCAGTGGTTACATGCTTGCTAAATAAATCTTAATAACTTTTGATGCTTTTGTGCTTAAATGCCTTAAAGGCCTTAACTGCTTGAACCCCGATAAATGCTGCTTGCAGCTTTAATTATTATTATTCTTCTCCGCTAAAACGCATCGTGCAGCCCAAACCGTAAGAGCTGGAACTTTGAAACTTTGACAGATGGTAGTACAAAAATCGAGGAAAGGTTCAGAGATTATGACCCCGATTGGCCCATAGGTGGCGCTATAACAACCAAAAGCGCGAAACTGCTCATAACTCCTAGACCGTATGTCGTAGACTCAAGTGTCTTATATCATTGGAAAGCTGGACGCCTGACGAACAAAACGTATATCTCCGATTTCATTTCCGCCATGATAGATTTTCCGCCATTTTGAATTTTGTCAAAAATCTATTTTTGCGAACTAGTCCCTGGTTTTTTGCCCGATTGGAACCAAACTAATGCAGAAATGTTCTCTGGAGACTGAATATCAATAATTATCGAAAAAAAGTGGAAATTTCGATTCACGGTCACTAAGGGGCGCCAAAACGTACGTTGTGGGAGGGGCCTATTTTACTAAAATGGCTGTAACTCCCGATGTAAATGAGGTATCTTCACCAAACTTGGTACACATGTGTATGAGCTTACTCTGGGGTCACAGTAAAAAAATCGCGACGATTGGCCTCATGGTGGCGCTATAAAATGAAAAAAACATAAAACAGGCTATAACCACCTGACCGTTAGTCCGATTGACTTGAAAATTGGTATGCAGTGTCTTGGTCCAAGGTGCCATGTATGTGTATGAGGACATTTGCGTATCTCAAAAAACATGGCCGCCATTGGCCAATGAAATTTTAACACCTATTAGACAAGGTTAACGGAGGCCGATCGGAACGAAACTCAATGGGCATGTTCGGCTCATGGCCCTAAAGGTCTGTAAGAATTTTGAAAGAAATTGGCCACTAGTTGGCGCTAACGAGTTTTACGGCTCTGTAATCACGTGGTGTTACAAATATCCACACAATATGCATATCATTTGATAGATCTCCTCATCCTGAACAACTTTGCCTCAAGAACCATTGCTGTCAATCAAACTGTTCATTAATTATTCATTAATATGTTAAAAACCTACTTTTGCGAACTAGTCCTAGGTTTTTTGCCCGATCGGAACCAGACCAGTCTAGGACAATTCTCTGGACTCTCTAGATCAATAATTATCAAAAAAAAGTTGAACTTTTGCATTTGGATGGCTGTAATAGGGTAATTTATAAAATGGGCGTGTCAAAATACATTAAAAAGCCTATAAATCCTAAATAAAAACTCAGAACTTCACAAAAATTGGTCAGCATATGTGACATAACATCATTAACAAGCATGAAAAATTCTATGGAGATCGGACGATAGGTGGCGCTATAACTGTTAAAAAGCTTTAAAATCATATATTTATGGTAAACTGCCTGTATTGGCTGTAAATGGTCTTTTCCATCTCTGATCATATAATTTTCATATCATAATGTTCAAAACTAGTGCAATACAATTCTCTGGACTCACTAGATCAATAATTGTCAGAAAAAGTTGAACTACTTCATTTGGATAGCTATAATAGGTTTACTTCAAAATCTGGCCTTTACCAAGTGTCCCCGAAAGCCTATATCTCTTTAATCAATGCTCAGACCTTCTTAAAAACAAGTCAGAACGTGTGAAATATTACCCTGAACTAGCATGAAAATTTTCAGACAGATCGGACAAAATTTGCCTCTATAACAGTTAAAAAGGTGAAAATGATATGAATTAATGGCATGTTAAGCCAATAAGTGGTATTTTACTGCCCCCTGCTGTTTAAAATAGTCATTTTCTCATATTGGTATTGGTATCAGCCATGGTAAATCATGATAAATGATGGTGTGTGTGTGTGTGTGTGTGTGTGTGTGTGTGTGTGTGTGTGTGTGTGTGTGTGTGTGTGTGTGTGTGTGTGTGTGGTACAAATATAACAAAGGTTTTATTTTCCAACATGAAAACAAACATAACAGAGTGCTAGTGCACAAACAATAACCGACAATGATAATGGATGAGAGGGGAACTTAAATACACAGATCAAGACAAGGACAACAGGTGACGGTTATGATGATGAGGAGCAGGTGATGATGAGGAGGGTGATGAGGAGCAGGTGCAGGTGATGACGACAGATGGTGAATGTGATGAAGACAGAAGGTGAATGTGATGAAGGTGAATGTGACACCAATATCACTGAAACATTTGTGTGTGTGTGTGTGTGTGTGTGTGTGTGTGTGTGTGTGTGTGTGTGTAGCATTCGTGTGTGTAGCATATGTAGCAAGTATGCATTATTGAGTTAACATGGAAACACTGGTTTGCTTTAGTGCAGAAAACTGGTCAAAATCATGAGGTTTAAAGTGAAAGTGAGCCAATAAGTGGTCTTCTACTGCCCTCTGCTGGCCATTCTACTTATTAATTAAATTTTTCCACATGTGCTTGCATTTATACTTGAATACACACTAAAAATCACTTATATAGCAATAACTATTATAACACAATCATATTTTGTCAGTGTTAATCACTTTATTTGCACTGACACTTCAAATAATTGCTAGTAATGTGGTAAATCATGGTAAATCATGGTTAACTATGCTGTGTGTGTGTGTGTGTGTGTGTGTGTGTGTGTGTGTGTGTGTGTGTGTGTGTGTGTGTGTGTGTGTGTGTGTGTGTGTGTGTGTAAGCATGCATTGAGTTAACATGGATAAACTGGTTTGCTTTAGTGCAGAAAACTGGTTTAAAGTGAAAGTGAGCCAATAAGTGGTCTTCTACTGCCCTCTGCTGGCCATTCTACTTATTAATGAAATATTTCAACATGTGCTTGCATTCATACTTGAATACACACTAAAAAAATCACTTATATAGCAATAACTATTATAACACAATCATATTTTGTCAGTGTTAATCACTTTATTTGCACTGACACTTCAAATAATTGCTAGTAATGTGATAAATCAGGCTAGAAACATGGTAAATCAAAGTAAATAATACTAGATTGTCGTTTATCTCCTGGTAAATAATACTAGAACGTGGTATATCATGGTAAATCATGGTTAACTATGCTGTGTGTGTATGTGTGTGTGTGTGTGTGTGTGTGTGTGTGTGTGTGTGTGTGTGTGTGTGTGTGTGTGTGTGTGTGTGTGTGTGTGTGTGTGTAAGCATGCATTGAGTTAACATGGAAAAACTGGTTTGCTTTAGTGCAGAAAACTGGTTTAAAGTGAAAGTGAGCCAATAAGTGGTCTTCTAGTGCCCTCTGCTGGCCATTCTACTTAATAATGAAATATTTTACATGTGCTTTTGCTTTCATACTTGGACACACACTAAAAATCACGTATATAACTAACTATTATAACACAATAATATTTTGTCAGTGTTCATCACCTCATTTGCATTGACACTTCACATAATTGCTAGTAATGTGGTTAATCATGCTAGAAACATTGTAAATCATAGTAAATAATACTGAAATGAGGTGTATCAAGGTAAATCATGCTAGAATCCTAATAAATCATTCTGGAACATGGTATATGATAGTAAATCATGCTAGAATCATATTAAATAATTCTAGAATGTGGCAAATCGTTGTGGGAGGAGCCTATTTTACTCAAATGGCTATAACTCAAGAAGTAAATGAGATATCTTCACCAAACTCAGTACACATGTGTATGGGTTCAATTTGAGGTCACAGTAAACAATTTTATGGAGATCGGACCATAGGTGGCGCTATAACTGTTAAAAAGCTTTAAAACCATATATATCCCATGGCAAATTGCCTGTATTGGCTGTAAATGGTCTTTTCCATCTATTATGTCAGTGGTTACATGCTTGCTAAATAAATCTTAATAACTTTTGATGCTTTTGTGCTTAAATGCCTTAAAGGCCTTAACTGCTTGAACCCCGATAAATGCTGCTTGCAGCTTTAATTATTATTATTATTATTATTATTCCGCCGTAAAACGCATCGTGCAGCCCAAACCGTAAGAGCTGGAACTTTGAAACTTTGACAGATGGTAGTACAAAAATCGAGGAAAGGTTCAGAGATTATGACCCCGATTGGCCCATAGGTGGCGCTATAACAACCAAAAGCGCGAAACTGCTCATAACTCCTAGACCGTATGTCGTAGACTCAAGTGTCTTATATCATTGGAAAGCTGGACGCCTGACGAACAAAACGTATATCTCCGATTTCATTTCCGCCATGATAGATTTTCCGCCATTTTGAATTTTGTCAAAAATCTACTTTTGCGAACTAGTCCCTGGTTTTTTGCCCGATTGGAACCAAACTAGTGCAGAAATGTTCTCTGGAGACTGAATATCAATAATTATCGAAAAAAAGTGGAAATTTCGATTCACGGTCGCTAAGGGGCGCCAAAACGTACGTTGTGGGAGGGGCCTATTTTACTAAAATGGCTATAACTCCCGATGTAAATGAGGTATCTTCACCAAACTTGGTACACATGTGTATGAGCTTACTCTGGGGTCACAGTAAAAAAATCGCGACGATTGGCCTCATGGTGGCGCTATAAAATGAAAAAAAACATAAAACAGGCTATAACCACCTGACCGTTAGTCCGATTGACTTGAAAATTGGTATGCAGTGTCTTGGTCCAAGGTGCCATGTATGTGTATGAGGACATTGGCGTATCTCAAAAAACATGGCTGCCATCGGCCAACGAAGTTTGAGCACCTATTAGACAAGGTTAACGGAGGCCGATCGGAACGAAACTCAATGGGCATGTTCGGCTCATGGCCCTAAAGGTCTGTAAGAATTTTGAAAGAAATCGGCCACTAGTTGGCGCTAACGAGTTTTACGGCTCTGTAATCACGTGGTGTTACAAATATCCACACAATATGCATATCATTTGATAGATCTCCTCATCCTGAACAACTTTGCCTCAAGAACCATTGCTGTCAATCAAACTGTTCATTAATTATTCATTAATATGTTAAAAACCTACTTTTGCGAACTAGTCCTAGGTTTTTTGCCCGATCGGAACCAGACCAGTCTAGGACAATTCTCTGGACTCTCTAGATCAATAATTATCAAAAAAAAGTTGAACTTTTGCATTTGGATGGCTGTAATAGGGTAATTTATAAAATGGGCGTGTCAAAATACATTAAAAAGCCTATAAATCCTAAATAAAAACTCAGAACTTCACAAAAATTGGTCAGCATATGTGACATAACATCATTAAGAAGCATGAAAAATTCTATGGAGATCGGACGATAGGTGGCGCTATAACTGTTAAAAAGCTTTAAAATCATATATTTCCTATGGTAAACTGCCTGTATTGGCTGTAAATGGTCTTTTCCATCTCTGATCATATAATTTTCATATCATAATGTTCAAAACTAGTGCAATACAATTCTCTGGACTCACTAGATCAATAATTGTCAGAAAAAGTTGAACTACTTCATTTGGATAGCTATAATAGGTTCACTTCAAAATCTGGCCTTTACCAAGTGTCCCCGAAAGCCTATATCTCTTTAATCAATGCTCAGACCTTCTTAAAAACAAGTCAGAACGTGTGAAATATCACCCTGAACAAGCATGAAAATTTTCAGACAGATCAGACAAAATTTGCCTCTATAACAGTTAAAAAGGTGAAAATGATATGAATTAATGGCATGTTAAGCCAATAAGTGGTATTTTACTGCCCCCTGCTGTTTAAAATAGTCATTTTCTCATATTGGTATTGGTATCAGCCATGGTAAATCATGATAAATGATGGTGTGTGTGTGTGTGTGTGTGTGTGTGTGTGTGTGTGTGTGTGTGTGTGTGGTACAAATATAACAAAGGTTTTATTTTCCAACATGAAAACAAACATAACAGAGTGCTAGTGCACAAACAATAACCGACAATGATAATGGATGAGAGGGGAACTTAAATACACAGATCAAGACAAGGACAACAGGTGACGGTTATGATGATGAGGAGCAGGTGATGATGAGGAGGGTGATGAGGAGCAGGTGCAGGTGATGACGACAGATGGTGAATGTGATGAAGACAGAAGGTGAATGTGATGAAGGTGAATGTGACACCAATATCACTGAAACATTTGTGTGTGTGTGTGTGTGTGTGTGTGTGTGTGTGTGTGTGTAGCATTATTGTGTGTAGCATTATTGTGTGTAGCATATGTAGCAAGTATGCATTATTGAGTTAACATGGAAACACTGGTTTGCTTTAGTGCAGAAAACTGGTCAAAATCATGAGGTTTAAAGTGAAAGTGAGCCAATAAGTGGTCTTCTACTGCCCTCTGCTGGCCATTCTACTTATTAATTAAATTTTTCCACATGTGCTTGCATTTATACTTGAATACACACTAAAAATCACTTATATAGCAATAACTATTATAACACAATCATATTTTGTCAGTGTTAATCACTTTATTTGCACTGACACTTCAAATAATTGCTAGTAATGTGGTAAATCATGGTAAATCATGGTTAACTATGCTGTGTGTGTGTGTGTGTGTGTGTGTGTGTGTGTGTGTGTGTGTGTGTGTGTGTGTGTGTAAGCATGCATTGAGTTAACATGGATAAACTGGTTTGCTTTAGTGCAGAAAACTGGTTTAAAGTGAAAGTGAGCCAATAAGTGGTCTTCTACTGCCCTCTGCTGGCCATTCTACTTATTAATGAAATATTTCAACATGTGCTTGCATTCATACTTGAATACACACTAAAAAAATCACTTATATAGCAATAACTATTATAACACAATCATATTTTGTCAGTGTTAATCACTTTATTTGCACTGACACTTCAAATAATTGCTAGTAATGTGATAAATCAGGCTAGAAACATGGTAAATCAAAGTAAATAATACTAGATTGTTGTTTATCTCCTGGTAAATAATACTAGAACGTGGTATATCATGGTAAATCATGGTTAACTATGCTGTGTGTGTGTGTGTGTGTGTGTGTGTGTGTGTGTGTGTGTGTGTGTGTGTGTAAGCATGCATTGAGTTAACATGGAAAAACTGGTTTGCTTTAGTGCAGAAAACTGGTTTAAAGTGAAAGTGAGCCAATAAGTGGTCTTCTAGTGCCCTCTGCTGGCCATTCTACTTAATAATGAAATATTTTACATGTGCTTTTGCATTCATACTTGGACACACACTAAAAATCACGTATATAACTAACTATTATAACACAATAATATTTTGTCAGTGTTCATCACCTCATTTGCACTGACACTTCACATAATTGCTAGTAATGTGGTTAATCATGCTAGAAACATTGTAAATCATAGTAAATAATACTGAAATGAGGTGTATCAAGGTAAATCATGCTAGAATCCTAATAAATCATTCTGGAACATGGTATATGATAGTAAATCATGCTAGAATCATATTAAATAATTCTAGAATGTGGCAAATCGTTGTGGGAGGAGCCTATTTTACTCAAATGGCTATAACTCAAGAAGTAAATGAGATATCTTCACCAAACTCAGTACACATGTGTATGGGTTCAATTTGAGGTCACAGTAAACAATTTTATGGAGATCGGACCATAGGTGGCGCTATAACTGTTAAAAAGCTTTAAAACCATATATATCCCATGGCAAATTGCCTGTATTGGCTGTAAATGGTCTTTTCCATCTATTATGTCAGTGGTTACATGCTTGCTAAATAAATCTTAATAACTTTTGATGCTTTTGTGCTTAAATGCCTTAAAGGCCTTAACTGCTTGAACCCCGATAAATGCTGCTTGCAGCTTTAATTATTAGGGGTTCAAGCACGAAGTGCTGAAACCCTATTGTAATTGTACTGATTTTTATTATTATTATTATTATTATTCTGCCGTAAAACGCATCGTGCAGCCCAAACCGTAAGGGCTAGAGCTTTGAAACTTTGCCAGATGGTAGTACAAAAATCGAGGAGAGGTTATCAAATTATGACCTCGATTGGCCCATAGGTGGCGCTATAACAACCAAAAGCGCGAAACTGCTCATAACTCCTAGACCGTATGTCGTAGACTCAAGTGTCTTATATCATTGGAAAGCTGGACGCCTGACGAACAAAACGTATATCTCCGATTTCATTTCCGCCATGATAGATTTTCCGCCATTTTGAATTTTGTCAAAAATCTACTTTTGCGAACTAGTCCCTGGTTTTTTGCCCGATTGGAACCAAACTAGTGCAGAAATGTTCTCTGGAGACTGAATATCAATAATTATCGAAAAAAAGTGGAAATTTCGATTCACGGTCGCTAAGGGGCGCCAAAACGTACGTTGTGGGAGGGGCCTATTTTACTAAAATGGCTATAACTCCCGATGTAAATGAGTTATCTTCACCAAACTTGGTACACATGTGTATGAGCTTACTCTGGGGTCACAGTAAAAAAATCGCGACGATTGGCCTCATGGTGGCGCTATAAAATGAAAAAAACATAAAACAGGCTATAACCACCTGACCGTTAGTCCGATTGACTTGAAAATTGGTATGCAGTGTCTTGGTCCAAGGTGCCATGTATGTGTATGAGGACATTGGCGTATCTCAAAAAACATGGCCGCCATTGGCCAACGAAGTTTGAGCACCTATTAGACAAGGTTAACGGAGGCCGATCGGAACGAAACTCAATGGGCATGTTCGGCTCATGGCCCTAAAGGTCTGTAAGAATTTTGAAAGAAATCGGCCACTAGTTGGCGCTAACGAGTTTTACGGCTCTGTAATCACGTGGTGTTACAAATATCCACACAATATGCATATCATTTGATAGATCTCCTCATCCTGAACAACTTTGCCTCAAGAACCATTGCTGTCAATCAAACTGTTCATTAATTATTCATTAATATGTTAAAAACCTACTTTTGCGAACTAGTCCTAGGTTTTTTGCCCGATCGGAACCAGACCAGTCTAGGACAATTCTCTGGACTCTCTAGATCAATAATTATCAAAAAAAAGTTGAACTTTTGCATTTGGATGGCTGTAATAGGGTAATTTATAAAATGGGCGTGTCAAAATACATTAAAAAGCCTATAAATCCTAAATAAAAACTCAGAACTTCACAAAAATTGGTCAGCATATGTGACATAACATCATTAACAAGCATGAAAAATTCTATGGAGATCGGACGATAGGTGGCGCTATAACTGTTAAAAAGCTTTAAAATCATATATTTCCTATGGTAAACTGCCTGTATTGGCTGTAAATGGTCTTTTCCATCTCTGATCATATAATTTTCATATCATAATGTTCAAAACTAGTGCAATACAATTCTCTGGACTCACTAGATCAATAATTGTCAGAAAAAGTTGAACTACTTCATTTGGATAGCTATAATAGGTTCACTTCAAAATCTGGCCTTTACCAAGTGTCCCCGAAAGCCTATATCTCTTTAATCAATGCTCAGACCTTCTTAAAAACAAGTCAGAACGTGTGAAATATCACCCTGAACAAGCATGAAAATTTTCAGACAGATCGGACAAAATTTGCCTCTATAACAGTTAAAAAGGTGAAAATGATATGAATTAATGGCATGTTAAGCCAATAAGTGGTATTTTACTGCCCCCTGCTGTTTAAAATAGTCATTTTCTCATATTGGTATTGGTATCAGCCATGGTAAATCATGATAAATTATGGTGTGTGTGTGTGTGTGTGTGTGTGTGTGTGTGTGTGTGTGTGTGTGTGTGTGTGTGTGTGTGTGTGTGTGGTACAAATATAACAAAGGTTTTATTTTCCAACATGAAAACAAACATAACAGAGTGCTAGTGCACAAACAATAACCGACAATGATAATGGATGAGAGGGGAACTTAAATACACAGATCAAGACAAGGACAACAGGTGACGGTTATGATGATGAGGAGCAGGTGATGATGAGGAGGGTGATGAGGAGCAGGTGCAGGTGATGACGACAGATGGTGAATGTGATGAAGACAGAAGGTGAATGTGATGAAGGTGAATGTGACACCAATATCACTGAAACATTTGTGTGTGTGTGTGTGTGTGTGTGTGTGTGTGTGTGTGTGTGTGTGTGTGTGTGTGTGTGTGTGTGTGTAGCATTATTGTGTGTAGCATATGTAGCAAGTATGCATTATTGAGTTAACATGGAAACACTGGTTTGCTTTAGTGCAGAAAACTGGTCAAAATCATGAGGTTTAAAGTGAAAGTGAGCCAATAAGTGGTCTTCTACTGCCCTCTGTTGGCCATTCTACTTATTAATTAAATTTTTCCACATGTGCTTGCATTTATACTTGAATACACACTAAAAATCACTTATATAGCAATAACTATTATAACATAATCATATTTTGTCAGTGTTAATCACTTTATTTGCACTGACACTTCAAATAATTGCTAGTAATGTGGTAAATCATGGTAAATCATGGTTAACTATGCTGTGTGTGTGTGTGTGTGTGTGTGTGTGTGTGTGTGTGTGTGTGTGTGTGTGTGTGTGTGTGTGTGTGTGTAAGCATGCATTGAGTTAACATGGATAAACTGGTTTGCTTTAGTGCAGAAAACTGGTTTAAAGTGAAAGTGAGCCAATAAGTGGTCTTCTACTGCCCTCTGCTGGCCATTCTACTTATTAATGAAATATTTCAACATGTGCTTGCATTCATACTTGAATACACACTAAAAAAATCACTTATATAGCAATAACTATTATAACACAATCATATTTTGACAGTGTTAATCACTTTATTTGCACTGACACTTCAAATAATTGCTAGTAATGTGATAAATCAGGCTAGAAACATGGTAAATCAAAGTAAATAATACTAGATTGTCGTTTATCTCCTGGTAAATAATACTAGAACGTGGTATATCATGGTAAATCATGGTTAACTATGCTGTGTGTGTATGTGTGTGTGTGTGTGTGTGTGTGTGTGTGTGTGTGTGTGTGTGTGTGTGTGTGTGTGTGTGTGTGTGTGTGTGTGTGTGTGTGTTTGTGTGTGTGTGTGTGTGTGTGTGTGTAAGCATGCATTGAGTTAACATGGAAAAACTGGTTTGCTTTAGTGCAGAAAACTGGTTTAAAGTGAAAGTGAGCCAATAAGTGGTCTTCTAGTGCCCTCTGCTGGCCATTCTACTTAATAATGAAATATTTTACTTGTGCTTTTGCATTCATACTTGGACACACACTAAAAATCACGTATATAACTAACTATTATAACACAATAATATTTTGTCAGTGTTCATCACCTCATTTGCACTGACACTTCACATAATTGCTAGTAATGTGGTTAATCATGCTAGAAACATTGTAAATCATAGTAAATAATACTGAAATGAGGTGTATCAAGGTAAATCATGCTAGAATCCTAATAAATCATTCTGGAACATGGTATATGATAGTAAATCATGCTAGAATCATATTAAATAATTCTAGAATGTGGCAAATCGTTGTGGGAGGAGCCTATTTTACTCAAATGGCTATAACTCAAGAAGTAAATGAGATATCTTCACCAAACTCAGTACACATGTGTATGGGTTCAATTTGAGGTCACAGTAAACAATTTTATGGAGATCGGACCATAGGTGGCGCTATAACTGTTAAAAAGCTTTAAAACCATATATATCCCATGGCAAATTGCCTGTATTGGCTGTAAATGGTCTTTTCCATCTATTATGTCAGTGGTTACATGCTTGCTAAATAAATCTTAATAACTTTTGATGCTTTTGTGCTTAAATGCCTTAAAGGCCTTAACTGCTTGAACCCCGATAAATGCTGCTTGCAGCTTTAATTATTATTATTATTATTATTATTCCGCCGTAAAACGCATCGTGCAGCCCAAACCGTAAGAGCTGGAACTTTGAAACTTTGACAGATGGTAGTACAAAAATCGAGGAAAGGTTCAGAGATTATGACCCCGATTGGCCCATAGGTGGCGCTATAACAACCAAAAGCGCGAAACTGCTCATAACTCCTAGACCGTATGTCGTAGACTCAAGTGTCTTATATCATTGGAAAGCTGGACGCCTGACGAACAAAACGTATATCTCCGATTTCATTTCCGCCATGATAGATTTTCCGCCATTTTGAATTTTGTCAAAAATCTACTTTTGCGAACTAGTCCCTGGTTTTTTGCCCGATTGGAACCAAACTAGTGCAGAAATGTTCTCTGGAGACTGAATATCAATAATTATCGAAAAAAAGTGGAAATTTCGATTCACGGTCGCTAAGGGGCGCCAAAACGTACGTTGTGGGAGGGGCCTATTTTACTAAAATGGCTATAACTCCCGATGTAAATGAGGTATCTTCACCAAACTTGGTACACATGTGTATGAGCTTACTCTGGGGTCACAGTAAAAAAATCGCGACGATTGGCCTCATGGTGGCGCTATAAAATGAAAAAAAACATAAAACAGGCTATAACCACCTGACCGTTAGTCCGATTGACTTGAAAATTGGTATGCAGTGTCTTGGTCCAAGGTGCCATGTATGTGTATGAGGACATTGGCGTATCTCAAAAAACATGGCTGCCATCGGCCAACGAAGTTTGAGCACCTATTAGACAAGGTTAACGGAGGCCGATCGGAACGAAACTCAATGGGCATGTTCGGCTCATGGCCCTAAAGGTCTGTAAGAATTTTGAAAGAAATCGGCCACTAGTTGGCGCTAACGAGTTTTACGGCTCTGTAATCACGTGGTGTTACAAATATCCACACAATATGCATATCATTTGATAGATCTCCTCATCCTGAACAACTTTGCCTCAAGAACCATTGCTGTCAATCAAACTGTTCATTAATTATTCATTAATATGTTAAAAACCTACTTTTGCGAACTAGTCCTAGGTTTTTTGCCCGATCGGAACCAGACCAGTCTAGGACAATTCTCTGGACTCTCTAGATCAATAATTATCAAAAAAAAGTTGAACTTTTGCATTTGGATGGCTGTAATAGGGTAATTTATAAAATGGGCGTGTCAAAATACATTAAAAAGCCTATAAATCCTAAATAAAAACTCAGAACTTCACAAAAATTGGTCAGCATATGTGACATAACATCATTAAGAAGCATGAAAAATTCTATGGAGATCGGACGATAGGTGGCGCTATAACTGTTAAAAAGCTTTAAAATCATATATTTCCTATGGTAAACTGCCTGTATTGGCTGTAAATGGTCTTTTCCATCTCTGATCATATAATTTTCATATCATAATGTTCAAAACTAGTGCAATACAATTCTCTGGACTCACTAGATCAATAATTGTCAGAAAAAGTTGAACTACTTCATTTGGATAGCTATAATAGGTTCACTTCAAAATCTGGCCTTTACCAAGTGTCCCCGAAAGCCTATATCTCTTTAATCAATGCTCAGACCTTCTTAAAAACAAGTCAGAACGTGTGAAATATCACCCTGAACAAGCATGAAAATTTTCAGACAGATCAGACAAAATTTGCCTCTATAACAGTTAAAAAGGTGAAAATGATATGAATTAATGGCATGTTAAGCCAATAAGTGGTATTTTACTGCCCCCTGCTGTTTAAAATAGTCATTTTCTCATATTGGTATTGGTATCAGCCATGGTAAATCATGATAAATGATGGTGTGTGTGTGTGTGTGTGTGTGTGTGTGTGTGTGTGTGTGTGTGTGTGTGGTACAAATATAACAAAGGTTTTATTTTCCAACATGAAAACAAACATAACAGAGTGCTAGTGCACAAACAATAACCGACAATGATAATGGATGAGAGGGGAACTTAAATACACAGATCAAGACAAGGACAACAGGTGACGGTTATGATGATGAGGAGCAGGTGATGATGAGGAGGGTGATGAGGAGCAGGTGCAGGTGATGACGACAGATGGTGAATGTGATGAAGACAGAAGGTGAATGTGATGAAGGTGAATGTGACACCAATATCACTGAAACATTTGTGTGTGTGTGTGTGTGTGTGTGTGTGTGTGTGTGTGTGTGTAGCATTATTGTGTGTAGCATTATTGTGTGTAGCATATGTAGCAAGTATGCATTATTGAGTTAACATGGAAACACTGGTTTGCTTTAGTGCAGAAAACTGGTCAAAATCATGAGGTTTAAAGTGAAAGTGAGCCAATAAGTGGTCTTCTACTGCCCTCTGCTGGCCATTCTACTTATTAATTAAATTTTTCCACATGTGCTTGCATTTATACTTGAATACACACTAAAAATCACTTATATAGCAATAACTATTATAACACAATCATATTTTGTCAGTGTTAATCACTTTATTTGCACTGACACTTCAAATAATTGCTAGTAATGTGGTAAATCATGGTAAATCATGGTTAACTATGCTGTGTGTGTGTGTGTGTGTGTGTGTGTGTGTGTGTGTGTGTGTGTGTGTGTGTGTGTGTGTAAGCATGCATTGAGTTAACATGGATAAACTGGTTTGCTTTAGTGCAGAAAACTGGTTTAAAGTGAAAGTGAGCCAATAAGTGGTCTTCTACTGCCCTCTGCTGGCCATTCTACTTATTAATGAAATATTTCAACATGTGCTTGCATTCATACTTGAATACACACTAAAAAAATCACTTATATAGCAATAACTATTATAACACAATCATATTTTGTCAGTGTTAATCACTTTATTTGCACTGACACTTCAAATAATTGCTAGTAATGTGATAAATCAGGCTAGAAACATGGTAAATCAAAGTAAATAATACTAGATTGTTGTTTATCTCCTGGTAAATAATACTAGAACGTGGTATATCATGGTAAATCATGGTTAACTATGCTGTGTGTGTGTGTGTGTGTGTGTGTGTGTGTGTGTGTGTGTGTGTGTGTAAGCATGCATTGAGTTAACATGGAAAAACTGGTTTGCTTTAGTGCAGAAAACTGGTTTAAAGTGAAAGTGAGCCAATAAGTGGTCTTCTAGTGCCCTCTGCTGGCCATTCTACTTAATAATGAAATATTTTACATGTGCTTTTGCATTCATACTTGGACACACACTAAAAATCACGTATATAACTAACTATTATAACACAATAATATTTTGTCAGTGTTCATCACCTCATTTGCACTGACACTTCACATAATTGCTAGTAATGTGGTTAATCATGCTAGAAACATTGTAAATCATAGTAAATAATACTGAAATGAGGTGTATCAAGGTAAATCATGCTAGAATCCTAATAAATCATTCTGGAACATGGTATATGATAGTAAATCATGCTAGAATCATATTAAATAATTCTAGAATGTGGCAAATCGTTGTGGGAGGAGCCTATTTTACTCAAATGGCTATAACTCAAGAAGTAAATGAGATATCTTCACCAAACTCAGTACACATGTGTATGGGTTCAATTTGAGGTCACAGTAAACAATTTTATGGAGATCGGACCATAGGTGGCGCTATAACTGTTAAAAAGCTTTAAAACCATATATATCCCATGGCAAATTGCCTGTATTGGCTGTAAATGGTCTTTTCCATCTATTATGTCAGTGGTTACATGCTTGCTAAATAAATCTTAATAACTTTTGATGCTTTTGTGCTTAAATGCCTTAAAGGCCTTAACTGCTTGAACCCCGATAAATGCTGCTTGCAGCTTTAATTATTAGGGGTTCAAGCACGAAGTGCTGAAACCCTATTGTAATTGTACTGATTTTTATTATTATTATTATTATTATTCTGCCGTAAAACGCATCGTGCAGCCCAAACCGTAAGGGCTAGAGCTTTGAAACTTTGCCAGATGGTAGTACAAAAATCGAGGAGAGGTTATCAAATTATGACCTCGATTGGCCCATAGGTGGCGCTATAACAACCAAAAGCGCGAAACTGCTCATAACTCCTAGACCGTATGTCGTAGACTCAAGTGTCTTATATCATTGGAAAGCTGGACGCCTGACGAACAAAACGTATATCTCCGATTTCATTTCCGCCATGATAGATTTTCCGCCATTTTGAATTTTGTCAAAAATCTACTTTTGCGAACTAGTCCCTGGTTTTTTGCCCGATTGGAACCAAACTAGTGCAGAAATGTTCTCTGGAGACTGAATATCAATAATTATCGAAAAAAAGTGGAAATTTCGATTCACGGTCGCTAAGGGGCGCCAAAACGTACGTTGTGGGAGGGGCCTATTTTACTAAAATGGCTATAACTCCCGATGTAAATGAGTTATCTTCACCAAACTTGGTACACATGTGTATGAGCTTACTCTGGGGTCACAGTAAAAAAATCGCGACGATTGGCCTCATGGTGGCGCTATAAAATGAAAAAAACATAAAACAGGCTATAACCACCTGACCGTTAGTCCGATTGACTTGAAAATTGGTATGCAGTGTCTTGGTCCAAGGTGCCATGTATGTGTATGAGGACATTGGCGTATCTCAAAAAACATGGCCGCCATTGGCCAACGAAGTTTGAGCACCTATTAGACAAGGTTAACGGAGGCCGATCGGAACGAAACTCAATGGGCATGTTCGGCTCATGGCCCTAAAGGTCTGTAAGAATTTTGAAAGAAATCGGCCACTAGTTGGCGCTAACGAGTTTTACGGCTCTGTAATCACGTGGTGTTACAAATATCCACACAATATGCATATCATTTGATAGATCTCCTCATCCTGAACAACTTTGCCTCAAGAACCATTGCTGTCAATCAAACTGTTCATTAATTATTCATTAATATGTTAAAAACCTACTTTTGCGAACTAGTCCTAGGTTTTTTGCCCGATCGGAACCAGACCAGTCTAGGACAATTCTCTGGACTCTCTAGATCAATAATTATCAAAAAAAAGTTGAACTTTTGCATTTGGATGGCTGTAATAGGGTAATTTATAAAATGGGCGTGTCAAAATACATTAAAAAGCCTATAAATCCTAAATAAAAACTCAGAACTTCACAAAAATTGGTCAGCATATGTGACATAACATCATTAACAAGCATGAAAAATTCTATGGAGATCGGACGATAGGTGGCGCTATAACTGTTAAAAAGCTTTAAAATCATATATTTCCTATGGTAAACTGCCTGTATTGGCTGTAAATGGTCTTTTCCATCTCTGATCATATAATTTTCATATCATAATGTTCAAAACTAGTGCAATACAATTCTCTGGACTCACTAGATCAATAATTGTCAGAAAAAGTTGAACTACTTCATTTGGATAGCTATAATAGGTTCACTTCAAAATCTGGCCTTTACCAAGTGTCCCCGAAAGCCTATATCTCTTTAATCAATGCTCAGACCTTCTTAAAAACAAGTCAGAACGTGTGAAATATCACCCTGAACAAGCATGAAAATTTTCAGACAGATCGGACAAAATTTGCCTCTATAACAGTTAAAAAGGTGAAAATGATATGAATTAATGGCATGTTAAGCCAATAAGTGGTATTTTACTGCCCCCTGCTGTTTAAAATAGTCATTTTCTCATATTGGTATTGGTATCAGCCATGGTAAATCATGATAAATTATGGTGTGTGTGTGTGTGTGTGTGTGTGTGTGTGTGTGTGTGTGTGTGTGTGTGTGTGTGTGTGTGTGTGTGTGGTACAAATATAACAAAGGTTTTATTTTCCAACATGAAAACAAACATAACAGAGTGCTAGTGCACAAACAATAACCGACAATGATAATGGATGAGAGGGGAACTTAAATACACAGATCAAGACAAGGACAACAGGTGACGGTTATGATGATGAGGAGCAGGTGATGATGAGGAGGGTGATGAGGAGCAGGTGCAGGTGATGACGACAGATGGTGAATGTGATGAAGACAGAAGGTGAATGTGATGAAGGTGAATGTGACACCAATATCACTGAAACATTTGTGTGTGTGTGTGTGTGTGTGTGTGTGTGTGTGTGTGTGTGTGTGTGTGTGTGTGTGTGTGTGTGTGTAGCATTATTGTGTGTAGCATATGTAGCAAGTATGCATTATTGAGTTAACATGGAAACACTGGTTTGCTTTAGTGCAGAAAACTGGTCAAAATCATGAGGTTTAAAGTGAAAGTGAGCCAATAAGTGGTCTTCTACTGCCCTCTGTTGGCCATTCTACTTATTAATTAAATTTTTCCACATGTGCTTGCATTTATACTTGAATACACACTAAAAATCACTTATATAGCAATAACTATTATAACATAATCATATTTTGTCAGTGTTAATCACTTTATTTGCACTGACACTTCAAATAATTGCTAGTAATGTGGTAAATCATGGTAAATCATGGTTAACTATGCTGTGTGTGTGTGTGTGTGTGTGTGTGTGTGTGTGTGTGTGTGTGTGTGTGTGTGTGTGTGTGTGTGTGTAAGCATGCATTGAGTTAACATGGATAAACTGGTTTGCTTTAGTGCAGAAAACTGGTTTAAAGTGAAAGTGAGCCAATAAGTGGTCTTCTACTGCCCTCTGCTGGCCATTCTACTTATTAATGAAATATTTCAACATGTGCTTGCATTCATACTTGAATACACACTAAAAAAATCACTTATATAGCAATAACTATTATAACACAATCATATTTTGACAGTGTTAATCACTTTATTTGCACTGACACTTCAAATAATTGCTAGTAATGTGATAAATCAGGCTAGAAACATGGTAAATCAAAGTAAATAATACTAGATTGTCGTTTATCTCCTGGTAAATAATACTAGAACGTGGTATATCATGGTAAATCATGGTTAACTATGCTGTGTGTGTATGTGTGTGTGTGTGTGTGTGTGTGTGTGTGTGTGTGTGTGTGTGTGTGTGTGTGTGTGTGTGTGTGTGTGTGTGTGTGTGTGTTTGTGTGTGTGTGTGTGTGTGTGTGTGTAAGCATGCATTGAGTTAACATGGAAAAACTGGTTTGCTTTAGTGCAGAAAACTGGTTTAAAGTGAAAGTGAGCCAATAAGTGGTCTTCTAGTGCCCTCTGCTGGCCATTCTACTTAATAATGAAATATTTTACTTGTGCTTTTGCATTCATACTTGGACACACACTAAAAATCACGTATATAACTAACTATTATAACACAATAATATTTTGTCAGTGTTCATCACCTCATTTGCACTGACACTTCACATAATTGCTAGTAATGTGGTTAATCATGCTAGAAACATTGTAAATCATAGTAAATAATACTGAAATGAGGTGTATCAAGGTAAATCATGCTAGAATCCTAATAAATCATTCTGGAACATGGTATATGATAGTAAATCATGCTAGAATCATATTAAATAATTCTAGAATGTGGCAAATCGTTGTGGGAGGAGCCTATTTTACTCAAATGGCTATAACTCAAGAAGTAAATGAGATATCTTCACCAAACTCAGTACACATGTGTATGGGTTCAATTTGAGGTCACAGTAAACAATTTTATGGAGATCGGACCATAGGTGGCGCTATAACTGTTAAAAAGCTTTAAAACCATATATATCCCATGGCAAATTGCCTGTATTGGCTGTAAATGGTCTTTTCCATCTATTATGTCAGTGGTTACATGCTTGCTAAATAAATCTTAATAACTTTTGATGCTTTTGTGCTTAAATGCCTTAAAGGCCTTAACTGCTTGAACCCCGATAAATGCTGCTTGCAGCTTTAATTATTATTATTATTATTATTATTCCGCCGTAAAACGCATCGTGCAGCCCAAACCGTAAGAGCTGGAACTTTGAAACTTTGCCATATGGTAGTACAAAAATCGAGGAGAGGTTATCAAATTATGACCCCGATTGGCCCATAGGTGGCGCTATAGCAACCAAAAGCGCGAAACTGCTCATAACTCCTAGACCGTATGTCGTAGACTCAAGTGTCTTATATCATTGGAAAGCTGGACGCCTGACGAACAAAACGTATATCTCCGATTTTATTTCCGCCATGATAGATTTTCCGCCATTTTGAATTTTGTCGAAAATCTACTTTTGCGAACTAGTCCCTGGTTTTTCGCCCGATCGGAACCAAACCAGTGCAGAATTGTTCTCTGGAGTCTGAAGTTCAATAATTATCGAAAAAAAGTTGAAATTTCGATTCACGGTCGCTAGGGGGTGCAAAATTAACGTTGTGGGAGGAGCCTATTTTACTAAAATGGCTATAACTCCAGAAGTAAAAGAGGTATTTCAACCAAACTTGGTACACATGTGTAAGAGGTCAATCTGAGGTCACGGTAAAAAAATCGCGGCGATTGGCCACATGGTGGCGCTATAAAATGAAAAAAAACATAAAACAGGCTATAACCACCTGACCGTTAGTCCGATTGACTTGAAAATTGGTATGCAGTGTCTTGGTCCAAGGTGCCATGTATGTCTATGAGGACATTGGTGTATCTCAAAAAACATGGCCGCCATTGGCCAATGAAGTTGAGCACCTATTAGACAAGGTTAACGGAGGCCGATCGGAACGAAACTCGGTGGGCATGTTCGACTCATGGCCCTAGAGGTCTGTAAGAATTTTGAAAGAAATCGGCCACTAGTTGGCGCTAACGAGTTTTATGGCTCTGTAATCACGTGGTGTTACACATATTGTCACAAAATGCATATCATTTGATAGATCTGCTCATGCTGAACAACTTTGCCTCTAGAACCATTGCTGTCAATCAAACCGTTCATTAAATATTCATGAATATGTTAAAAACCTACTTTTGCAAACTAGTCCCTGGTTTTTCGCCCGATCGGAACCAGACCAGTCTAGGACAATTCTATGGACTCTCTAGATCAATAATTATCAAAAAAAAGTTGAACTTTTGTATTTGTATGGCTGTAATAGGGTCATTTATAAAATGGGTGTGGCAAAATACACTAAAAAGCCTATAAATCCTAAATGAAAACTCAGAACTTCACAAAAATTGGTGAGCATATGTGTCATAACATCACAAACAAGCTTGCAAAATTTTATGGAGATCGGACAATAGTTGGCGCTATAACTGTTAAAAGGCTTTAAAACCATATATTTCCTATGGTAAACTGCCTGTATTGGCTGTAAATGGTCTTTTCCATGTCTGATCATATAATTTTCATATCATAATGTTAAAAACTAGTGCATAACCATTCTCTGGACTCACTAGAACAATAGTTGTCAGAAAAAGTTGAACTACTTCATTTGGATAGCTATAATAGGTTCACTTCAAAATGTGGCCTTTACCAAGTGTCCCCGAAAGCCTATATCTCTTTAATGAATGCTCAGACCTTCTTAAAAACAAGTCAGAACATGTGAAATATCACTCTGAACATGCATGAAAATTTTCAGACAGATCTGAAAAAATTTGCCTCTATAACAGTTAAAAAAGTGAAAATGATATGAATATAATGGCATATTAAGCCAATAAGTGATATTTTACTGCCCCCTGCTGTTTAAAATAGTCATGTTGTCATATTGTTCTATAATTTATATTTAGACTTTATAAAATCACTATTTTAACATTTACAATTACATTTAGTCAAAATCCATCTGTTAAAGTATTAGTATTGACAGTTTGATCACATCATATAGTTCAAATGTCTGTATCTACAACATAATGTGTGTGTGTAGTCTTAGGTTTCTGTATAAATTCTGAATCATCTGATTAATAGCTTACAAAGACTTTGTGAAATGTTTATAGATATAAATATATATAAATATAAATATATTTTCATAATGGCATATCCCAATAGTATTGAAAAAACAACAACAACAACAACAACATTTGTCTTTGTGTGTGTGTGTGTGTGTGTGTGTGTGTGTGTGTGTGTGTGTGTGTGAGAGAGAGAGCATGCATTATTGAGTTAACATGGAAACACTGGTTTGCTTTAGTGCAGAAAACTGGTGAAAATAATGAAATTTAAAGTGAAAGTGAGCCAATAAGTGGTCTTCTACTGCCCTCTGCTGGCCATTCTACGGATTAATGAAGTCTTTTCACATGTGCTCACATTAATACTTGGACACTAAAAAATCACTTATATAACAATAACTATTATAACAAAATCATATTTTGTCATTTGCACTGACACTTCACATAATGGCTAGTAATGTGGTAAATCATGGTAAATCACGCTAGAAACATGGTAAATTATAGTAAATAATACTAAAATGTGGTGTATCAAGGTAAATCATGCTAGAATCCTGGTAAATCATTCTAGAACGTGGTATATAATAGTAAATCATGCTAGAACAGGGTAAATCATGATAAACCATGGTAAATCATGATAAACTATGGTTAATGCATGATAAACTATGGTAAATCATGCTAGAATGTGGTATATCATGGTAAATCATGCTAGAACATGGTAAATCAAGGTAAACTAAGATAAATTCATGGTAAACTATGCTAGAACAGGGCAAATCATGGTAAACCATCGTAAATCATGATAAACTATGGTAAATCATGCTAGAATGTGGTATATCATGGTAAATCATGCTAGAACATGGTAAATCAAGGTAAACTAAGATAAATTCATGGTAAACTATGCTAGAACAGGGTAAATCATGGTAAACCATGGTAAATCATGATAAACTATGGTAAATCATGCTAGAATGTGGTATATCATGGTAAATCATGCTAGAACATGGTAAATCAAGGTAAACTAAGATAAATTCATGGTAAACTATGCTAGAACAGGGTAAATCATGGTAAACCATGGTAAATCATGGTAAACCATGGTAAATCATGCTAGAATGTGTTATAACATGATAAATCATGCTAAAACATGGTATTTTCCATCTATGATGTCAGTGGTTACATGCTTGCTAAATAAAACTTAATAACTTTTGATGCTTTTGTGCTTAAAAACCTTAAACGCCTAATAGCTTGAACCCCGATAAATGCTGCTTGCAGCTTTAATTATTATTATTCTTCCCTAAAACGCATCGTGCAGCCAAAACCGTAAGGCCTAGAGATGTGATACTTGGTCAAATGGTAGTAGTATTGCTCGCTACTCAGATACACGGACTTAGCCAAATCGGCCCATAGGTGGCGCTACAGCGACCAAAAGCGCGAAACTGCTCATAACTCCTAGACTGTATGTTGTAGACTCAAGTGTCTTATATCAATGTAATCAAGACCTCATGGCAAACAAAACGTATATCTCCGATTTTATTTCCGGTATGCAAATTTTTCCGCCATTTTGAATTTTGTCAAAAACCTACTTTTGCGAACTAGTCCTAGGTTTTTCGACCGATCGGAACCAAACCAGTGCAGAAATGTTCTCTGGAGTCTGAATATCAATAATTATCGAAAAAAAGTTGAAATTTCGATTCACGGTCGCTAAGGGGCGCCAAATTGTATGTTGTGGGAGGAGCCTATTTCACTAAAACGGCCATAACTCCAGAAGTAAATGAGGTATCTTCACCAAACTCGGTACAATTATTTATGAGGTCAATCTGAGGTCAGAGTAAAAAAATTGCGGCGATTGGCCACATGGTGGCGCTATAACATGAAAAAAACATAAAACTGGCTATAACCACCTGACCATTAGTCCAATTGACTTGAAAATTGGTATGCAGTGTCTTGGTCCAAGGTGTCATGTATGTCTATGAGGACATTGGTGTATCTCAAAAAACATGGCCGCCATCGGCCAATGAAGTTTGAGCACCTATTAGACAAGGTTAACGGAAGCCGATCGGAACGAAACTCGGTGGGCATGTTCGACTCATGGCCCTAGAGGTCTGTAAGAATTTTGAAAGAAAACGGCCACTAGTTGGCGCTAACGAGTTTTATGACTCTGTAATCACGTGGTTTTACACTTATTGTCACAAAATGCATATCATTTGATAGATCTGCTCATGCTGAACAACTTTGCCTCAAGAACCATTGCTGTCAATCAAACCGTTCATTAAATATTCGTAATTATGTTAAAAACCTACTTTTGCGAACTAGTCCTAGGTTTTTCGCCCGATCGGAACCAAACGAGTCTAGGACAATTCTATGGAATCTCAAAATCAATAATTATCAAAAAAAAGTTGAACTTTTGCATTTTTCGCATGGGTATATTGGGTCATAAAGAAAATGGGCGTGGCAAAATGCACTCAAAAGCCTATAAATCCTAAACGAAAACTCAGAACTTCACGAAAATTGGTGAGCATATGTACCATAACATTCTAAAGAAGCATGCAAAATTTCATGTAGATCGGAAGATAGGTGGCGCTATAACTGTTAAAAAGCTTTGAAAACCCTGTATTTCCTATGGTACATTGCCTGTATTGGCTGAAAATGGTCTTTTCCATCTATTATGTCAGTGGTTAGATGCTTGCTAAATAAAACTTAATAGCTTTTGATGCTTTTGTGCTTTAAGGCCTTAAAGGCCTTAATTGCTTGAACCCCGATAAATGCTGCTTGCAGCTTTAATTATTATTATTATTCTGCCGTAAAACGCATCGTGCAGCCCAAACCGTAAGTGCTGGAGACTTGAGACTTTGCCAGAAGGTAGTACAAAAATCGAGGAGAGGTTATCAAATTATGACCCCGATTGGCCAATAGGTGGCGCTATAGTAAGCAAAAGTATAAAATCGCTAATAACTCCTAGACGGTTTGTCGTAGACTTAAGTGTCTTATATCACTATAATCCTTGGATCAAGGCGGACAAAACGTATATCTCCGATTTCATTTCCGGTTGGCAAATTTTTCCGCCATTTTGAATTTTGTCAAAAACCTACTTTTGCGAACTAGTCTGTGGTTTTTTGTCCGATCGGAACCAAACCAGTGCAGAAATGTTCTCTGGAGTCTGAATATAAATAATTATCGAAAAAAAGTTGAAATTTCGATTCATGGTCGCTACGGGGTGCCAAAATGTTCGAAGGAGGCGGAGTCAGTTTTACTAAAATTGTTATAACTCGTGAACGAAATGAGATATCTTCACCAAACTTGGTAAACATATGTAGGAGGTCAATTTGAGGTCACAGTAAAAAAATTGCGTCGATTGGCCTCATGGTGGCGCTATAAAATAAAAAAAACGTATAGACACCTGACCGTTTTTCCGAATGACTTGAAATTTGGTATGCAGTGTCTTGGCCCAAGGGGCCATGTATGTCTAAAAGGATATTGGCGTATCTCGAAAAACATGGCCGCCATTGGCAAATGAGGTTTGAGCACCTATTAACGAAGTCCGATCGGAACGAAACTCGGTGGGCATGTTCGGCTCAAGCCCCTAGAGGTCTGTAAGAATTTTGAAAGAAATCGGCCACTAGTTGGCGCAAACGAGTTTTAAGGCTCTTTAATCACGTGGTGTTACACTTATTGTCACAAAATGCATATCATTAGATAGATCTGCTCATGCTCAACAACTTTGCCTCAAGAACCACTAATGTCAATCAAACCATTCATTAATTATTCGCGAATATGTTAAAAACCTACTTTTGCGAACTAGTCCTAGGTTTTTTGCCCGATCGGAACCAGACCAGTCTAGGGCAATTCTCTGGACTCTCTAGATCAATAATTATCGAAAAAAAGTTGAAATTTTGCATTTGGGTGGCTGTAATAGGGTCATTTATAAAATGGGTGTGGCAAAATACAATAAAGAGCCTATAAATCATATATAAAAAAACTCAGAACTTCACAAAAATTGGATGAGCGTATGTGACCTAACATCATTAATAACCATGCGAAATGTTATGGAGATCGGACCATAGGTGGCGCTATAACTGTTAAAAAACTTTAAAACCATATATTTCCTATGGTAAATTGCCTGTATTGGCTGTAAATGGTCTTTTCCATCTATAATCATATAATTTTCATATAATAATGTTCAAAACTAGTGCAGTACAATTCTCTGGACTCTCTAGATCAGTAATTATCAGAAAAAGTTGAACTACTTCATTTGTATGGCTATAATAGGGTCACTTCAAAATGTGGCCTTGACCAAGTCTCCCCGAAAGCCTATATCTCTTCAATGAATGCTCAGAGCTTCTTCAAAACAAGTCATAACATGTGAAATATCACTCTAAACAAAAATGAACCTTTTCAGACAGATCAGTCAAAATTTGCCTCTATAACAGTTAAAAAGGTGAAAATGATATGAATATAATGGCATATTAAGCCAATAAGTGGTATTCTACTGCCCCCTGCTGTTTAAAATAGTCATTTTGTCATATTGTTGTAGAATTCATATTTAGACGTTATTGAATAACTCTTTTAACATTTACAATCACATGTAGTCAAATTCATCTATTGAAGTATTACTACTAACAATTGTCACATTGAGGAAAGTGAATCCTGAAGGAGATTTGCAGTAAACAGTTTGATCACATCATATACTTCAAATGTCTGTATCTACAACAGAATGTGTGTGTGTAGTCTTAGGTTTCTGAATAAATTCTGAATGATCTGATTAATAGCTTACAAAGACTTTGTGAAATGTTTATAGACCATTCAAATATATTTTCATAATGACATATCCCAATAGCATTGAAAAAACAACAACAACATTTGTCTTTGTGTGTGTGTGTGTGTGTGTGTGTGTGTGTGTGTGTGTGTGTGTGTGTGTGTGTGTGTGTGTTGTGTGTGTGTGTGTGTGTGTGTGTGTGTGTGTGTGTGTGTGTGTGTGTGTGTGTGTGTGTGTAAACATGCATTATGGAGTTAAAATGGAAAAAACTGGTTTGCTTTAGTGCAGAAAAATGGTGAAAATCAAGAAGTTTAAAGTGAAAGTGAGCCAATAAGTGGTCTTCTACTGCCCTCTGCTGGCCATTCTACTTATTAATGAAGTCTACTCACATATGCTTTTGCATTCATTAGACACTAAAAATCACTTATATAACAATAAAACACTAAAAAATCACTTATATAACAATTACTATTGTAGCACAATCATATTTTGTCAGAGTTTATCACTTCATTTTTACTGATACTTCACATAATTGCTAGCAATGTGGTAAATCATGGTAAATCACACTAAAAACATGGTAAATCATAATAAATAATACTAGAATGTGGTGTATCAAGGTAAATCATACTACAATCCTGGTACATCATTCTAGAACTGGTACATCATTCTAGAACATGGTATATCATGGTACATCATGCTAGAACATGGTAAATCATGGTAAACTATGCTAGAACAGGGTAAATCATGGTAAGCCATGATAAATCATAATAAACTATGGTAAATCATGTTAGAATGTGGTATATCATGGTAAATCATGCTAGAACATGGTAAATCATGGTAAACTATACTAGAACAGGGTAAATCATGGTAAACTATGATAAATCATGGTAAACTATGATAAATCATGATAAACTATGGTAATCCATGCTTGAATCACAGTAAACAATGGTAAATCATACTAGAATGTAGTATATCATGGTAAATTATGCTAGAATATGGCAAATCATGCTAGAATCATAGTAAATAATACTAGAATATGCTAAATTGTTGTGGGAGGAGCCTATTTTACTAAAATGGCTATAACTCAAGAAGTAAATGAGATATCTTCACCAAACTCAGTACACATGTGTATGGGTTCAATTTGAGGTCACAATAAACAATTTTATGGAGATCAGACCATAGGTGGCGCTATAACTGTTAAAAAGCTTTAAAACCATATATATCCCATGGTAAATTGCCTGTATTGGCTGTAAATGGTCTTTTCCAATCTATTATGTCAGTGGTTACATGCTTGCTAAATAAATCTTAATAACTTTTGATGCTTTTGTGCTTAAATGCCTTAAAGGCCTTAACTGCTTGAACCCCGATAAATGCTGCTTGCAGCTTTAATTAGGGGTTCAAGCATGAAATGCTGAAACCCTATTGTAATTGTGCTGATTTTTATTATTATTATTATTATTATTATTCCGCCCTAAAACGCATCGTGCAGCCCAAACCGTAAGAGCTGGAACCTTGAAACTTGGCCAAATGGTAGTCCTCAATTTGGGGAGAACCTATCAAAATATGACCCCGATTGGCCCATAGGTGGCGCTATAATGACCACATTTACTAAATTGCTCATAACTCCTAGACAGTTTGTCCTAGAGTCTCAATTTTAGCATCACTGTGATCCCTGGATCCAGACGGACAAAATGGCTATCTCCAAATTGCTCTACGAGCAAAAAAAAATTTCTATGGGCAATTTAGTGAAAAACCTACTTTTGCGAACTAGTCCTAGGTTTTTGGCCCAATCGGAACCAGACCAGTCTAGCACAGTTCTCTGGAGTCTCTAGATCCATAATTATCAAAAAAAAGTTGAACTTTTGCATTGGCCTGGCTGTAACAGGGTCGTTTAGGAAAGGGGTGGGACAAAAAAACACTCAAAAGCCTATACAACCTAAGGGAAAACCCCAAACTTCACAAAAATCGATGAGCAGATGTGTCAGAAGAAGCATGCCAAGTTTCGTGAAGATCGGACCATAGGTGGCGCTATAACTGTCCAAAACGTCTCCTCTTATTAGGGGTTCAAGCATGAAATGCTGAAACCCTATTGTAATTGTGCTGATTTTTATTATTATTATTATTATTATTATTCCGCCCTAAAACGCATCGTGCAGCCCAAACCGTAAGAGCTGGAACCTTGAAACTTGGCCAAATGGTAGTCCTCAATTTGGGGAGAACCTATCAAAATATGACCCCGATTGGCCCATAGGTGGCGCTATAATGACCACATTTACTAAATTGCTCATAACTCCTAGACAGTTTGTCCTAGAGTCTCAATTTTAGCATCACTGTGATCCCTGGATCCAGACGGACAAAATGGCTATCTCCAAATTGCTCTACGAGCAAAAAAAAATTTCTATGGGCAATTTAGTGAAAAACCTACTTTTGCGAACTAGTCCTAGGTTTTTGGCCCAATCGGAACCAGACCAGTCTAGCACAGTTCTCTGGAGTCTCTAGATCCATAATTATCAAAAAAAAGTTGAACTTTTGCATTGGCCTGGCTGTAACAGGGTCGTTTAGGAAAGGGGTGGGACAAAAAAACACTCAAAAGCCTATACAACCTAAGGGAAAACCCCAAACTTCACAAAAATCGATGAGCAGATGTGTCAGAAGAAGCATGCCAAGTTTCGTGAAGATCGGACCATAGGTGGCGCTATAACTGTCCAAAACGTCTCCTCTTATTAGGGGTTCAAGCATGAAATGCTGAAACCCTATTGTAATTGTGCTGATTTTTATTATTATTATTATTATTATTATTCCGCCCTAAAACGCATCGTGCAGCCCAAACCGTAAGAGCTGGAACCTTGAAACTTGGCCAAATGGTAGTCCTCAATTTGGGGAGAACCTATCAAAATATGACCCCGATTGGCCCATAGGTGGCGCTATAATGACCACATTTACTAAATTGCTCATAACTCCTAGACAGTTTGTCCTAGAGTCTCAATTTTAGCATCACTGTGATCCCTGGATCCAGACGGACAAAATGGCTATCTCCAAATTGCTCTACGAGCAAAAAAAAATTTCTATGGGCAATTTAGTGAAAAACCTACTTTTGCGAACTAGTCCTAGGTTTTTGGCCCAATCGGAACCAGACCAGTCTAGCACAGTTCTCTGGAGTCTCTAGATCCATAATTATCAAAAAAAAGTTGAACTTTTGCATTGGCCTGGCTGTAACAGGGTCGTTTAGGAAAGGGGTGGGACAAAAAAACACTCAAAAGCCTATACAACCTAAGGGAAAACCCCAAACTTCACAAAAATCGATGAGCAGATGTGTCAGAAGAAGCATGCCAAGTTTCGTGAAGATCGGACCATAGGTGGCGCTATAACTGTCCAAAACGTCTCCTCTTATTAGGGGTTCAAGCATGAAATGCTGAAACCCTATTGTAATTGTGCTGATTTTTATTATTATTATTATTATTATTATTCCGCCCTAAAACGCATCGTGCAGCCCAAACCGTAAGAGCTGGAACCTTGAAACTTGGCCAAATGGTAGTCCTCAATTTGGGGAGAACCTATCAAAATATGACCCCGATTGGCCCATAGGTGGCGCTATAATGACCACATTTACTAAATTGCTCATAACTCCTAGACAGTTTGTCCTAGAGTCTCAATTTTAGCATCACTGTGATCCCTGGATCCAGACGGACAAAATGGCTATCTCCAAATTGCTCTACGAGCAAAAAAAAATTTCTATGGGCAATTTAGTGAAAAACCTACTTTTGCGAACTAGTCCTAGGTTTTTGGCCCAATCGGAACCAGACCAGTCTAGCACAGTTCTCTGGAGTCTCTAGATCCATAATTATCAAAAAAAAGTTGAACTTTTGCATTGGCCTGGCTGTAACAGGGTCGTTTAGGAAAGGGGTGGGACAAAAAAACACTCAAAAGCCTATACAACCTAAGGGAAAACCCCAAACTTCACAAAAATCGATGAGCAGATGTGTCAGAAGAAGCATGCCAAGTTTCGTGAAGATCGGACCATAGGTGGCGCTATAACTGTCCAAAACGTCTCCTCTTATTAGGGGTTCAAGCATGAAATGCTGAAACCCTATTGTAATTGTGCTGATTTTTATTATTATTATTATTATTATTATTCCGCCCTAAAACGCATCGTGCAGCCCAAACCGTAAGAGCTGGAACCTTGAAACTTGGCCAAATGGTAGTCCTCAATTTGGGGAGAACCTATCAAAATATGACCCCGATTGGCCCATAGGTGGCGCTATAATGACCACATTTACTAAATTGCTCATAACTCCTAGACAGTTTGTCCTAGAGTCTCAATTTTAGCATCACTGTGATCCCTGGATCCAGACGGACAAAATGGCTATCTCCAAATTGCTCTACGAGCAAAAAAAAATTTCTATGGGCAATTTAGTGAAAAACCTACTTTTGCGAACTAGTCCTAGGTTTTTGGCCCAATCGGAACCAGACCAGTCTAGCACAGTTCTCTGGAGTCTCTAGATCCATAATTATCAAAAAAAAGTTGAACTTTTGCATTGGCCTGGCTGTAACAGGGTCGTTTAGGAAAGGGGTGGGACAAAAAAACACTCAAAAGCCTATACAACCTAAGGGAAAACCCCAAACTTCACAAAAATCGATGAGCAGATGTGTCAGAAGAAGCATGCCAAGTTTCGTGAAGATCGGACCATAGGTGGCGCTATAACTGTCCAAAACGTCTCCTCTTATTAGGGGTTCAAGCATGAAATGCTGAAACCCTATTGTAATTGTGCTGATTTTTATTATTATTATTATTATTATTATTCCGCCCTAAAACGCATCGTGCAGCCCAAACCGTAAGAGCTGGAACCTTGAAACTTGGCCAAATGGTAGTCCTCAATTTGGGGAGAACCTATCAAAATATGACCCCGATTGGCCCATAGGTGGCGCTATAATGACCACATTTACTAAATTGCTCATAACTCCTAGACAGTTTGTCCTAGAGTCTCAATTTTAGCATCACTGTGATCCCTGGATCCAGACGGACAAAATGGCTATCTCCAAATTGCTCTACGAGCAAAAAAAAATTTCTATGGGCAATTTAGTGAAAAACCTACTTTTGCGAACTAGTCCTAGGTTTTTGGCCCAATCGGAACCAGACCAGTCTAGCACAGTTCTCTGGAGTCTCTAGATCCATAATTATCAAAAAAAAGTTGAACTTTTGCATTGGCCTGGCTGTAACAGGGTCGTTTAGGAAAGGGGTGGGACAAAAAAACACTCAAAAGCCTATACAACCTAAGGGAAAACCCCAAACTTCACAAAAATCGATGAGCAGATGTGTCAGAAGAAGCATGCCAAGTTTCGTGAAGATCGGACCATAGGTGGCGCTATAACTGTCCAAAACGTCTCCTCTTATTAGGGGTTCAAGCATGAAATGCTGAAACCCTATTGTAATTGTGCTGATTTTTATTATTATTATTATTATTATTATTCCGCCCTAAAACGCATCGTGCAGCCCAAACCGTAAGAGCTGGAACCTTGAAACTTGGCCAAATGGTAGTCCTCAATTTGGGGAGAACCTATCAAAATATGACCCCGATTGGCCCATAGGTGGCGCTATAATGACCACATTTACTAAATTGCTCATAACTCCTAGACAGTTTGTCCTAGAGTCTCAATTTTAGCATCACTGTGATCCCTGGATCCAGACGGACAAAATGGCTATCTCCAAATTGCTCTACGAGCAAAAAAAAATTTCTATGGGCAATTTAGTGAAAAACCTACTTTTGCGAACTAGTCCTAGGTTTTTGGCCCAATCGGAACCAGACCAGTCTAGCACAGTTCTCTGGAGTCTCTAGATCCATAATTATCAAAAAAAAGTTGAACTTTTGCATTGGCCTGGCTGTAACAGGGTCGTTTAGGAAAGGGGTGGGACAAAAAAACACTCAAAAGCCTATACAACCTAAGGGAAAACCCCAAACTTCACAAAAATCGATGAGCAGATGTGTCAGAAGAAGCATGCCAAGTTTCGTGAAGATCGGACCATAGGTGGCGCTATAACTGTCCAAAACGTCTCCTCTTATTAGGGGTTCAAGCATGAAATGCTGAAACCCTATTGTAATTGTGCTGATTTTTATTATTATTATTATTATTATTATTCCGCCCTAAAACGCATCGTGCAGCCCAAACCGTAAGAGCTGGAACCTTGAAACTTGGCCAAATGGTAGTCCTCAATTTGGGGAGAACCTATCAAAATATGACCCCGATTGGCCCATAGGTGGCGCTATAATGACCACATTTACTAAATTGCTCATAACTCCTAGACAGTTTGTCCTAGAGTCTCAATTTTAGCATCACTGTGATCCCTGGATCCAGACGGACAAAATGGCTATCTCCAAATTGCTCTACGAGCAAAAAAAAATTTCTATGGGCAATTTAGTGAAAAACCTACTTTTGCGAACTAGTCCTAGGTTTTTGGCCCAATCGGAACCAGACCAGTCTAGCACAGTTCTCTGGAGTCTCTAGATCCATAATTATCAAAAAAAAGTTGAACTTTTGCATTGGTCTGGCTGTAACAGGGTCGTTTAGGAAAGGGGTGGGACAAAAAAACACTCAAAAGCCTATACAACCTAAGGGAAAACCCCAAACTTCACAAAAATCGATGAGCAGATGTGTCAGAAGAAGCATGCCAAGTTTCGTGAAGATCGGACCATAGGTGGCGCTATAACTGTCCAAAACGTCTCCTCTTATTAGGGGTTCAAGCATGAAATGCTGAAACCCTATTGTAATTGTGCTGATTTTTATTATTATTATTATTATTATTATTCCGCCCTAAAACGCATCGTGCAGCCCAAACCGTAAGAGCTGGAACCTTGAAACTTGGCCAAATGGTAGTCCTCAATTTGGGGAGAACCTATCAAAATATGACCCCGATTGGCCCATAGGTGGCGCTATAATGACCACATTTACTAAATTGCTCATAACTCCTAGACAGTTTGTCCTAGAGTCTCAATTTTAGCATCACTGTGATCCCTGGATCCAGACGGACAAAATGGCTATCTCCAAATTGCTCTACGAGCAAAAAAAAATTTCTATGGGCAATTTAGTGAAAAACCTACTTTTGCGAACTAGTCCTAGGTTTTTGGCCCAATCGGAACCAGACCAGTCTAGCACAGTTCTCTGGAGTCTCTAGATCCATAATTATCAAAAAAAAGTTGAACTTTTGCATTGGCCTGGCTGTAACAGGGTCGTTTAGGAAAGGGGTGGGACAAAAAAACACTCAAAAGCCTATACAACCTAAGGGAAAACCCCAAACTTCACAAAAATCGATGAGCAGATGTGTCAGAAGAAGCATGCCAAGTTTCGTGAAGATCGGACCATAGGTGGCGCTATAACTGTCCAAAACGTCTCCTCTTATTAGGGGTTCAAGCATGAAATGCTGAAACCCTATTGTAATTGTGCTGATTTTTATTATTATTATTATTATTATTATTCCGCCCTAAAACGCATCGTGCAGCCCAAACCGTAAGAGCTGGAACCTTGAAACTTGGCCAAATGGTAGTCCTCAATTTGGGGAGAACCTATCAAAATATGACCCCGATTGGCCCATAGGTGGCGCTATAATGACCACATTTACTAAATTGCTCATAACTCCTAGACAGTTTGTCCTAGAGTCTCAATTTTAGCATCACTGTGATCCCTGGATCCAGACGGACAAAATGGCTATCTCCAAATTGCTCTACGAGCAAAAAAAAATTTCTATGGGCAATTTAGTGAAAAACCTACTTTTGCGAACTAGTCCTAGGTTTTTGGCCCAATCGGAACCAGACCAGTCTAGCACAGTTCTCTGGAGTCTCTAGATCCATAATTATCAAAAAAAAGTTGAACTTTTGCATTGGCCTGGCTGTAACAGGGTCGTTTAGGAAAGGGGTGGGACAAAAAAACACTCAAAAGCCTATACAACCTAAGGGAAAACCCCAAACTTCACAAAAATCGATGAGCAGATGTGTCAGAAGAAGCATGCCAAGTTTCGTGAAGATCGGACCATAGGTGGCGCTATAACTGTCCAAAACGTCTCCTCTTATTAGGGGTTCAAGCATGAAATGCTGAAACCCTATTGTAATTGTGCTGATTTTTATTATTATTATTATTATTATTATTCCGCCCTAAAACGCATCGTGCAGCCCAAACCGTAAGAGCTGGAACCTTGAAACTTGGCCAAATGGTAGTCCTCAATTTGGGGAGAACCTATCAAAATATGACCCCGATTGGCCCATAGGTGGCGCTATAATGACCACATTTACTAAATTGCTCATAACTCCTAGACAGTTTGTCCTAGAGTCTCAATTTTAGCATCACTGTGATCCCTGGATCCAGACGGACAAAATGGCTATCTCCAAATTGCTCTACGAGCAAAAAAAAATTTCTATGGGCAATTTAGTGAAAAACCTACTTTTGCGAACTAGTCCTAGGTTTTTGGCCCAATCGGAACCAGACCAGTCTAGCACAGTTCTCTGGAGTCTCTAGATCCATAATTATCAAAAAAAAGTTGAACTTTTGCATTGGCCTGGCTGTAACAGGGTCGTTTAGGAAAGGGGTGGGACAAAAAAACACTCAAAAGCCTATACAACCTAAGGGAAAACCCCAAACTTCACAAAAATCGATGAGCAGATGTGTCAGAAGAAGCATGCCAAGTTTCGTGAAGATCGGACCATAGGTGGCGCTATAACTGTCCAAAACGTCTCCTCTTATTAGGGGTTCAAGCATGAAATGCTGAAACCCTATTGTAATTGTGCTGATTTTTATTATTATTATTATTATTATTATTCCGCCCTAAAACGCATCGTGCAGCCCAAACCGTAAGAGCTGGAACCTTGAAACTTGGCCAAATGGTAGTCCTCAATTTGGGGAGAACCTATCAAAATATGACCCCGATTGGCCCATAGGTGGCGCTATAATGACCACATTTACTAAATTGCTCATAACTCCTAGACAGTTTGTCCTAGAGTCTCAATTTTAGCATCACTGTGATCCCTGGATCCAGACGGACAAAATGGCTATCTCCAAATTGCTCTACGAGCAAAAAAAAATTTCTATGGGCAATTTAGTGAAAAACCTACTTTTGCGAACTAGTCCTAGGTTTTTGGCCCAATCGGAACCAGACCAGTCTAGCACAGTTCTCTGGAGTCTCTAGATCCATAATTATCAAAAAAAAGTTGAACTTTTGCATTGGCCTGGCTGTAACAGGGTCGTTTAGGAAAGGGGTGGGACAAAAAAACACTCAAAAGCCTATACAACCTAAGGGAAAACCCCAAACTTCACAAAAATCGATGAGCAGATGTGTCAGAAGAAGCATGCCAAGTTTCGTGAAGATCGGACCATAGGTGGCGCTATAACTGTCCAAAACGTCTCCTCTTATTAGGGGTTCAAGCATGAAATGCTGAAACCCTATTGTAATTGTGCTGATTTTTATTATTATTATTATTATTATTATTCCGCCCTAAAACGCATCGTGCAGCCCAAACCGTAAGAGCTGGAACCTTGAAACTTGGCCAAATGGTAGTCCTCAATTTGGGGAGAACCTATCAAAATATGACCCCGATTGGCCCATAGGTGGCGCTATAATGACCACATTTACTAAATTGCTCATAACTCCTAGACAGTTTGTCCTAGAGTCTCAATTTTAGCATCACTGTGATCCCTGGATCCAGACGGACAAAATGGCTATCTCCAAATTGCTCTACGAGCAAAAAAAAATTTCTATGGGCAATTTAGTGAAAAACCTACTTTTGCGAACTAGTCCTAGGTTTTTGGCCCAATCGGAACCAGACCAGTCTAGCACAGTTCTCTGGAGTCTCTAGATCCATAATTATCAAAAAAAAGTTGAACTTTTGCATTGGCCTGGCTGTAACAGGGTCGTTTAGGAAAGGGGTGGGACAAAAAAACACTCAAAAGCCTATACAACCTAAGGGAAAACCCCAAACTTCACAAAAATCGATGAGCAGATGTGTCAGAAGAAGCATGCCAAGTTTCGTGAAGATCGGACCATAGGTGGCGCTATAACTGTCCAAAACGTCTCCTCTTATTAGGGGTTCAAGCATGAAATGCTGAAACCCTATTGTAATTGTGCTGATTTTTATTATTATTATTATTATTATTATTCCGCCCTAAAACGCATCGTGCAGCCCAAACCGTAAGAGCTGGAACCTTGAAACTTGGCCAAATGGTAGTCCTCAATTTGGGGAGAACCTATCAAAATATGACCCCGATTGGCCCATAGGTGGCGCTATAATGACCACATTTACTAAATTGCTCATAACTCCTAGACAGTTTGTCCTAGAGTCTCAATTTTAGCATCACTGTGATCCCTGGATCCAGACGGACAAAATGGCTATCTCCAAATTGCTCTACGAGCAAAAAAAAATTTCTATGGGCAATTTAGTGAAAAACCTACTTTTGCGAACTAGTCCTAGGTTTTTGGCCCAATCGGAACCAGACCAGTCTAGCACAGTTCTCTGGAGTCTCTAGATCCATAATTATCAAAAAAAAGTTGAACTTTTGCATTGGCCTGGCTGTAACAGGGTCGTTTAGGAAAGGGGTGGGACAAAAAAACACTCAAAAGCCTATACAACCTAAGGGAAAACCCCAAACTTCACAAAAATCGATGAGCAGATGTGTCAGAAGAAGCATGCCAAGTTTCGTGAAGATCGGACCATAGGTGGCGCTATAACTGTCCAAAACGTCTCCTCTTATTAGGGGTTCAAGCATGAAATGCTGAAACCCTATTGTAATTGTGCTGATTTTTATTATTATTATTATTATTATTATTCCGCCCTAAAACGCATCGTGCAGCCCAAACCGTAAGAGCTGGAACCTTGAAACTTGGCCAAATGGTAGTCCTCAATTTGGGGAGAACCTATCAAAATATGACCCCGATTGGCCCATAGGTGGCGCTATAATGACCACATTTACTAAATTGCTCATAACTCCTAGACAGTTTGTCCTAGAGTCTCAATTTTAGCATCACTGTGATCCCTGGATCCAGACGGACAAAATGGCTATCTCCAAATTGCTCTACGAGCAAAAAAAAATTTCTATGGGCAATTTAGTGAAAAACCTACTTTTGCGAACTAGTCCTAGGTTTTTGGCCCAATCGGAACCAGACCAGTCTAGCACAGTTCTCTGGAGTCTCTAGATCCATAATTATCAAAAAAAAGTTGAACTTTTGCATTGGCCTGGCTGTAACAGGGTCGTTTAGGAAAGGGGTGGGACAAAAAAACACTCAAAAGCCTATACAACCTAAGGGAAAACCCCAAACTTCACAAAAATCGATGAGCAGATGTGTCAGAAGAAGCATGCCAAGTTTCGTGAAGATCGGACCATAGGTGGCGCTATAACTGTCCAAAACGTCTCCTCTTATTAGGGGTTCAAGCATGAAATGCTGAAACCCTATTGTAATTGTGCTGATTTTTATTATTATTATTATTATTATTATTCCGCCCTAAAACGCATCGTGCAGCCCAAACCGTAAGAGCTGGAACCTTGAAACTTGGCCAAATGGTAGTCCTCAATTTGGGGAGAACCTATCAAAATATGACCCCGATTGGCCCATAGGTGGCGCTATAATGACCACATTTACTAAATTGCTCATAACTCCTAGACAGTTTGTCCTAGAGTCTCAATTTTAGCATCACTGTGATCCCTGGATCCAGACGGACAAAATGGCTATCTCCAAATTGCTCTACGAGCAAAAAAAAATTTCTATGGGCAATTTAGTGAAAAACCTACTTTTGCGAACTAGTCCTAGGTTTTTGGCCCAATCGGAACCAGACCAGTCTAGCACAGTTCTCTGGAGTCTCTAGATCCATAATTATCAAAAAAAAGTTGAACTTTTGCATTGGCCTGGCTGTAACAGGGTCGTTTAGGAAAGGGGTGGGACAAAAAAACACTCAAAAGCCTATACAACCTAAGGGAAAACCCCAAACTTCACAAAAATCGATGAGCAGATGTGTCAGAAGAAGCATGCCAAGTTTCGTGAAGATCGGACCATAGGTGGCGCTATAACTGTCCAAAACGTCTCCTCTTATTAGGGGTTCAAGCATGAAATGCTGAAACCCTATTGTAATTGTGCTGATTTTTATTATTATTATTATTATTATTATTCCGCCCTAAAACGCATCGTGCAGCCCAAACCGTAAGAGCTGGAACCTTGAAACTTGGCCAAATGGTAGTCCTCAATTTGGGGAGAACCTATCAAAATATGACCCCGATTGGCCCATAGGTGGCGCTATAATGACCACATTTACTAAATTGCTCATAACTCCTAGACAGTTTGTCCTAGAGTCTCAATTTTAGCATCACTGTGATCCCTGGATCCAGACGGACAAAATGGCTATCTCCAAATTGCTCTACGAGCAAAAAAAAATTTCTATGGGCAATTTAGTGAAAAACCTACTTTTGCGAACTAGTCCTAGGTTTTTGGCCCAATCGGAACCAGACCAGTCTAGCACAGTTCTCTGGAGTCTCTAGATCCATAATTATCAAAAAAAAGTTGAACTTTTGCATTGGCCTGGCTGTAACAGGGTCGTTTAGGAAAGGGGTGGGACAAAAAAACACTCAAAAGCCTATACAACCTAAGGGAAAACCCCAAACTTCACAAAAATCGATGAGCAGATGTGTCAGAAGAAGCATGCCAAGTTTCGTGAAGATCGGACCATAGGTGGCGCTATAACTGTCCAAAACGTCTCCTCTTATTAGGGGTTCAAGCATGAAATGCTGAAACCCTATTGTAATTGTGCTGATTTTTATTATTATTATTATTATTATTATTCCGCCCTAAAACGCATCGTGCAGCCCAAACCGTAAGAGCTGGAACCTTGAAACTTGGCCAAATGGTAGTCCTCAATTTGGGGAGAACCTATCAAAATATGACCCCGATTGGCCCATAGGTGGCGCTATAATGACCACATTTACTAAATTGCTCATAACTCCTAGACAGTTTGTCCTAGAGTCTCAATTTTAGCATCACTGTGATCCCTGGATCCAGACGGACAAAATGGCTATCTCCAAATTGCTCTACGAGCAAAAAAAAATTTCTATGGGCAATTTAGTGAAAAACCTACTTTTGCGAACTAGTCCTAGGTTTTTGGCCCAATCGGAACCAGACCAGTCTAGCACAGTTCTCTGGAGTCTCTAGATCCATAATTATCAAAAAAAAGTTGAACTTTTGCATTGGCCTGGCTGTAACAGGGTCGTTTAGGAAAGGGGTGGGACAAAAAAACACTCAAAAGCCTATACAACCTAAGGGAAAACCCCAAACTTCACAAAAATCGATGAGCAGATGTGTCAGAAGAAGCATGCCAAGTTTCGTGAAGATCGGACCATAGGTGGCGCTATAACTGTCCAAAACGTCTCCTCTTATTAGGGGTTCAAGCATGAAATGCTGAAACCCTATTGTAATTGTGCTGATTTTTATTATTATTATTATTATTATTATTCCGCCCTAAAACGCATCGTGCAGCCCAAACCGTAAGAGCTGGAACCTTGAAACTTGGCCAAATGGTAGTCCTCAATTTGGGGAGAACCTATCAAAATATGACCCCGATTGGCCCATAGGTGGCGCTATAATGACCACATTTACTAAATTGCTCATAACTCCTAGACAGTTTGTCCTAGAGTCTCAATTTTAGCATCACTGTGATCCCTGGATCCAGACGGACAAAATGGCTATCTCCAAATTGCTCTACGAGCAAAAAAAAATTTCTATGGGCAATTTAGTGAAAAACCTACTTTTGCGAACTAGTCCTAGGTTTTTGGCCCAATCGGAACCAGACCAGTCTAGCACAGTTCTCTGGAGTCTCTAGATCCATAATTATCAAAAAAAAGTTGAACTTTTGCATTGGCCTGGCTGTAACAGGGTCGTTTAGGAAAGGGGTGGGACAAAAAAACACTCAAAAGCCTATACAACCTAAGGGAAAACCCCAAACTTCACAAAAATCGATGAGCAGATGTGTCAGAAGAAGCATGCCAAGTTTCGTGAAGATCGGACCATAGGTGGCGCTATAACTGTCCAAAACGTCTCCTCTTATTAGGGGTTCAAGCATGAAATGCTGAAACCCTATTGTAATTGTGCTGATTTTTATTATTATTATTATTATTATTATTCCGCCCTAAAACGCATCGTGCAGCCCAAACCGTAAGAGCTGGAACCTTGAAACTTGGCCAAATGGTAGTCCTCAATTTGGGGAGAACCTATCAAAATATGACCCCGATTGGCCCATAGGTGGCGCTATAATGACCACATTTACTAAATTGCTCATAACTCCTAGACAGTTTGTCCTAGAGTCTCAATTTTAGCATCACTGTGATCCCTGGATCCAGACGGACAAAATGGCTATCTCCAAATTGCTCTACGAGCAAAAAAAAATTTCTATGGGCAATTTAGTGAAAAACCTACTTTTGCGAACTAGTCCTAGGTTTTTGGCCCAATCGGAACCAGACCAGTCTAGCACAGTTCTCTGGAGTCTCTAGATCCATAATTATCAAAAAAAAGTTGAACTTTTGCATTGGCCTGGCTGTAACAGGGTCGTTTAGGAAAGGGGTGGGACAAAAAAACACTCAAAAGCCTATACAACCTAAGGGAAAACCCCAAACTTCACAAAAATCGATGAGCAGATGTGTCAGAAGAAGCATGCCAAGTTTCGTGAAGATCGGACCATAGGTGGCGCTATAACTGTCCAAAACGTCTCCTCTTATTAGGGGTTCAAGCATGAAATGCTGAAACCCTATTGTAATTGTGCTGATTTTTATTATTATTATTATTATTATTATTCCGCCCTAAAACGCATCGTGCAGCCCAAACCGTAAGAGCTGGAACCTTGAAACTTGGCCAAATGGTAGTCCTCAATTTGGGGAGAACCTATCAAAATATGACCCCGATTGGCCCATAGGTGGCGCTATAATGACCACATTTACTAAATTGCTCATAACTCCTAGACAGTTTGTCCTAGAGTCTCAATTTTAGCATCACTGTGATCCCTGGATCCAGACGGACAAAATGGCTATCTCCAAATTGCTCTACGAGCAAAAAAAAATTTCTATGGGCAATTTAGTGAAAAACCTACTTTTGCGAACTAGTCCTAGGTTTTTGGCCCAATCGGAACCAGACCAGTCTAGCACAGTTCTCTGGAGTCTCTAGATCCATAATTATCAAAAAAAAGTTGAACTTTTGCATTGGCCTGGCTGTAACAGGGTCGTTTAGGAAAGGGGTGGGACAAAAAAACACTCAAAAGCCTATACAACCTAAGGGAAAACCCCAAACTTCACAAAAATCGATGAGCAGATGTGTCAGAAGAAGCATGCCAAGTTTCGTGAAGATCGGACCATAGGTGGCGCTATAACTGTCCAAAACGTCTCCTCTTATTAGGGGTTCAAGCATGAAATGCTGAAACCCTATTGTAATTGTGCTGATTTTTATTATTATTATTATTATTATTATTCCGCCCTAAAACGCATCGTGCAGCCCAAACCGTAAGAGCTGGAACCTTGAAACTTGGCCAAATGGTAGTCCTCAATTTGGGGAGAACCTATCAAAATATGACCCCGATTGGCCCATAGGTGGCGCTATAATGACCACATTTACTAAATTGCTCATAACTCCTAGACAGTTTGTCCTAGAGTCTCAATTTTAGCATCACTGTGATCCCTGGATCCAGACGGACAAAATGGCTATCTCCAAATTGCTCTACGAGCAAAAAAAAATTTCTATGGGCAATTTAGTGAAAAACCTACTTTTGCGAACTAGTCCTAGGTTTTTGGCCCAATCGGAACCAGACCAGTCTAGCACAGTTCTCTGGAGTCTCTAGATCCATAATTATCAAAAAAAAGTTGAACTTTTGCATTGGCCTGGCTGTAACAGGGTCGTTTAGGAAAGGGGTGGGACAAAAAAACACTCAAAAGCCTATACAACCTAAGGGAAAACCCCAAACTTCACAAAAATCGATGAGCAGATGTGTCAGAAGAAGCATGCCAAGTTTCGTGAAGATCGGACCATAGGTGGCGCTATAACTGTCCAAAACGTCTCCTCTTATTAGGGGTTCAAGCATGAAATGCTGAAACCCTATTGTAATTGTGCTGATTTTTATTATTATTATTATTATTATTATTCCGCCCTAAAACGCATCGTGCAGCCCAAACCGTAAGAGCTGGAACCTTGAAACTTGGCCAAATGGTAGTCCTCAATTTGGGGAGAACCTATCAAAATATGACCCCGATTGGCCCATAGGTGGCGCTATAATGACCACATTTACTAAATTGCTCATAACTCCTAGACAGTTTGTCCTAGAGTCTCAATTTTAGCATCACTGTGATCCCTGGATCCAGACGGACAAAATGGCTATCTCCAAATTGCTCTACGAGCAAAAAAAAATTTCTATGGGCAATTTAGTGAAAAACCTACTTTTGCGAACTAGTCCTAGGTTTTTGGCCCAATCGGAACCAGACCAGTCTAGCACAGTTCTCTGGAGTCTCTAGATCCATAATTATCAAAAAAAAGTTGAACTTTTGCATTGGCCTGGCTGTAACAGGGTCGTTTAGGAAAGGGGTGGGACAAAAAAACACTCAAAAGCCTATACAACCTAAGGGAAAACCCCAAACTTCACAAAAATCGATGAGCAGATGTGTCAGAAGAAGCATGCCAAGTTTCGTGAAGATCGGACCATAGGTGGCGCTATAACTGTCCAAAACGTCTCCTCTTATTAGGGGTTCAAGCATGAAATGCTGAAACCCTATTGTAATTGTGCTGATTTTTATTATTATTATTATTATTATTATTCCGCCCTAAAACGCATCGTGCAGCCCAAACCGTAAGAGCTGGAACCTTGAAACTTGGCCAAATGGTAGTCCTCAATTTGGGGAGAACCTATCAAAATATGACCCCGATTGGCCCATAGGTGGCGCTATAATGACCACATTTACTAAATTGCTCATAACTCCTAGACAGTTTGTCCTAGAGTCTCAATTTTAGCATCACTGTGATCCCTGGATCCAGACGGACAAAATGGCTATCTCCAAATTGCTCTACGAGCAAAAAAAAATTTCTATGGGCAATTTAGTGAAAAACCTACTTTTGCGAACTAGTCCTAGGTTTTTGGCCCAATCGGAACCAGACCAGTCTAGCACAGTTCTCTGGAGTCTCTAGATCCATAATTATCAAAAAAAAGTTGAACTTTTGCATTGGCCTGGCTGTAACAGGGTCGTTTAGGAAAGGGGTGGGACAAAAAAACACTCAAAAGCCTATACAACCTAAGGGAAAACCCCAAACTTCACAAAAATCGATGAGCAGATGTGTCAGAAGAAGCATGCCAAGTTTCGTGAAGATCGGACCATAGGTGGCGCTATAACTGTCCAAAACGTCTCCTCTTATTAGGGGTTCAAGCATGAAATGCTGAAACCCTATTGTAATTGTGCTGATTTTTATTATTATTATTATTATTATTATTCCGCCCTAAAACGCATCGTGCAGCCCAAACCGTAAGAGCTGGAACCTTGAAACTTGGCCAAATGGTAGTCCTCAATTTGGGGAGAACCTATCAAAATATGACCCCGATTGGCCCATAGGTGGCGCTATAATGACCACATTTACTAAATTGCTCATAACTCCTAGACAGTTTGTCCTAGAGTCTCAATTTTAGCATCACTGTGATCCCTGGATCCAGACGGACAAAATGGCTATCTCCAAATTGCTCTACGAGCAAAAAAAAATTTCTATGGGCAATTTAGTGAAAAACCTACTTTTGCGAACTAGTCCTAGGTTTTTGGCCCAATCGGAACCAGACCAGTCTAGCACAGTTCTCTGGAGTCTCTAGATCCATAATTATCAAAAAAAAGTTGAACTTTTGCATTGGCCTGGCTGTAACAGGGTCGTTTAGGAAAGGGGTGGGACAAAAAAACACTCAAAAGCCTATACAACCTAAGGGAAAACCCCAAACTTCACAAAAATCGATGAGCAGATGTGTCAGAAGAAGCATGCCAAGTTTCGTGAAGATCGGACCATAGGTGGCGCTATAACTGTCCAAAACGTCTCCTCTTATTAGGGGTTCAAGCATGAAATGCTGAAACCCTATTGTAATTGTGCTGATTTTTATTATTATTATTATTATTATTATTCCGCCCTAAAACGCATCGTGCAGCCCAAACCGTAAGAGCTGGAACCTTGAAACTTGGCCAAATGGTAGTCCTCAATTTGGGGAGAACCTATCAAAATATGACCCCGATTGGCCCATAGGTGGCGCTATAATGACCACATTTACTAAATTGCTCATAACTCCTAGACAGTTTGTCCTAGAGTCTCAATTTTAGCATCACTGTGATCCCTGGATCCAGACGGACAAAATGGCTATCTCCAAATTGCTCTACGAGCAAAAAAAAATTTCTATGGGCAATTTAGTGAAAAACCTACTTTTGCGAACTAGTCCTAGGTTTTTGGCCCAATCGGAACCAGACCAGTCTAGCACAGTTCTCTGGAGTCTCTAGATCCATAATTATCAAAAAAAAGTTGAACTTTTGCATTGGCCTGGCTGTAACAGGGTCGTTTAGGAAAGGGGTGGGACAAAAAAACACTCAAAAGCCTATACAACCTAAGGGAAAACCCCAAACTTCACAAAAATCGATGAGCAGATGTGTCAGAAGAAGCATGCCAAGTTTCGTGAAGATCGGACCATAGGTGGCGCTATAACTGTCCAAAACGTCTCCTCTTATTAGGGGTTCAAGCATGAAATGCTGAAACCCTATTGTAATTGTGCTGATTTTTATTATTATTATTATTATTATTATTCCGCCCTAAAACGCATCGTGCAGCCCAAACCGTAAGAGCTGGAACCTTGAAACTTGGCCAAATGGTAGTCCTCAATTTGGGGAGAACCTATCAAAATATGACCCCGATTGGCCCATAGGTGGCGCTATAATGACCACATTTACTAAATTGCTCATAACTCCTAGACAGTTTGTCCTAGAGTCTCAATTTTAGCATCACTGTGATCCCTGGATCCAGACGGACAAAATGGCTATCTCCAAATTGCTCTACGAGCAAAAAAAAATTTCTATGGGCAATTTAGTGAAAAACCTACTTTTGCGAACTAGTCCTAGGTTTTTGGCCCAATCGGAACCAGACCAGTCTAGCACAGTTCTCTGGAGTCTCTAGATCCATAATTATCAAAAAAAAGTTGAACTTTTGCATTGGTCTGGCTGTAACAGGGTCGTTTAGGAAAGGGGTGGGACAAAAAAACACTCAAAAGCCTATACAACCTAAGGGAAAACCCCAAACTTCACAAAAATCGATGAGCAGATGTGTCAGAAGAAGCATGCCAAGTTTCGTGAAGATCGGACCATAGGTGGCGCTATAACTGTCCAAAACGTCTCCTCTTATTAGGGGTTCAAGCATGAAATGCTGAAACCCTATTGTAATTGTGCTGATTTTTATTATTATTATTATTATTATTATTCCGCCCTAAAACGCATCGTGCAGCCCAAACCGTAAGAGCTGGAACCTTGAAACTTGGCCAAATGGTAGTCCTCAATTTGGGGAGAACCTATCAAAATATGACCCCGATTGGCCCATAGGTGGCGCTATAATGACCACATTTACTAAATTGCTCATAACTCCTAGACAGTTTGTCCTAGAGTCTCAATTTTAGCATCACTGTGATCCCTGGATCCAGACGGACAAAATGGCTATCTCCAAATTGCTCTACGAGCAAAAAAAAATTTCTATGGGCAATTTAGTGAAAAACCTACTTTTGCGAACTAGTCCTAGGTTTTTGGCCCAATCGGAACCAGACCAGTCTAGCACAGTTCTCTGGAGTCTCTAGATCCATAATTATCAAAAAAAAGTTGAACTTTTGCATTGGCCTGGCTGTAACAGGGTCGTTTAGGAAAGGGGTGGGACAAAAAAACACTCAAAAGCCTATACAACCTAAGGGAAAACCCCAAACTTCACAAAAATCGATGAGCAGATGTGTCAGAAGAAGCATGCCAAGTTTCGTGAAGATCGGACCATAGGTGGCGCTATAACTGTCCAAAACGTCTCCTCTTATTAGGGGTTCAAGCATGAAATGCTGAAACCCTATTGTAATTGTGCTGATTTTTATTATTATTATTATTATTATTATTCCGCCCTAAAACGCATCGTGCAGCCCAAACCGTAAGAGCTGGAACCTTGAAACTTGGCCAAATGGTAGTCCTCAATTTGGGGAGAACCTATCAAAATATGACCCCGATTGGCCCATAGGTGGCGCTATAATGACCACATTTACTAAATTGCTCATAACTCCTAGACAGTTTGTCCTAGAGTCTCAATTTTAGCATCACTGTGATCCCTGGATCCAGACGGACAAAATGGCTATCTCCAAATTGCTCTACGAGCAAAAAAAAATTTCTATGGGCAATTTAGTGAAAAACCTACTTTTGCGAACTAGTCCTAGGTTTTTGGCCCAATCGGAACCAGACCAGTCTAGCACAGTTCTCTGGAGTCTCTAGATCCATAATTATCAAAAAAAAGTTGAACTTTTGCATTGGCCTGGCTGTAACAGGGTCGTTTAGGAAAGGGGTGGGACAAAAAAACACTCAAAAGCCTATACAACCTAAGGGAAAACCCCAAACTTCACAAAAATCGATGAGCAGATGTGTCAGAAGAAGCATGCCAAGTTTCGTGAAGATCGGACCATAGGTGGCGCTATAACTGTCCAAAACGTCTCCTCTTATTAGGGGTTCAAGCATGAAATGCTGAAACCCTATTGTAATTGTGCTGATTTTTATTATTATTATTATTATTATTATTCCGCCCTAAAACGCATCGTGCAGCCCAAACCGTAAGAGCTGGAACCTTGAAACTTGGCCAAATGGTAGTCCTCAATTTGGGGAGAACCTATCAAAATATGACCCCGATTGGCCCATAGGTGGCGCTATAATGACCACATTTACTAAATTGCTCATAACTCCTAGACAGTTTGTCCTAGAGTCTCAATTTTAGCATCACTGTGATCCCTGGATCCAGACGGACAAAATGGCTATCTCCAAATTGCTCTACGAGCAAAAAAAAATTTCTATGGGCAATTTAGTGAAAAACCTACTTTTGCGAACTAGTCCTAGGTTTTTGGCCCAATCGGAACCAGACCAGTCTAGCACAGTTCTCTGGAGTCTCTAGATCCATAATTATCAAAAAAAAGTTGAACTTTTGCATTGGCCTGGCTGTAACAGGGTCGTTTAGGAAAGGGGTGGGACAAAAAAACACTCAAAAGCCTATACAACCTAAGGGAAAACCCCAAACTTCACAAAAATCGATGAGCAGATGTGTCAGAAGAAGCATGCCAAGTTTCGTGAAGATCGGACCATAGGTGGCGCTATAACTGTCCAAAACGTCTCCTCTTATTAGGGGTTCAAGCATGAAATGCTGAAACCCTATTGTAATTGTGCTGATTTTTATTATTATTATTATTATTATTATTCCGCCCTAAAACGCATCGTGCAGCCCAAACCGTAAGAGCTGGAACCTTGAAACTTGGCCAAATGGTAGTCCTCAATTTGGGGAGAACCTATCAAAATATGACCCCGATTGGCCCATAGGTGGCGCTATAATGACCACATTTACTAAATTGCTCATAACTCCTAGACAGTTTGTCCTAGAGTCTCAATTTTAGCATCACTGTGATCCCTGGATCCAGACGGACAAAATGGCTATCTCCAAATTGCTCTACGAGCAAAAAAAAATTTCTATGGGCAATTTAGTGAAAAACCTACTTTTGCGAACTAGTCCTAGGTTTTTGGCCCAATCGGAACCAGACCAGTCTAGCACAGTTCTCTGGAGTCTCTAGATCCATAATTATCAAAAAAAAGTTGAACTTTTGCATTGGCCTGGCTGTAACAGGGTCGTTTAGGAAAGGGGTGGGACAAAAAAACACTCAAAAGCCTATACAACCTAAGGGAAAACCCCAAACTTCACAAAAATCGATGAGCAGATGTGTCAGAAGAAGCATGCCAAGTTTCGTGAAGATCGGACCATAGGTGGCGCTATAACTGTCCAAAACGTCTCCTCTTATTAGGGGTTCAAGCATGAAATGCTGAAACCCTATTGTAATTGTGCTGATTTTTATTATTATTATTATTATTATTATTCCGCCCTAAAACGCATCGTGCAGCCCAAACCGTAAGAGCTGGAACCTTGAAACTTGGCCAAATGGTAGTCCTCAATTTGGGGAGAACCTATCAAAATATGACCCCGATTGGCCCATAGGTGGCGCTATAATGACCACATTTACTAAATTGCTCATAACTCCTAGACAGTTTGTCCTAGAGTCTCAATTTTAGCATCACTGTGATCCCTGGATCCAGACGGACAAAATGGCTATCTCCAAATTGCTCTACGAGCAAAAAAAAATTTCTATGGGCAATTTAGTGAAAAACCTACTTTTGCGAACTAGTCCTAGGTTTTTGGCCCAATCGGAACCAGACCAGTCTAGCACAGTTCTCTGGAGTCTCTAGATCCATAATTATCAAAAAAAAGTTGAACTTTTGCATTGGCCTGGCTGTAACAGGGTCGTTTAGGAAAGGGGTGGGACAAAAAAACACTCAAAAGCCTATACAACCTAAGGGAAAACCCCAAACTTCACAAAAATCGATGAGCAGATGTGTCAGAAGAAGCATGCCAAGTTTCGTGAAGATCGGACCATAGGTGGCGCTATAACTGTCCAAAACGTCTCCTCTTATTAGGGGTTCAAGCATGAAATGCTGAAACCCTATTGTAATTGTGCTGATTTTTATTATTATTATTATTATTATTATTCCGCCCTAAAACGCATCGTGCAGCCCAAACCGTAAGAGCTGGAACCTTGAAACTTGGCCAAATGGTAGTCCTCAATTTGGGGAGAACCTATCAAAATATGACCCCGATTGGCCCATAGGTGGCGCTATAATGACCACATTTACTAAATTGCTCATAACTCCTAGACAGTTTGTCCTAGAGTCTCAATTTTAGCATCACTGTGATCCCTGGATCCAGACGGACAAAATGGCTATCTCCAAATTGCTCTACGAGCAAAAAAAAATTTCTATGGGCAATTTAGTGAAAAACCTACTTTTGCGAACTAGTCCTAGGTTTTTGGCCCAATCGGAACCAGACCAGTCTAGCACAGTTCTCTGGAGTCTCTAGATCCATAATTATCAAAAAAAAGTTGAACTTTTGCATTGGCCTGGCTGTAACAGGGTCGTTTAGGAAAGGGGTGGGACAAAAAAACACTCAAAAGCCTATACAACCTAAGGGAAAACCCCAAACTTCACAAAAATCGATGAGCAGATGTGTCAGAAGAAGCATGCCAAGTTTCGTGAAGATCGGACCATAGGTGGCGCTATAACTGTCCAAAACGTCTCCTCTTATTAGGGGTTCAAGCATGAAATGCTGAAACCCTATTGTAATTGTGCTGATTTTTATTATTATTATTATTATTATTATTCCGCCCTAAAACGCATCGTGCAGCCCAAACCGTAAGAGCTGGAACCTTGAAACTTGGCCAAATGGTAGTCCTCAATTTGGGGAGAACCTATCAAAATATGACCCCGATTGGCCCATAGGTGGCGCTATAATGACCACATTTACTAAATTGCTCATAACTCCTAGACAGTTTGTCCTAGAGTCTCAATTTTAGCATCACTGTGATCCCTGGATCCAGACGGACAAAATGGCTATCTCCAAATTGCTCTACGAGCAAAAAAAAATTTCTATGGGCAATTTAGTGAAAAACCTACTTTTGCGAACTAGTCCTAGGTTTTTGGCCCAATCGGAACCAGACCAGTCTAGCACAGTTCTCTGGAGTCTCTAGATCCATAATTATCAAAAAAAAGTTGAACTTTTGCATTGGCCTGGCTGTAACAGGGTCGTTTAGGAAAGGGGTGGGACAAAAAAACACTCAAAAGCCTATACAACCTAAGGGAAAACCCCAAACTTCACAAAAATCGATGAGCAGATGTGTCAGAAGAAGCATGCCAAGTTTCGTGAAGATCGGACCATAGGTGGCGCTATAACTGTCCAAAACGTCTCCTCTTATTAGGGGTTCAAGCATGAAATGCTGAAACCCTATTGTAATTGTGCTGATTTTTATTATTATTATTATTATTATTATTCCGCCCTAAAACGCATCGTGCAGCCCAAACCGTAAGAGCTGGAACCTTGAAACTTGGCCAAATGGTAGTCCTCAATTTGGGGAGAACCTATCAAAATATGACCCCGATTGGCCCATAGGTGGCGCTATAATGACCACATTTACTAAATTGCTCATAACTCCTAGACAGTTTGTCCTAGAGTCTCAATTTTAGCATCACTGTGATCCCTGGATCCAGACGGACAAAATGGCTATCTCCAAATTGCTCTACGAGCAAAAAAAAATTTCTATGGGCAATTTAGTGAAAAACCTACTTTTGCGAACTAGTCCTAGGTTTTTGGCCCAATCGGAACCAGACCAGTCTAGCACAGTTCTCTGGAGTCTCTAGATCCATAATTATCAAAAAAAAGTTGAACTTTTGCATTGGCCTGGCTGTAACAGGGTCGTTTAGGAAAGGGGTGGGACAAAAAAACACTCAAAAGCCTATACAACCTAAGGGAAAACCCCAAACTTCACAAAAATCGATGAGCAGATGTGTCAGAAGAAGCATGCCAAGTTTCGTGAAGATCGGACCATAGGTGGCGCTATAACTGTCCAAAACGTCTCCTCTTATTAGGGGTTCAAGCATGAAATGCTGAAACCCTATTGTAATTGTGCTGATTTTTATTATTATTATTATTATTATTATTCCGCCCTAAAACGCATCGTGCAGCCCAAACCGTAAGAGCTGGAACCTTGAAACTTGGCCAAATGGTAGTCCTCAATTTGGGGAGAACCTATCAAAATATGACCCCGATTGGCCCATAGGTGGCGCTATAATGACCACATTTACTAAATTGCTCATAACTCCTAGACAGTTTGTCCTAGAGTCTCAATTTTAGCATCACTGTGATCCCTGGATCCAGACGGACAAAATGGCTATCTCCAAATTGCTCTACGAGCAAAAAAAAATTTCTATGGGCAATTTAGTGAAAAACCTACTTTTGCGAACTAGTCCTAGGTTTTTGGCCCAATCGGAACCAGACCAGTCTAGCACAGTTCTCTGGAGTCTCTAGATCCATAATTATCAAAAAAAAGTTGAACTTTTGCATTGGCCTGGCTGTAACAGGGTCGTTTAGGAAAGGGGTGGGACAAAAAAACACTCAAAAGCCTATACAACCTAAGGGAAAACCCCAAACTTCACAAAAATCGATGAGCAGATGTGTCAGAAGAAGCATGCCAAGTTTCGTGAAGATCGGACCATAGGTGGCGCTATAACTGTCCAAAACGTCTCCTCTTATTAGGGGTTCAAGCATGAAATGCTGAAACCCTATTGTAATTGTGCTGATTTTTATTATTATTATTATTATTATTATTCCGCCCTAAAACGCATCGTGCAGCCCAAACCGTAAGAGCTGGAACCTTGAAACTTGGCCAAATGGTAGTCCTCAATTTGGGGAGAACCTATCAAAATATGACCCCGATTGGCCCATAGGTGGCGCTATAATGACCACATTTACTAAATTGCTCATAACTCCTAGACAGTTTGTCCTAGAGTCTCAATTTTAGCATCACTGTGATCCCTGGATCCAGACGGACAAAATGGCTATCTCCAAATTGCTCTACGAGCAAAAAAAAATTTCTATGGGCAATTTAGTGAAAAACCTACTTTTGCGAACTAGTCCTAGGTTTTTGGCCCAATCGGAACCAGACCAGTCTAGCACAGTTCTCTGGAGTCTCTAGATCCATAATTATCAAAAAAAAGTTGAACTTTTGCATTGGCCTGGCTGTAACAGGGTCGTTTAGGAAAGGGGTGGGACAAAAAAACACTCAAAAGCCTATACAACCTAAGGGAAAACCCCAAACTTCACAAAAATCGATGAGCAGATGTGTCAGAAGAAGCATGCCAAGTTTCGTGAAGATCGGACCATAGGTGGCGCTATAACTGTCCAAAACGTCTCCTCTTATTAGGGGTTCAAGCATGAAATGCTGAAACCCTATTGTAATTGTGCTGATTTTTATTATTATTATTATTATTATTATTCCGCCCTAAAACGCATCGTGCAGCCCAAACCGTAAGAGCTGGAACCTTGAAACTTGGCCAAATGGTAGTCCTCAATTTGGGGAGAACCTATCAAAATATGACCCCGATTGGCCCATAGGTGGCGCTATAATGACCACATTTACTAAATTGCTCATAACTCCTAGACAGTTTGTCCTAGAGTCTCAATTTTAGCATCACTGTGATCCCTGGATCCAGACGGACAAAATGGCTATCTCCAAATTGCTCTACGAGCAAAAAAAAATTTCTATGGGCAATTTAGTGAAAAACCTACTTTTGCGAACTAGTCCTAGGTTTTTGGCCCAATCGGAACCAGACCAGTCTAGCACAGTTCTCTGGAGTCTCTAGATCCATAATTATCAAAAAAAAGTTGAACTTTTGCATTGGCCTGGCTGTAACAGGGTCGTTTAGGAAAGGGGTGGGACAAAAAAACACTCAAAAGCCTATACAACCTAAGGGAAAACCCCAAACTTCACAAAAATCGATGAGCAGATGTGTCAGAAGAAGCATGCCAAGTTTCGTGAAGATCGGACCATAGGTGGCGCTATAACTGTCCAAAACGTCTCCTCTTATTAGGGGTTCAAGCATGAAATGCTGAAACCCTATTGTAATTGTGCTGATTTTTATTATTATTATTATTATTATTATTCCGCCCTAAAACGCATCGTGCAGCCCAAACCGTAAGAGCTGGAACCTTGAAACTTGGCCAAATGGTAGTCCTCAATTTGGGGAGAACCTATCAAAATATGACCCCGATTGGCCCATAGGTGGCGCTATAATGACCACATTTACTAAATTGCTCATAACTCCTAGACAGTTTGTCCTAGAGTCTCAATTTTAGCATCACTGTGATCCCTGGATCCAGACGGACAAAATGGCTATCTCCAAATTGCTCTACGAGCAAAAAAAAATTTCTATGGGCAATTTAGTGAAAAACCTACTTTTGCGAACTAGTCCTAGGTTTTTGGCCCAATCGGAACCAGACCAGTCTAGCACAGTTCTCTGGAGTCTCTAGATCCATAATTATCAAAAAAAAGTTGAACTTTTGCATTGGCCTGGCTGTAACAGGGTCGTTTAGGAAAGGGGTGGGACAAAAAAACACTCAAAAGCCTATACAACCTAAGGGAAAACCCCAAACTTCACAAAAATCGATGAGCAGATGTGTCAGAAGAAGCATGCCAAGTTTCGTGAAGATCGGACCATAGGTGGCGCTATAACTGTCCAAAACGTCTCCTCTTATTAGGGGTTCAAGCATGAAATGCTGAAACCCTATTGTAATTGTGCTGATTTTTATTATTATTATTATTATTATTATTCCGCCCTAAAACGCATCGTGCAGCCCAAACCGTAAGAGCTGGAACCTTGAAACTTGGCCAAATGGTAGTCCTCAATTTGGGGAGAACCTATCAAAATATGACCCCGATTGGCCCATAGGTGGCGCTATAATGACCACATTTACTAAATTGCTCATAACTCCTAGACAGTTTGTCCTAGAGTCTCAATTTTAGCATCACTGTGATCCCTGGATCCAGACGGACAAAATGGCTATCTCCAAATTGCTCTACGAGCAAAAAAAAATTTCTATGGGCAATTTAGTGAAAAACCTACTTTTGCGAACTAGTCCTAGGTTTTTGGCCCAATCGGAACCAGACCAGTCTAGCACAGTTCTCTGGAGTCTCTAGATCCATAATTATCAAAAAAAAGTTGAACTTTTGCATTGGCCTGGCTGTAACAGGGTCGTTTAGGAAAGGGGTGGGACAAAAAAACACTCAAAAGCCTATACAACCTAAGGGAAAACCCCAAACTTCACAAAAATCGATGAGCAGATGTGTCAGAAGAAGCATGCCAAGTTTCGTGAAGATCGGACCATAGGTGGCGCTATAACTGTCCAAAACGTCTCCTCTTATTAGGGGTTCAAGCATGAAATGCTGAAACCCTATTGTAATTGTGCTGATTTTTATTATTATTATTATTATTATTATTCCGCCCTAAAACGCATCGTGCAGCCCAAACCGTAAGAGCTGGAACCTTGAAACTTGGCCAAATGGTAGTCCTCAATTTGGGGAGAACCTATCAAAATATGACCCCGATTGGCCCATAGGTGGCGCTATAATGACCACATTTACTAAATTGCTCATAACTCCTAGACAGTTTGTCCTAGAGTCTCAATTTTAGCATCACTGTGATCCCTGGATCCAGACGGACAAAATGGCTATCTCCAAATTGCTCTACGAGCAAAAAAAAATTTCTATGGGCAATTTAGTGAAAAACCTACTTTTGCGAACTAGTCCTAGGTTTTTGGCCCAATCGGAACCAGACCAGTCTAGCACAGTTCTCTGGAGTCTCTAGATCCATAATTATCAAAAAAAAGTTGAACTTTTGCATTGGCCTGGCTGTAACAGGGTCGTTTAGGAAAGGGGTGGGACAAAAAAACACTCAAAAGCCTATACAACCTAAGGGAAAACCCCAAACTTCACAAAAATCGATGAGCAGATGTGTCAGAAGAAGCATGCCAAGTTTCGTGAAGATCGGACCATAGGTGGCGCTATAACTGTCCAAAACGTCTCCTCTTATTAGGGGTTCAAGCATGAAATGCTGAAACCCTATTGTAATTGTGCTGATTTTTATTATTATTATTATTATTATTATTCCGCCCTAAAACGCATCGTGCAGCCCAAACCGTAAGAGCTGGAACCTTGAAACTTGGCCAAATGGTAGTCCTCAATTTGGGGAGAACCTATCAAAATATGACCCCGATTGGCCCATAGGTGGCGCTATAATGACCACATTTACTAAATTGCTCATAACTCCTAGACAGTTTGTCCTAGAGTCTCAATTTTAGCATCACTGTGATCCCTGGATCCAGACGGACAAAATGGCTATCTCCAAATTGCTCTACGAGCAAAAAAAAATTTCTATGGGCAATTTAGTGAAAAACCTACTTTTGCGAACTAGTCCTAGGTTTTTGGCCCAATCGGAACCAGACCAGTCTAGCACAGTTCTCTGGAGTCTCTAGATCCATAATTATCAAAAAAAAGTTGAACTTTTGCATTGGCCTGGCTGTAACAGGGTCGTTTAGGAAAGGGGTGGGACAAAAAAACACTCAAAAGCCTATACAACCTAAGGGAAAACCCCAAACTTCACAAAAATCGATGAGCAGATGTGTCAGAAGAAGCATGCCAAGTTTCGTGAAGATCGGACCATAGGTGGCGCTATAACTGTCCAAAACGTCTCCTCTTATTAGGGGTTCAAGCATGAAATGCTGAAACCCTATTGTAATTGTGCTGATTTTTATTATTATTATTATTATTATTATTCCGCCCTAAAACGCATCGTGCAGCCCAAACCGTAAGAGCTGGAACCTTGAAACTTGGCCAAATGGTAGTCCTCAATTTGGGGAGAACCTATCAAAATATGACCCCGATTGGCCCATAGGTGGCGCTATAATGACCACATTTACTAAATTGCTCATAACTCCTAGACAGTTTGTCCTAGAGTCTCAATTTTAGCATCACTGTGATCCCTGGATCCAGACGGACAAAATGGCTATCTCCAAATTGCTCTACGAGCAAAAAAAAATTTCTATGGGCAATTTAGTGAAAAACCTACTTTTGCGAACTAGTCCTAGGTTTTTGGCCCAATCGGAACCAGACCAGTCTAGCACAGTTCTCTGGAGTCTCTAGATCCATAATTATCAAAAAAAAGTTGAACTTTTGCATTGGCCTGGCTGTAACAGGGTCGTTTAGGAAAGGGGTGGGACAAAAAAACACTCAAAAGCCTATACAACCTAAGGGAAAACCCCAAACTTCACAAAAATCGATGAGCAGATGTGTCAGAAGAAGCATGCCAAGTTTCGTGAAGATCGGACCATAGGTGGCGCTATAACTGTCCAAAACGTCTCCTCTTATTAGGGGTTCAAGCATGAAATGCTGAAACCCTATTGTAATTGTGCTGATTTTTATTATTATTATTATTATTATTATTCCGCCCTAAAACGCATCGTGCAGCCCAAACCGTAAGAGCTGGAACCTTGAAACTTGGCCAAATGGTAGTCCTCAATTTGGGGAGAACCTATCAAAATATGACCCCGATTGGCCCATAGGTGGCGCTATAATGACCACATTTACTAAATTGCTCATAACTCCTAGACAGTTTGTCCTAGAGTCTCAATTTTAGCATCACTGTGATCCCTGGATCCAGACGGACAAAATGGCTATCTCCAAATTGCTCTACGAGCAAAAAAAAATTTCTATGGGCAATTTAGTGAAAAACCTACTTTTGCGAACTAGTCCTAGGTTTTTGGCCCAATCGGAACCAGACCAGTCTAGCACAGTTCTCTGGAGTCTCTAGATCCATAATTATCAAAAAAAAGTTGAACTTTTGCATTGGCCTGGCTGTAACAGGGTCGTTTAGGAAAGGGGTGGGACAAAAAAACACTCAAAAGCCTATACAACCTAAGGGAAAACCCCAAACTTCACAAAAATCGATGAGCAGATGTGTCAGAAGAAGCATGCCAAGTTTCGTGAAGATCGGACCATAGGTGGCGCTATAACTGTCCAAAACGTCTCCTCTTATTAGGGGTTCAAGCATGAAATGCTGAAACCCTATTGTAATTGTGCTGATTTTTATTATTATTATTATTATTATTATTCCGCCCTAAAACGCATCGTGCAGCCCAAACCGTAAGAGCTGGAACCTTGAAACTTGGCCAAATGGTAGTCCTCAATTTGGGGAGAACCTATCAAAATATGACCCCGATTGGCCCATAGGTGGCGCTATAATGACCACATTTACTAAATTGCTCATAACTCCTAGACAGTTTGTCCTAGAGTCTCAATTTTAGCATCACTGTGATCCCTGGATCCAGACGGACAAAATGGCTATCTCCAAATTGCTCTACGAGCAAAAAAAAATTTCTATGGGCAATTTAGTGAAAAACCTACTTTTGCGAACTAGTCCTAGGTTTTTGGCCCAATCGGAACCAGACCAGTCTAGCACAGTTCTCTGGAGTCTCTAGATCCATAATTATCAAAAAAAAGTTGAACTTTTGCATTGGCCTGGCTGTAACAGGGTCGTTTAGGAAAGGGGTGGGACAAAAAAACACTCAAAAGCCTATACAACCTAAGGGAAAACCCCAAACTTCACAAAAATCGATGAGCAGATGTGTCAGAAGAAGCATGCCAAGTTTCGTGAAGATCGGACCATAGGTGGCGCTATAACTGTCCAAAACGTCTCCTCTTATTAGGGGTTCAAGCATGAAATGCTGAAACCCTATTGTAATTGTGCTGATTTTTATTATTATTATTATTATTATTATTCCGCCCTAAAACGCATCGTGCAGCCCAAACCGTAAGAGCTGGAACCTTGAAACTTGGCCAAATGGTAGTCCTCAATTTGGGGAGAACCTATCAAAATATGACCCCGATTGGCCCATAGGTGGCGCTATAATGACCACATTTACTAAATTGCTCATAACTCCTAGACAGTTTGTCCTAGAGTCTCAATTTTAGCATCACTGTGATCCCTGGATCCAGACGGACAAAATGGCTATCTCCAAATTGCTCTACGAGCAAAAAAAAATTTCTATGGGCAATTTAGTGAAAAACCTACTTTTGCGAACTAGTCCTAGGTTTTTGGCCCAATCGGAACCAGACCAGTCTAGCACAGTTCTCTGGAGTCTCTAGATCCATAATTATCAAAAAAAAGTTGAACTTTTGCATTGGCCTGGCTGTAACAGGGTCGTTTAGGAAAGGGGTGGGACAAAAAAACACTCAAAAGCCTATACAACCTAAGGGAAAACCCCAAACTTCACAAAAATCGATGAGCAGATGTGTCAGAAGAAGCATGCCAAGTTTCGTGAAGATCGGACCATAGGTGGCGCTATAACTGTCCAAAACGTCTCCTCTTATTAGGGGTTCAAGCATGAAATGCTGAAACCCTATTGTAATTGTGCTGATTTTTATTATTATTATTATTATTATTATTCCGCCCTAAAACGCATCGTGCAGCCCAAACCGTAAGAGCTGGAACCTTGAAACTTGGCCAAATGGTAGTCCTCAATTTGGGGAGAACCTATCAAAATATGACCCCGATTGGCCCATAGGTGGCGCTATAATGACCACATTTACTAAATTGCTCATAACTCCTAGACAGTTTGTCCTAGAGTCTCAATTTTAGCATCACTGTGATCCCTGGATCCAGACGGACAAAATGGCTATCTCCAAATTGCTCTACGAGCAAAAAAAAATTTCTATGGGCAATTTAGTGAAAAACCTACTTTTGCGAACTAGTCCTAGGTTTTTGGCCCAATCGGAACCAGACCAGTCTAGCACAGTTCTCTGGAGTCTCTAGATCCATAATTATCAAAAAAAAGTTGAACTTTTGCATTGGCCTGGCTGTAACAGGGTCGTTTAGGAAAGGGGTGGGACAAAAAAACACTCAAAAGCCTATACAACCTAAGGGAAAACCCCAAACTTCACAAAAATCGATGAGCAGATGTGTCAGAAGAAGCATGCCAAGTTTCGTGAAGATCGGACCATAGGTGGCGCTATAACTGTCCAAAACGTCTCCTCTTATTAGGGGTTCAAGCATGAAATGCTGAAACCCTATTGTAATTGTGCTGATTTTTATTATTATTATTATTATTATTATTCCGCCCTAAAACGCATCGTGCAGCCCAAACCGTAAGAGCTGGAACCTTGAAACTTGGCCAAATGGTAGTCCTCAATTTGGGGAGAACCTATCAAAATATGACCCCGATTGGCCCATAGGTGGCGCTATAATGACCACATTTACTAAATTGCTCATAACTCCTAGACAGTTTGTCCTAGAGTCTCAATTTTAGCATCACTGTGATCCCTGGATCCAGACGGACAAAATGGCTATCTCCAAATTGCTCTACGAGCAAAAAAAAATTTCTATGGGCAATTTAGTGAAAAACCTACTTTTGCGAACTAGTCCTAGGTTTTTGGCCCAATCGGAACCAGACCAGTCTAGCACAGTTCTCTGGAGTCTCTAGATCCATAATTATCAAAAAAAAGTTGAACTTTTGCATTGGCCTGGCTGTAACAGGGTCGTTTAGGAAAGGGGTGGGACAAAAAAACACTCAAAAGCCTATACAACCTAAGGGAAAACCCCAAACTTCACAAAAATCGATGAGCAGATGTGTCAGAAGAAGCATGCCAAGTTTCGTGAAGATCGGACCATAGGTGGCGCTATAACTGTCCAAAACGTCTCCTCTTATTAGGGGTTCAAGCATGAAATGCTGAAACCCTATTGTAATTGTGCTGATTTTTATTAGGGGTTCAAGCACGAAGTGCTGAAACCCTATTGTAATTGTACTGATTTTTATTATTATTATTTTTCTTCTGCCGTAAAACGCATCGTGCAGCCCAAACCGTAAGTGCTAGAGACTTGAAACTTTGCCAGATGGTAGTACAAAAATCGAGGAGAGGTTATCAAAATATGACCCCGATTGGCCCATAGGTGGCGCTACAGTGCAAAAAACAAAAAAAAATCATATTTTTGCTTAAATCTCATTAACCGTTTGTCACAGACTCAAGTGTCTTATATCATTGGAATCCTTGGGTCAAGCCGAACAAAAAAGGCCTCAAGGATTTCATTTCCGGTATGCAAATTTTCCGCCATTTTGAATTATGTCCAAAACCTACTTTTGCGAACTAGTCCCTGGTTTTGTGTCCGATCGGAACCAAACCAGTGCAGAAATGTTCTCTGGAGTCAGAATATCAATAATTATCGAAAAAAAGTTGAAATTTCGATTGACGGTCGCTAAGGGGCGCCAAAATGTTTGAAGAAGGCGGAGCCTATTTTACTAAAATGGCTATAACTCCAGAAGTAAATGAGGTATATTCACCAAACTCGGTACACCTGTGTAAGAGGTCAATCTGAGGTCATAGTAAAAAGATTGCGGCGATTGGCCACATGGTGGCGCTATAACATGAAAAAAACATAAATCAGGCTGTAACCACCTGACCGTTAGTCCGATTGACTTGAAAATTGGTATGCAGTGTCTTGGTCCAAGCTGTCATGTATATCTATGAGGACATTGGTGTATCTCAAAAAACATGGCCGCCATCGGCCAATGAAGTTTGAGCACCTATTAGACAAGGTTAACGGAGGCCGATCGGAACAAAACTCGGTGGGCATGTTCGACTCATGGCCCTAGAGGTCTGTAACAATTTTGAAAGAAATCGGCCACTAGTTGGCGCTAACGAGTTTTATGGCTCTGTAATCACGTGGTGTTACACTTATCATCACAAAATGCATATCATTTGATAGACCTGCTCATGCTGAACAACTTTGCCTCTAGAACCATTGCTGTCAATCAAACAGTTTATTAATTATTCACGAATATGTTAAAAACCTACTTTTGCGAACTAGTCCCTGGTTTTTTGCCCGATCGGAACCAAACGAGTCTAGGACAATTCTCTGGACTCTTTAGATCAATAATTATCAAAAAAAGTTGAACTTTTGCATTTTTCGCATGGGTATAATTGGGTCATAAAGAAAATGGGCGTGGCAAAATGCAAACAAAAGCCTATAAATCCTAAACAAAAACTCAGAACATCACGAAAATTGGTGAGCATATGTGCCATAACATTCTAAATAAGCATGCAAAATTGTATGTAGATCGGATGATAGCTGGCGCTATAACTGTTAAAAAGCAATGGTAAATTGCCTGTATTGGCTGTAAATGGACTTTTCAATCTATTATTTCAGTGGTTAAAAGCTTTCTAAATAAATCTTAATGTCTTGAATGCTTAAATGCCTTAAAGGCCTTAAATGCTTGAACCCCGATAAATGCTGCTTGCAGCTTTAATTAGGGGTTCAAGCACGAAGTGCTGAAACCCTATTGTAATTGTAAGGATTTTTATTATTATTATTATTATTCTTCTCCGCTAAAACGCATCGTGCAGCCCAAACCGTAAGAGCTGGAACTTTGAAACTTTGACAGATGGTAGTACAAAAATCGAGGAAAGGTTCAGAGATTATGACCCCGATTGGCCCATAGGTGGCGCTATAACAACCAAAAGCGCGAAACTGCTCATAACTCCTAGACCGTATGTCGTAGACTCAAGTGTCTTATATCATTGGAAAGCTGGACGCCTGACGAACAAAACGTATATCTCCGATTTCATTTCCGCCATGATAGATTTTCCGCCATTTTGAATTTTGTCAAAAATCTATTTTTGCGAACTAGTCCCTGGTTTTTTGCCCGATTGGAACCAAACTAATGCAGAAATGTTCTCTGGAGACTGAATATCAATAATTATCGAAAAAAAGTGGAAATTTCGATTCACGGTCACTAAGGGGCGCCAAAACGTACGTTGTGGGAGGGGCCTATTTTACTAAAATGGCTGTAACTCCCGATGTAAATGAGGTATCTTCACCAAACTTGGTACACATGTGTATGAGCTTACTCTGGGGTCACAGTAAAAAAATCGCGGCGATTGGCCACATGGTGGCGCTATAAAATGAAAAAAAACATAAAACAGGCTATAACCACCTGACCGTTAGTCCGATTGACTTGAAAATTGGTATGCAGTGTCTTGGTCCAAGGTGCCATGTATGTCTATGAGGACATTGGTGTATCTCAAAAAACATGGCCGCCATTGGCCAATGAAGTTGAGCACCTATTAGACAAGGTTAACGGAGGCCGATCGGAACGAAACTCGGTGGGCATGTTCGACTCATGGCCCTAGAGGTCTGTAAGAATTTTGAAAGAAATCGGCCACTAGTTGGCGCTAACGAGTTTTATGGCTCTGTAATCACGTGGTGTTACACATATTGTCACAAAATGCATATCATTTGATAGATCTGCTCATGCTGAACAACTTTGCCTCTAGAACCATTGCTGTCAATCAAACCGTTCATTAAATATTCATGAATATGTTAAAAACCTACTTTTGCAAACTAGTCCCTGGTTTTTCGCCCGATCGGAACCAGACCAGTCTAGGACAATTCTATGGACTCTCTAGATCAATAATTATCAAAAAAAAGTTGAACTTTTGTATTTGTATGGCTGTAATAGGGTCATTTATAAAATGGGTGTGGCAAAATACACTAAAAAGCCTATAAATCCTAAATGAAAACTCAGAACTTCACAAAAATTGGTGAGCATATGTGTCATAACATCACAAACAAGCTTGCAAAATTTTATGGAGATCGGACAATAGTTGGCGCTATAACTGTTAAAAGGCTTTAAAACCATATATTTCCTATGGTAAACTGCCTGTATTGGCTGTAAATGGTCTTTTCCATGTCTGATCATATAATTTTCATATCATAATGTTAAAAACTAGTGCATAACCATTCTCTGGACTCACTAGAACAATAGTTGTCAGAAAAAGTTGAACTACTTCATTTGGATAGCTATAATAGGTTCACTTCAAAATGTGGCCTTTACCAAGTGTCCCCGAAAGCCTATATCTCTTTAATGAATGCTCAGACCTTCTTAAAAACAAGTCAGAACATGTGAAATATCACTCTGAACATGCATGAAAATTTTCAGACAGATCTGAAAAAATTTGCCTCTATAACAGTTAAAAAAGTGAAAATGATATGAATATAATGGCATATTAAGCCAATAAGTGATATTTTACTGCCCCCTGCTGTTTAAAATAGTCATGTTGTCATATTGTTCTATAATTTATATTTAGACTTTATAAAATCACTATTTTAACATTTACAATTACATTTAGTCAAAATCCATCTGTTAAAGTATTAGTATTGACAGTTTGATCACATCATATAGTTCAAATGTCTGTATCTACAACATAATGTGTGTGTGTAGTCTTAGGTTTCTGTATAAATTCTGAATCATCTGATTAATAGCTTACAAAGACTTTGTGAAATGTTTATAGATATAAATATATATAAATATAAATATATTTTCATAATGGCATATCCCAATAGTATTGAAAAAACAACAACAACAACAACAACATTTGTCTTTGTGTGTGTGTGTGTGTGTGTGTGTGTGTGTGTGTGTGTGTGTGTGTGAGAGAGAGAGCATGCATTATTGAGTTAACATGGAAACACTGGTTTGCTTTAGTGCAGAAAACTGGTGAAAATAATGAAATTTAAAGTGAAAGTGAGCCAATAAGTGGTCTTCTACTGCCCTCTGCTGGCCATTCTACGGATTAATGAAGTCTTTTCACATGTGCTCACATTAATACTTGGACACTAAAAAATCACTTATATAACAATAACTATTATAACAAAATCATATTTTGTCATTTGCACTGACACTTCACATAATGGCTAGTAATGTGGTAAATCATGGTAAATCACGCTAGAAACATGGTAAATTATAGTAAATAATACTAAAATGTGGTGTATCAAGGTAAATCATGCTAGAATCCTGGTAAATCATTCTAGAACGTGGTATATAATAGTAAATCATGCTAGAACAGGGTAAATCATGATAAACCATGGTAAATCATGATAAACTATGGTTAATGCATGATAAACTATGGTAAATCATGCTAGAATGTGGTATATCATGGTAAATCATGCTAGAACATGGTAAATCAAGGTAAACTAAGATAAATTCATGGTAAACTATGCTAGAACAGGGCAAATCATGGTAAACCATCGTAAATCATGATAAACTATGGTAAATCATGCTAGAATGTGGTATATCATGGTAAATCATGCTAGAACATGGTAAATCAAGGTAAACTAAGATAAATTCATGGTAAACTATGCTAGAACAGGGTAAATCATGGTAAACCATGGTAAATCATGATAAACTATGGTAAATCATGCTAGAATGTGGTATATCATGGTAAATCATGCTAGAACATGGTAAATCAAGGTAAACTAAGATAAATTCATGGTAAACTATGCTAGAACAGGGTAAATCATGGTAAACCATGGTAAATCATGGTAAACCATGGTAAATCATGCTAGAATGTGTTATAACATGATAAATCATGCTAAAACATGGTATTTTCCATCTATGATGTCAGTGGTTACATGCTTGCTAAATAAAACTTAATAACTTTTGATGCTTTTGTGCTTAAAAACCTTAAACGCCTTAATAGCTTGAACCCCGATAAATGCTGCTTGCAGCTTTAATTATTATTATTCTTCCCTAAAACGCATCGTGCAGCCAAAACCGTAAGGCCTAGAGATGTGATACTTGGTCAAATGGTAGTAGTATTGCTCGCTACTCAGATACACGGACTTAGCCAAATCGGCCCATAGGTGGCGCTACAGCGACCAAAAGCGCGAAACTGCTCATAACTCCTAGACTGTATGTTGTAGACTCAAGTGTCTTATATCAATGTAATCAAGACCTCATGGCAAACAAAACGTATATCTCCGATTTTATTTCCGGTATGCAAATTTTTCCGCCATTTTGAATTTTGTCAAAAACCTACTTTTGCGAACTAGTCCTAGGTTTTTCGACCGATCGGAACCAAACCAGTGCAGAAATGTTCTCTGGAGTCTGAATATCAATAATTATCGAAAAAAAGTTGAAATTTCGATTCACGGTCGCTAAGGGGCGCCAAATTGTATGTTGTGGGAGGAGCCTATTTCACTAAAACGGCCATAACTCCAGAAGTAAATGAGGTATCTTCACCAAACTCGGTACAATTATTTATGAGGTCAATCTGAGGTCAGAGTAAAAAAATTGCGGCGATTGGCCACATGGTGGCGCTATAACATGAAAAAAACATAAAACTGGCTATAACCACCTGACCATTAGTCCAATTGACTTGAAAATTGGTATGCAGTGTCTTGGTCCAAGGTGTCATGTATGTCTATGAGGACATTGGTGTATCTCAAAAAACATGGCCGCCATCGGCCAATGAAGTTTGAGCACCTATTAGACAAGGTTAACGGAAGCCGATCGGAACGAAACTCGGTGGGCATGTTCGACTCATGGCCCTAGAGGTCTGTAAGAATTTTGAAAGAAAACGGCCACTAGTTGGCGCTAACGAGTTTTATGACTCTGTAATCACGTGGTTTTACACTTATTGTCACAAAATGCATATCATTTGATAGATCTGCTCATGCTGAACAACTTTGCCTCAAGAACCATTGCTGTCAATCAAACCGTTCATTAAATATTCGTAATTATGTTAAAAACCTACTTTTGCGAACTAGTCCTAGGTTTTTCGCCCGATCGGAACCAAACGAGTCTAGGACAATTCTATGGAATCTCAAAATCAATAATTATCAAAAAAAAGTTGAACTTTTGCATTTTTCGCATGGGTATATTGGGTCATAAAGAAAATGGGCGTGGCAAAATGCACTCAAAAGCCTATAAATCCTAAACGAAAACTCAGAACTTCACGAAAATTGGTGAGCATATGTACCATAACATTCTAAAGAAGCATGCAAAATTTCATGTAGATCGGAAGATAGGTGGCGCTATAACTGTTAAAAAGCTTTGAAAACCCTGTATTTCCTATGGTACATTGCCTGTATTGGCTGAAAATGGTCTTTTCCATCTATTATGTCAGTGGTTAGATGCTTGCTAAATAAAACTTAATAGCTTTTGATGCTTTTGTGCTTTAAGGCCTTAAAGGCCTTAATTGCTTGAACCCCGATAAATGCTGCTTGCAGCTTTAATTATTATTATTATTCTGCCGTAAAACGCATCGTGCAGCCCAAACCGTAAGTGCTGGAGACTTGAGACTTTGCCAGAAGGTAGTACAAAAATCGAGGAGAGGTTATCAAATTATGACCCCGATTGGCCAATAGGTGGCGCTATAGTAAGCAAAAGTATAAAATCGCTAATAACTCCTAGACGGTTTGTCGTAGACTTAAGTGTCTTATATCACTATAATCCTTGGATCAAGGCGGACAAAACGTATATCTCCGATTTCATTTCCGGTTGGCAAATTTTTCCGCCATTTTGAATTTTGTCAAAAACCTACTTTTGCGAACTAGTCTGTGTTTTTTTGTCCGATCGGAACCAAACCAGTGCAGAAATGTTCTCTGGAGTCTGAATATAAATAATTATCGAAAAAAAGTTGAAATTTCGATTCATGGTCGCTACGGGGTGCCAAAATGTTCGAAGGAGGCGGAGTCAGTTTTACTAAAATTGTTATAACTCGTGAACGAAATGAGATATCTTCACCAAACTTGGTAAACATATGTAGGAGGTCAATTTGAGGTCACAGTAAAAAAATTGCGTCGATTGGCCTCATGGTGGCGCTATAAAATAAAAAAAACGTATAGACACCTGACCGTTTTTCCGAATGACTTGAAATTTGGTATGCAGTGTCTTGGCCCAAGGGGCCATGTATGTCTAAAAGGATATTGGCGTATCTCGAAAAACATGGCCGCCATTGGCAAATGAGGTTTGAGCACCTATTAACGAAGTCCGATCGGAACGAAACTCGGTGGGCATGTTCGGCTCAAGCCCCTAGAGGTCTGTAAGAATTTTGAAAGAAATCGGCCACTAGTTGGCGCAAACGAGTTTTAAGGCTCTTTAATCACGTGGTGTTACACTTATTGTCACAAAATGCATATCATTAGATAGATCTGCTCATGCTCAACAACTTTGCCTCAAGAACCACTAATGTCAATCAAACCATTCATTAATTATTCGCGAATATGTTAAAAACCTACTTTTGCGAACTAGTCCTAGGTTTTTTGCCCGATCGGAACCAGACCAGTCTAGGGCAATTCTCTGGACTCTCTAGATCAATAATTATCGAAAAAAAGTTGAAATTTTGCATTTGGGTGGCTGTAATAGGGTCATTTATAAAATGGGTGTGGCAAAATACAATAAAGAGCCTATAAATCATATATAAAAAAACTCAGAACTTCACAAAAATTGGATGAGCGTATGTGACCTAACATCATTAATAACCATGCGAAATGTTATGGAGATCGGACCATAGGTGGCGCTATAACTGTTAAAAAACTTTAAAACCATATATTTCCTATGGTAAATTGCCTGTATTGGCTGTAAATGGTCTTTTCCATCTATAATCATATAATTTTCATATAATAATGTTCAAAACTAGTGCAGTACAATTCTCTGGACTCTCTAGATCAGTAATTATCAGAAAAAGTTGAACTACTTCATTTGTATGGCTATAATAGGGTCACTTCAAAATGTGGCCTTGACCAAGTCTCCCCGAAAGCCTATATCTCTTCAATGAATGCTCAGAGCTTCTTCAAAACAAGTCATAACATGTGAAATATCACTCTAAACAAAAATGAACCTTTTCAGACAGATCAGTCAAAATTTGCCTCTATAACAGTTAAAAAGGTGAAAATGATATGAATATAATGGCATATTAAGCCAATAAGTGGTATTCTACTGCCCCCTGCTGTTTAAAATAGTCATTTTGTCATATTGTTGTAGAATTCATATTTAGACGTTATTGAATAACTCTTTTAACATTTACAATCACATGTAGTCAAATTCATCTATTGAAGTATTACTACTAACAATTGTCACATTGAGGAAAGTGAATCCTGAAGGAGATTTGCAGTAAACAGTTTGATCACATCATATACTTCAAATGTCTGTATCTACAACAGAATGTGTGTGTGTAGTCTTAGGTTTCTGAATAAATTCTGAATGATCTGATTAATAGCTTACAAAGACTTTGTGAAATGTTTATAGACCATTCAAATATATTTTCATAATGACATATCCCAATAGCATTGAAAAAACAACAACAACATTTGTCTTTGTGTGTGTGTGTGTGTGTGTGTGTGTGTGTGTGTGTGTGTGTGTGTGTGTGTGTGTGTGTTTGTGTGTGTGTGTGTGTGTGTGTGTGTGTGTGTGTGTGTGTGTGTGTGTGTGTGTGTGTGTGTGTAAACATGCATTATGGAGTTAAAATGGAAAAAACTGGTTTGCTTTAGTGCAGAAAAATGGTGAAAATCAAGAAGTTTAAAGTGAAAGTGAGCCAATAAGTGGTCTTCTACTGCCCTCTGCTGGCCATTCTACTTATTAATGAAGTCTACTCACATATGCTTTTGCATTCATTAGACACTAAAAATCACTTATATAACAATAAAACACTAAAAAATCACTTATATAACAATTACTATTGTAGCACAATCATATTTTGTCAGAGTTTATCACTTCATTTTTACTGATACTTCACATAATTGCTAGCAATGTGGTAAATCATGGTAAATCACACTAAAAACATGGTAAATCATAATAAATAATACTAGAATGTGGTGTATCAAGGTAAATCATACTACAATCCTGGTACATCATTCTAGAACTGGTACATCATTCTAGAACATGGTATATCATGGTACATCATGCTAGAACATGGTAAATCATGGTAAACTATGCTAGAACAGGGTAAATCATGGTAAGCCATGATAAATCATAATAAACTATGGTAAATCATGTTAGAATGTGGTATATCATGGTAAATCATGCTAGAACATGGTAAATCATGGTAAACTATACTAGAACAGGGTAAATCATGGTAAACTATGATAAATCATGGTAAACTATGATAAATCATGATAAACTATGGTAATCCATGCTTGAATCACAGTAAACAATGGTAAATCATACTAGAATGTAGTATATCATGGTAAATTATGCTAGAATATGGCAAATCATGCTAGAATCATAGTAAATAATACTAGAATATGCTAAATTGTTGTGGGAGGAGCCTATTTTACTAAAATGGCTATAACTCAAGAAGTAAATGAGATATCTTCACCAAACTCAGTACACATGTGTATGGGTTCAATTTGAGGTCACAATAAACAATTTTATGGAGATCAGACCATAGGTGGCGCTATAACTGTTAAAAAGCTTTAAAACCATATATATCCCATGGTAAATTGCCTGTATTGGCTGTAAATGGTCTTTTCCAATCTATTATGTCAGTGGTTACATGCTTGCTAAATAAATCTTAATAACTTTTGATGCTTTTGTGCTTAAATGCCTTAAAGGCCTTAACTGCTTGAACCCCGATAAATGCTGCTTGCAGCTTTAATTAGGGGTTCAAGCATGAAATGCTGAAACCCTATTGTAATTGTGCTGATTTTTATTATTATTATTATTATTATTATTCCGCCCTAAAACGCATCGTGCAGCCCAAACCGTAAGAGCTGGAACCTTGAAACTTGGCCAAATGGTAGTCCTCAATTTGGGGAGAACCTATCAAAATATGACCCCGATTGGCCCATAGGTGGCGCTATAATGACCACATTTACTAAATTGCTCATAACTCCTAGACAGTTTGTCCTAGAGTCTCAATTTTAGCATCACTGTGATCCCTGGATCCAGACGGACAAAATGGCTATCTCCAAATTGCTCTACGAGCAAAAAAAAATTTCTATGGGCAATTTAGTGAAAAACCTACTTTTGCGAACTAGTCCTAGGTTTTTGGCCCAATCGGAACCAGACCAGTCTAGCACAGTTCTCTGGAGTCTCTAGATCCATAATTATCAAAAAAAAGTTGAACTTTTGCATTGGCCTGGCTGTAACAGGGTCGTTTAGGAAAGGGGTGGGACAAAAAAACACTCAAAAGCCTATACAACCTAAGGGAAAACCCCAAACTTCACAAAAATCGATGAGCAGATGTGTCAGAAGAAGCATGCCAAGTTTCGTGAAGATCGGACCATAGGTGGCGCTATAACTGTCCAAAACGTCTCCTCTTATTAGGGGTTCAAGCATGAAATGCTGAAACCCTATTGTAATTGTGCTGATTTTTATTATTATTATTATTATTATTATTCCGCCCTAAAACGCATCGTGCAGCCCAAACCGTAAGAGCTGGAACCTTGAAACTTGGCCAAATGGTAGTCCTCAATTTGGGGAGAACCTATCAAAATATGACCCCGATTGGCCCATAGGTGGCGCTATAATGACCACATTTACTAAATTGCTCATAACTCCTAGACAGTTTGTCCTAGAGTCTCAATTTTAGCATCACTGTGATCCCTGGATCCAGACGGACAAAATGGCTATCTCCAAATTGCTCTACGAGCAAAAAAAAATTTCTATGGGCAATTTAGTGAAAAACCTACTTTTGCGAACTAGTCCTAGGTTTTTGGCCCAATCGGAACCAGACCAGTCTAGCACAGTTCTCTGGAGTCTCTAGATCCATAATTATCAAAAAAAAGTTGAACTTTTGCATTGGCCTGGCTGTAACAGGGTCGTTTAGGAAAGGGGTGGGACAAAAAAACACTCAAAAGCCTATACAACCTAAGGGAAAACCCCAAACTTCACAAAAATCGATGAGCAGATGTGTCAGAAGAAGCATGCCAAGTTTCGTGAAGATCGGACCATAGGTGGCGCTATAACTGTCCAAAACGTCTCCTCTTATTAGGGGTTCAAGCATGAAATGCTGAAACCCTATTGTAATTGTGCTGATTTTTATTATTATTATTATTATTATTATTCCGCCCTAAAACGCATCGTGCAGCCCAAACCGTAAGAGCTGGAACCTTGAAACTTGGCCAAATGGTAGTCCTCAATTTGGGGAGAACCTATCAAAATATGACCCCGATTGGCCCATAGGTGGCGCTATAATGACCACATTTACTAAATTGCTCATAACTCCTAGACAGTTTGTCCTAGAGTCTCAATTTTAGCATCACTGTGATCCCTGGATCCAGACGGACAAAATGGCTATCTCCAAATTGCTCTACGAGCAAAAAAAAATTTCTATGGGCAATTTAGTGAAAAACCTACTTTTGCGAACTAGTCCTAGGTTTTTGGCCCAATCGGAACCAGACCAGTCTAGCACAGTTCTCTGGAGTCTCTAGATCCATAATTATCAAAAAAAAGTTGAACTTTTGCATTGGCCTGGCTGTAACAGGGTCGTTTAGGAAAGGGGTGGGACAAAAAAACACTCAAAAGCCTATACAACCTAAGGGAAAACCCCAAACTTCACAAAAATCGATGAGCAGATGTGTCAGAAGAAGCATGCCAAGTTTCGTGAAGATCGGACCATAGGTGGCGCTATAACTGTCCAAAACGTCTCCTCTTATTAGGGGTTCAAGCATGAAATGCTGAAACCCTATTGTAATTGTGCTGATTTTTATTATTATTATTATTATTATTATTCCGCCCTAAAACGCATCGTGCAGCCCAAACCGTAAGAGCTGGAACCTTGAAACTTGGCCAAATGGTAGTCCTCAATTTGGGGAGAACCTATCAAAATATGACCCCGATTGGCCCATAGGTGGCGCTATAATGACCACATTTACTAAATTGCTCATAACTCCTAGACAGTTTGTCCTAGAGTCTCAATTTTAGCATCACTGTGATCCCTGGATCCAGACGGACAAAATGGCTATCTCCAAATTGCTCTACGAGCAAAAAAAAATTTCTATGGGCAATTTAGTGAAAAACCTACTTTTGCGAACTAGTCCTAGGTTTTTGGCCCAATCGGAACCAGACCAGTCTAGCACAGTTCTCTGGAGTCTCTAGATCCATAATTATCAAAAAAAAGTTGAACTTTTGCATTGGCCTGGCTGTAACAGGGTCGTTTAGGAAAGGGGTGGGACAAAAAAACACTCAAAAGCCTATACAACCTAAGGGAAAACCCCAAACTTCACAAAAATCGATGAGCAGATGTGTCAGAAGAAGCATGCCAAGTTTCGTGAAGATCGGACCATAGGTGGCGCTATAACTGTCCAAAACGTCTCCTCTTATTAGGGGTTCAAGCATGAAATGCTGAAACCCTATTGTAATTGTGCTGATTTTTATTATTATTATTATTATTATTATTCCGCCCTAAAACGCATCGTGCAGCCCAAACCGTAAGAGCTGGAACCTTGAAACTTGGCCAAATGGTAGTCCTCAATTTGGGGAGAACCTATCAAAATATGACCCCGATTGGCCCATAGGTGGCGCTATAATGACCACATTTACTAAATTGCTCATAACTCCTAGACAGTTTGTCCTAGAGTCTCAATTTTAGCATCACTGTGATCCCTGGATCCAGACGGACAAAATGGCTATCTCCAAATTGCTCTACGAGCAAAAAAAAATTTCTATGGGCAATTTAGTGAAAAACCTACTTTTGCGAACTAGTCCTAGGTTTTTGGCCCAATCGGAACCAGACCAGTCTAGCACAGTTCTCTGGAGTCTCTAGATCCATAATTATCAAAAAAAAGTTGAACTTTTGCATTGGCCTGGCTGTAACAGGGTCGTTTAGGAAAGGGGTGGGACAAAAAAACACTCAAAAGCCTATACAACCTAAGGGAAAACCCCAAACTTCACAAAAATCGATGAGCAGATGTGTCAGAAGAAGCATGCCAAGTTTCGTGAAGATCGGACCATAGGTGGCGCTATAACTGTCCAAAACGTCTCCTCTTATTAGGGGTTCAAGCATGAAATGCTGAAACCCTATTGTAATTGTGCTGATTTTTATTATTATTATTATTATTATTATTCCGCCCTAAAACGCATCGTGCAGCCCAAACCGTAAGAGCTGGAACCTTGAAACTTGGCCAAATGGTAGTCCTCAATTTGGGGAGAACCTATCAAAATATGACCCCGATTGGCCCATAGGTGGCGCTATAATGACCACATTTACTAAATTGCTCATAACTCCTAGACAGTTTGTCCTAGAGTCTCAATTTTAGCATCACTGTGATCCCTGGATCCAGACGGACAAAATGGCTATCTCCAAATTGCTCTACGAGCAAAAAAAAATTTCTATGGGCAATTTAGTGAAAAACCTACTTTTGCGAACTAGTCCTAGGTTTTTGGCCCAATCGGAACCAGACCAGTCTAGCACAGTTCTCTGGAGTCTCTAGATCCATAATTATCAAAAAAAAGTTGAACTTTTGCATTGGCCTGGCTGTAACAGGGTCGTTTAGGAAAGGGGTGGGACAAAAAAACACTCAAAAGCCTATACAACCTAAGGGAAAACCCCAAACTTCACAAAAATCGATGAGCAGATGTGTCAGAAGAAGCATGCCAAGTTTCGTGAAGATCGGACCATAGGTGGCGCTATAACTGTCCAAAACGTCTCCTCTTATTAGGGGTTCAAGCATGAAATGCTGAAACCCTATTGTAATTGTGCTGATTTTTATTATTAGGGGTTCAAGCACGAAGTGCTGAAACCCTATTGTAATTGTAAGGATTTTTATTATTATTATTATTATTCTTCTCCGCTAAAACGCATCGTGCAGCCCAAACCGTAAGAGCTGGAACTTTGAAACTTTGACAGATGGTAGTACAAAAATCGAGGAAAGGTTCAGAGATTATGACCCCGATTGGCCCATAGGTGGCGCTATAACAACCAAAAGCGCGAAACTGCTCATAACTCCTAGACCGTATGTCGTAGACTCAAGTGTCTTATATCATTGGAAAGCTGGACGCCTGACGAACAAAACGTATATCTCCGATTTCATTTCCGCCATGATAGATTTTCCGCCATTTTGAATTTTGTCAAAAATCTATTTTTGCGAACTAGTCCCTGGTTTTTTGCCCGATTGGAACCAAACTAATGCAGAAATGTTCTCTGGAGACTGAATATCAATAATTATCGAAAAAAAGTGGAAATTTCGATTCACGGTCACTAAGGGGCGCCAAAACGTACGTTGTGGGAGGGGCCTATTTTACTAAAATGGCTGTAACTCCCGATGTAAATGAGGTATCTTCACCAAACTTGGTACACATGTGTATGAGCTTACTCTGGGGTCACAGTAAAAAAATCGCGACGATTGGCCTCATGGTGGCGCTATAAAATGAAAAAAACATAAAACAGGCTATAACCACCTGACCGTTAGTCCGATTGACTTGAAAATTGGTATGCAGTGTCTTGGTCCAAGGTGCCATGTATGTGTATGAGGACATTTGCGTATCTCAAAAAACATGGCCGCCATTGGCCAATGAAATTTTAACACCTATTAGACAAGGTTAACGGAGGCCGATCGGAACGAAACTCAATGGGCATGTTCGGCTCATGGCCCTAAAGGTCTGTAAGAATTTTGAAAGAAATTGGCCACTAGTTGGCGCTAACGAGTTTTACGGCTCTGTAATCACGTGGTGTTACAAATATCCACACAATATGCATATCATTTGATAGATCTCCTCATCCTGAACAACTTTGCCTCAAGAACCATTGCTGTCAATCAAACTGTTCATTAATTATTCATTAATATGTTAAAAAACTACTTTTGCGAACTAGTCCTAGGTTTTTTGCCCGATCGGAACCAGACCAGTCTAGGACAATTCTCTGGACTCTCTAGATCAATAATTATCAAAAAAAAGTTGAACTTTTGCATTTGGATGGCTGTAATAGGGTCATTTATAAAATGGGCGTGGCAAAATACACTAAAAACCCTATAAATCCTAAATAAAAACTCAGAACTTCACAAAAATTGGTCAGCATATGTGACATAACATCATTAACAAGCATGAAAAATTCTATGGAGATCGGACGATAGGTGGCGCTATAACTGTTAAAAAGCTTTAAAATCATATATTTCCTATGGTAAACTGCCTGTATTGGCTGTAAATGGTCTTTTCCATCTCTGATCATATAATTTTCATATCATAATGTTCAAAACTAGTGCAATACAATTCTCTGGACTCACTAGATCAATAATTGTCAGAAAAAGTTGAACTACTTCATTTGGATAGCTATAATAGGTTCACTTCAAAATCTGGCCTTTACCAAGTGTCCCCGAAAGCCTATATCTCTTTAATCAATGCTCAGACCTTCTTAAAAACAAGTCAGAACGTGTGAAATATTACCCTGAACTAGCATGAAAATTTTCAGACAGATCGGACAAAATTTGCCTCTATAACAGTTAAAAAGGTGAAAATGATATGAATTAATGGCATGTTAAGCCAATAAGTGGTATTTTACTGCCCCCTGCTGTTTAAAATAGTCATTTTCTCATATTGGTATTGGTATCAGCCATGGTAAATCATGATAAATGATGGTGTGTGTGTGTGTGTGTGTGTGTGTGTGTGTGTGTGTGTGTGTGTGTGTGTGTGTGTGTGTGTGTGTGTGTGTGTGTGGTACAAATATAACAAAGGTTTTATTTTCCAACATGAAAACAAACATAACAGAGTGCTAGTGCACAAACAATAACCGACAATGATAATGGATGAGAGGGGAACTTAAATACACAGATCAAGACAAGGACAACAGGTGACGGTTATGATGATGAGGAGCAGGTGATGATGAGGAGGGTGATGAGGAGCAGGTGCAGGTGATGACGACAGATGGTGAATGTGATGAAGACAGAAGGTGAATGTGATGAAGGTGAATGTGACACTAATATCACTGAAACATTTGTGTGTGTGTGTGTGTGTGTGTGTGTGTGTGTGTGTGTGTGTGTGTGTGTGTGTGTGTGTGTGTGTGTGTGTGTGTAGCATTCGTGTGTGTAGCATATGTAGCAAGTATGCATTATTGAGTTAACATGGAAACACTGGTTTGCTTTAGTGCAGAAAACTGGTCAAAATCATGAGGTTTAAAGTGAAAGTGAGCCAATAAGTGGTCTTCTACTGCCCTCTGCTGGCCATTCTACTTATTAATTAAATTTTTCCACATGTGCTTGCATTTATACTTGAATACACACTAAAAATCACTTATATAGCAATAACTATTATAACACAATCATATTTTGTCAGTGTTAATCACTTTATTTGCACTGACACTTCAAATAATTGCTAGTAATGTGGTAAATCATGGTAAATCATGGTTAACTATGCTGTGTGTGTGTGTGTGTGTGTGTGTGTGTGTGTGTGTGTGTGTGTGTGTGTGTGTGTGTGTGTGTGTGTGTAAGCATGCATTGAGTTAACATGGATAAACTGGTTTGCTTTAGTGCAGAAAACTGGTTTAAAGTGAAAGTGAGCCAATAAGTGGTCTTCTACTGCCCTCTGCTGGCCATTCTACTTATTAATGAAATATTTCAACATGTGCTTGCATTCATACTTGAATACACACTAAAAAAATCACTTATATAGCAATAACTATTATAACACAATCATATTTTGTCAGTGTTAATCACTTTATTTGCACTGACACTTCAAATAATTGCTAGTAATGTGATAAATCAGGCTAGAAACATGGTAAATCAAAGTAAATAATACTAGATTGTCGTTTATCTCCTGGTAAATAATACTAGAACGTGGTATATCATGGTAAATCATGGTTAACTATGCTGTGTGTGTATGTGTGTGTGTGTGTGTGTGTGTGTGTGTGTGTGTGTGTGTGTGTGTGTGTGTGTGTGTGTGTGTGTGTGTGTGTGTGTGTGTGTGTGTAAGCATGCATTGAGTTAACATGGAAAAACTGGTTTGCTTTAGTGCAGAAAACTGGTTTAAAGTGAAAGTGAGCCAATAAGTGGTCTTCTAGTGCCCTCTGCTGGCCATTCTACTTAATAATGAAATATTTTACAAGTGCTTTTGCATTCATACTTGGACACACACTAAAAATCACGTATATAACTAACTATTATAACACAATAATATTTTGTCAGTGTTCATCACCTCATTTGCACTGACACTTCACATAATTGCTAGTAATGTGGTTAATCATGCTAGAAACATTGTAAATCATAGTAAATAATACTGAAATGAGGTGTATCAAGGTAAATCATGCTAGAATCCTAATAAATCATTCTGGAACATGGTATATGATAGTAAATCATGCTAGAATCATATTAAATAATTCTAGAATGTGGCAAATCGTTGTGGGAGGAGCCTATTTTACTCAAATGGCTATAACTCAAGAAGTAAATGAGATATCTTCACCAAACTCAGTACACATGTGTATGGGTTCAATTTGAGGTCACAGTAAACAATTTTATGGAGATCGGACCATAGGTGGCGCTATAACTGTTAAAAAGCTTTAAAACCATATATATCCCATGGCAAATTGCCTGTATTGGCTGTAAATGGTCTTTTCCATCTATTATGTCAGTGGTTACATGCTTGCTAAATAAATCTTAATAACTTTTGATGCTTTTGTGCTTAAATGCCTTAAAGGCCTTAACTGCTTGAACCCCGATAAATGCTGCTTGCAGCTTTAATTATTATTATTATTATTATTCCGCCCTAAAACGCATCGTGCAGCCCAAACCGTAAGAGCTGGAACCTTGAAACTTGGCCAAATGGTAGTCCTCAATTTGGGGAGAACCTATCAAAATATGACCCCGATTGGCCCATAGGTGGCGCTATAATGACCACATTTACTAAATTGCTCATAACTCCTAGACAGTTTGTCCTAGAGTCTCAATTTTAGCATCACTGTGATCCCTGGATCCAGACGGACAAAATGGCTATCTCCAAATTGCTCTACGAGCAAAAAAAAATTTCTATGGGCAATTTAGTGAAAAACCTACTTTTGCGAACTAGTCCTAGGTTTTTGGCCCAATCGGAACCAGACCAGTCTAGCACAGTTCTCTGGAGTCTCTAGATCCATAATTATCAAAAAAAAGTTGAACTTTTGCATTGGCCTGGCTGTAACAGGGTCGTTTAGGAAAGGGGTGGGACAAAAAAACACTCAAAAGCCTATACAACCTAAGGGAAAACCCCAAACTTCACAAAAATCGATGAGCAGATGTGTCAGAAGAAGCATGCCAAGTTTCGTGAAGATCGGACCATAGGTGGCGCTATAACTGTCCAAAACGTCTCCTCTTATTAGGGGTTCAAGCATGAAATGCTGAAACCCTATTGTAATTGTGCTGATTTTTATTATTATTATTATTATTATTATTCCGCCCTAAAACGCATCGTGCAGCCCAAACCGTAAGAGCTGGAACCTTGAAACTTGGCCAAATGGTAGTCCTCAATTTGGGGAGAACCTATCAAAATATGACCCCGATTGGCCCATAGGTGGCGCTATAATGACCACATTTACTAAATTGCTCATAACTCCTAGACAGTTTGTCCTAGAGTCTCAATTTTAGCATCACTGTGATCCCTGGATCCAGACGGACAAAATGGCTATCTCCAAATTGCTCTACGAGCAAAAAAAAATTTCTATGGGCAATTTAGTGAAAAACCTACTTTTGCGAACTAGTCCTAGGTTTTTGGCCCAATCGGAACCAGACCAGTCTAGCACAGTTCTCTGGAGTCTCTAGATCCATAATTATCAAAAAAAAGTTGAACTTTTGCATTGGCCTGGCTGTAACAGGGTCGTTTAGGAAAGGGGTGGGACAAAAAAACACTCAAAAGCCTATACAACCTAAGGGAAAACCCCAAACTTCACAAAAATCGATGAGCAGATGTGTCAGAAGAAGCATGCCAAGTTTCGTGAAGATCGGACCATAGGTGGCGCTATAACTGTCCAAAACGTCTCCTCTTATTAGGGGTTCAAGCATGAAATGCTGAAACCCTATTGTAATTGTGCTGATTTTTATTATTATTATTATTATTATTATTCCGCCCTAAAACGCATCGTGCAGCCCAAACCGTAAGAGCTGGAACCTTGAAACTTGGCCAAATGGTAGTCCTCAATTTGGGGAGAACCTATCAAAATATGACCCCGATTGGCCCATAGGTGGCGCTATAATGACCACATTTACTAAATTGCTCATAACTCCTAGACAGTTTGTCCTAGAGTCTCAATTTTAGCATCACTGTGATCCCTGGATCCAGACGGACAAAATGGCTATCTCCAAATTGCTCTACGAGCAAAAAAAAATTTCTATGGGCAATTTAGTGAAAAACCTACTTTTGCGAACTAGTCCTAGGTTTTTGGCCCAATCGGAACCAGACCAGTCTAGCACAGTTCTCTGGAGTCTCTAGATCCATAATTATCAAAAAAAAGTTGAACTTTTGCATTGGCCTGGCTGTAACAGGGTCGTTTAGGAAAGGGGTGGGACAAAAAAACACTCAAAAGCCTATACAACCTAAGGGAAAACCCCAAACTTCACAAAAATCGATGAGCAGATGTGTCAGAAGAAGCATGCCAAGTTTCGTGAAGATCGGACCATAGGTGGCGCTATAACTGTCCAAAACGTCTCCTCTTATTAGGGGTTCAAGCATGAAATGCTGAAACCCTATTGTAATTGTGCTGATTTTTATTATTATTATTATTATTATTATTCCGCCCTAAAACGCATCGTGCAGCCCAAACCGTAAGAGCTGGAACCTTGAAACTTGGCCAAATGGTAGTCCTCAATTTGGGGAGAACCTATCAAAATATGACCCCGATTGGCCCATAGGTGGCGCTATAATGACCACATTTACTAAATTGCTCATAACTCCTAGACAGTTTGTCCTAGAGTCTCAATTTTAGCATCACTGTGATCCCTGGATCCAGACGGACAAAATGGCTATCTCCAAATTGCTCTACGAGCAAAAAAAAATTTCTATGGGCAATTTAGTGAAAAACCTACTTTTGCGAACTAGTCCTAGGTTTTTGGCCCAATCGGAACCAGACCAGTCTAGCACAGTTCTCTGGAGTCTCTAGATCCATAATTATCAAAAAAAAGTTGAACTTTTGCATTGGCCTGGCTGTAACAGGGTCGTTTAGGAAAGGGGTGGGACAAAAAAACACTCAAAAGCCTATACAACCTAAGGGAAAACCCCAAACTTCACAAAAATCGATGAGCAGATGTGTCAGAAGAAGCATGCCAAGTTTCGTGAAGATCGGACCATAGGTGGCGCTATAACTGTCCAAAACGTCTCCTCTTATTAGGGGTTCAAGCATGAAATGCTGAAACCCTATTGTAATTGTGCTGATTTTTATTATTATTATTATTATTATTATTCCGCCCTAAAACGCATCGTGCAGCCCAAACCGTAAGAGCTGGAACCTTGAAACTTGGCCAAATGGTAGTCCTCAATTTGGGGAGAACCTATCAAAATATGACCCCGATTGGCCCATAGGTGGCGCTATAATGACCACATTTACTAAATTGCTCATAACTCCTAGACAGTTTGTCCTAGAGTCTCAATTTTAGCATCACTGTGATCCCTGGATCCAGACGGACAAAATGGCTATCTCCAAATTGCTCTACGAGCAAAAAAAAATTTCTATGGGCAATTTAGTGAAAAACCTACTTTTGCGAACTAGTCCTAGGTTTTTGGCCCAATCGGAACCAGACCAGTCTAGCACAGTTCTCTGGAGTCTCTAGATCCATAATTATCAAAAAAAAGTTGAACTTTTGCATTGGCCTGGCTGTAACAGGGTCGTTTAGGAAAGGGGTGGGACAAAAAAACACTCAAAAGCCTATACAACCTAAGGGAAAACCCCAAACTTCACAAAAATCGATGAGCAGATGTGTCAGAAGAAGCATGCCAAGTTTCGTGAAGATCGGACCATAGGTGGCGCTATAACTGTCCAAAACGTCTCCTCTTATTAGGGGTTCAAGCATGAAATGCTGAAACCCTATTGTAATTGTGCTGATTTTTATTATTATTATTATTATTATTATTCCGCCCTAAAACGCATCGTGCAGCCCAAACCGTAAGAGCTGGAACCTTGAAACTTGGCCAAATGGTAGTCCTCAATTTGGGGAGAACCTATCAAAATATGACCCCGATTGGCCCATAGGTGGCGCTATAATGACCACATTTACTAAATTGCTCATAACTCCTAGACAGTTTGTCCTAGAGTCTCAATTTTAGCATCACTGTGATCCCTGGATCCAGACGGACAAAATGGCTATCTCCAAATTGCTCTACGAGCAAAAAAAAATTTCTATGGGCAATTTAGTGAAAAACCTACTTTTGCGAACTAGTCCTAGGTTTTTGGCCCAATCGGAACCAGACCAGTCTAGCACAGTTCTCTGGAGTCTCTAGATCCATAATTATCAAAAAAAAGTTGAACTTTTGCATTGGCCTGGCTGTAACAGGGTCGTTTAGGAAAGGGGTGGGACAAAAAAACACTCAAAAGCCTATACAACCTAAGGGAAAACCCCAAACTTCACAAAAATCGATGAGCAGATGTGTCAGAAGAAGCATGCCAAGTTTCGTGAAGATCGGACCATAGGTGGCGCTATAACTGTCCAAAACGTCTCCTCTTATTAGGGGTTCAAGCATGAAATGCTGAAACCCTATTGTAATTGTGCTGATTTTTATTATTATTATTATTATTATTATTCCGCCCTAAAACGCATCGTGCAGCCCAAACCGTAAGAGCTGGAACCTTGAAACTTGGCCAAATGGTAGTCCTCAATTTGGGGAGAACCTATCAAAATATGACCCCGATTGGCCCATAGGTGGCGCTATAATGACCACATTTACTAAATTGCTCATAACTCCTAGACAGTTTGTCCTAGAGTCTCAATTTTAGCATCACTGTGATCCCTGGATCCAGACGGACAAAATGGCTATCTCCAAATTGCTCTACGAGCAAAAAAAAATTTCTATGGGCAATTTAGTGAAAAACCTACTTTTGCGAACTAGTCCTAGGTTTTTGGCCCAATCGGAACCAGACCAGTCTAGCACAGTTCTCTGGAGTCTCTAGATCCATAATTATCAAAAAAAAGTTGAACTTTTGCATTGGCCTGGCTGTAACAGGGTCGTTTAGGAAAGGGGTGGGACAAAAAAACACTCAAAAGCCTATACAACCTAAGGGAAAACCCCAAACTTCACAAAAATCGATGAGCAGATGTGTCAGAAGAAGCATGCCAAGTTTCGTGAAGATCGGACCATAGGTGGCGCTATAACTGTCCAAAACGTCTCCTCTTATTAGGGGTTCAAGCATGAAATGCTGAAACCCTATTGTAATTGTGCTGATTTTTATTATTATTATTATTATTATTATTCCGCCCTAAAACGCATCGTGCAGCCCAAACCGTAAGAGCTGGAACCTTGAAACTTGGCCAAATGGTAGTCCTCAATTTGGGGAGAACCTATCAAAATATGACCCCGATTGGCCCATAGGTGGCGCTATAATGACCACATTTACTAAATTGCTCATAACTCCTAGACAGTTTGTCCTAGAGTCTCAATTTTAGCATCACTGTGATCCCTGGATCCAGACGGACAAAATGGCTATCTCCAAATTGCTCTACGAGCAAAAAAAAATTTCTATGGGCAATTTAGTGAAAAACCTACTTTTGCGAACTAGTCCTAGGTTTTTGGCCCAATCGGAACCAGACCAGTCTAGCACAGTTCTCTGGAGTCTCTAGATCCATAATTATCAAAAAAAAGTTGAACTTTTGCATTGGCCTGGCTGTAACAGGGTCGTTTAGGAAAGGGGTGGGACAAAAAAACACTCAAAAGCCTATACAACCTAAGGGAAAACCCCAAACTTCACAAAAATCGATGAGCAGATGTGTCAGAAGAAGCATGCCAAGTTTCGTGAAGATCGGACCATAGGTGGCGCTATAACTGTCCAAAACGTCTCCTCTTATTAGGGGTTCAAGCATGAAATGCTGAAACCCTATTGTAATTGTGCTGATTTTTATTATTATTATTATTATTATTATTCCGCCCTAAAACGCATCGTGCAGCCCAAACCGTAAGAGCTGGAACCTTGAAACTTGGCCAAATGGTAGTCCTCAATTTGGGGAGAACCTATCAAAATATGACCCCGATTGGCCCATAGGTGGCGCTATAATGACCACATTTACTAAATTGCTCATAACTCCTAGACAGTTTGTCCTAGAGTCTCAATTTTAGCATCACTGTGATCCCTGGATCCAGACGGACAAAATGGCTATCTCCAAATTGCTCTACGAGCAAAAAAAAATTTCTATGGGCAATTTAGTGAAAAACCTACTTTTGCGAACTAGTCCTAGGTTTTTGGCCCAATCGGAACCAGACCAGTCTAGCACAGTTCTCTGGAGTCTCTAGATCCATAATTATCAAAAAAAAGTTGAACTTTTGCATTGGCCTGGCTGTAACAGGGTCGTTTAGGAAAGGGGTGGGACAAAAAAACACTCAAAAGCCTATACAACCTAAGGGAAAACCCCAAACTTCACAAAAATCGATGAGCAGATGTGTCAGAAGAAGCATGCCAAGTTTCGTGAAGATCGGACCATAGGTGGCGCTATAACTGTCCAAAACGTCTCCTCTTATTAGGGGTTCAAGCATGAAATGCTGAAACCCTATTGTAATTGTGCTGATTTTTATTATTAGGGGTTCAAGCACGAAGTGCTGAAACCCTATTGTAATTGTAAGGATTTTTATTATTATTATTATTATTCTTCTCCGCTAAAACGCATCGTGCAGCCCAAACCGTAAGAGCTGGAACTTTGAAACTTTGACAGATGGTAGTACAAAAATCGAGGAAAGGTTCAGAGATTATGACCCCGATTGGCCCATAGGTGGCGCTATAACAACCAAAAGCGCGAAACTGCTCATAACTCCTAGACCGTATGTCGTAGACTCAAGTGTCTTATATCATTGGAAAGCTGGACGCCTGACGAACAAAACGTATATCTCCGATTTCATTTCCGCCATGATAGATTTTCCGCCATTTTGAATTTTGTCAAAAATCTATTTTTGCGAACTAGTCCCTGGTTTTTTGCCCGATTGGAACCAAACTAATGCAGAAATGTTCTCTGGAGACTGAATATCAATAATTATCGAAAAAAAGTGGAAATTTCGATTCACGGTCACTAAGGGGCGCCAAAACGTACGTTGTGGGAGGGGCCTATTTTACTAAAATGGCTGTAACTCCCGATGTAAATGAGGTATCTTCACCAAACTTGGTACACATGTGTATGAGCTTACTCTGGGGTCACAGTAAAAAAATCGCGACGATTGGCCTCATGGTGGCGCTATAAAATGAAAAAAACATAAAACAGGCTATAACCACCTGACCGTTAGTCCGATTGACTTGAAAATTGGTATGCAGTGTCTTGGTCCAAGGTGCCATGTATGTGTATGAGGACATTTGCGTATCTCAAAAAACATGGCCGCCATTGGCCAATGAAATTTTAACACCTATTAGACAAGGTTAACGGAGGCCGATCGGAACGAAACTCAATGGGCATGTTCGGCTCATGGCCCTAAAGGTCTGTAAGAATTTTGAAAGAAATTGGCCACTAGTTGGCGCTAACGAGTTTTACGGCTCTGTAATCACGTGGTGTTACAAATATCCACACAATATGCATATCATTTGATAGATCTCCTCATCCTGAACAACTTTGCCTCAAGAACCATTGCTGTCAATCAAACTGTTCATTAATTATTCATTAATATGTTAAAAAACTACTTTTGCGAACTAGTCCTAGGTTTTTTGCCCGATCGGAACCAGACCAGTCTAGGACAATTCTCTGGACTCTCTAGATCAATAATTATCAAAAAAAAGTTGAACTTTTGCATTTGGATGGCTGTAATAGGGTCATTTATAAAATGGGCGTGGCAAAATACACTAAAAACCCTATAAATCCTAAATAAAAACTCAGAACTTCACAAAAATTGGTCAGCATATGTGACATAACATCATTAACAAGCATGAAAAATTCTATGGAGATCGGACGATAGGTGGTGCTATAACTGTTAAAAAGCTTTAAAATCATATATTTCCTATGGTAAACTGCCTGTATTGGCTGTAAATGGTCTTTTCCATCTCTGATCATATAATTTTCATATCATAATGTTCAAAACTAGTGCAATACAATTCTCTGGACTCACTAGATCAATAATTGTCAGAAAAAGTTGAACTACTTCATTTGGATAGCTATAATAGGTTCACTTCAAAATCTGGCCTTTACCAAGTGTCCCCGAAAGCCTATATCTCTTTAATCAATGCTCAGACCTTCTTAAAAACAAGTCAGAACGTGTGAAATATTACCCTGAACTAGCATGAAAATTTTCAGACAGATCGGACAAAATTTGCCTCTATAACAGTTAAAAAGGTGAAAATGATATGAATTAATGGCATGTTAAGCCAATAAGTGGTATTTTACTGCCCCCTGCTGTTTAAAATAGTCATTTTCTCATATTGGTATTGGTATCAGCCATGGTAAATCATGATAAATGATGGTGTGTGTGTGTGTGTGTGTGTGTGTGTGTGTGTGTGTGTGTGTGTGTGTGTGTGTGTGTGTGTGTGTGTGTGTGTGTGTGTGTGGTACAAATATAACAAAGGTTTTATTTTCCAACATGAAAACAAACATAACAGAGTGCTAGTGCACAAACAATAACCGACAATGATAATGGATGAGAGGGGAACTTAAATACACAGATCAAGACAAGGACAACAGGTGACGGTTATGATGATGAGGAGCAGGTGATGATGAGGAGGGTGATGAGGAGCAGGTGCAGGTGATGACGACAGATGGTGAATGTGATGAAGACAGAAGGTGAATGTGATGAAGGTGAATGTGACACTAATATCACTGAAACATTTGTGTGTGTGTGTGTGTGTGTGTGTGTGTGTGTGTGTGTGTGTGTGTGTGTGTGTGTGTGTGTGTGTGTGTGTGTAGCATTCGTGTGTGTAGCATATGTAGCAAGTATGCATTATTGAGTTAACATGGAAACACTGGTTTGCTTTAGTGCAGAAAACTGGTCAAAATCATGAGGTTTAAAGTGAAAGTGAGCCAATAAGTGGTCTTCTACTGCCCTCTGCTGGCCATTCTACTTATTAATTAAATTTTTCCACATGTGCTTGCATTTATACTTGAATACACACTAAAAATCACTTATATAGCAATAACTATTATAACACAATCATATTTTGTCAGTGTTAATCACTTTATTTGCACTGACACTTCAAATAATTGCTAGTAATGTGGTAAATCATGGTAAATCATGGTTAACTATGCTGTGTGTGTGTGTGTGTGTGTGTGTGTGTGTGTGTGTGTGTGTGTGTGTGTGTGTGTGTGTGTGTGTGTGTAAGCATGCATTGAGTTAACATGGATAAACTGGTTTGCTTTAGTGCAGAAAACTGGTTTAAAGTGAAAGTGAGCCAATAAGTGGTCTTCTACTGCCCTCTGCTGGCCATTCTACTTATTAATGAAATATTTCAACATGTGCTTGCATTCATACTTGAATACACACTAAAAAAATCACTTATATAGCAATAACTATTATAACACAATCATATTTTGTCAGTGTTAATCACTTTATTTGCACTGACACTTCAAATAATTGCTAGTAATGTGATAAATCAGGCTAGAAACATGGTAAATCAAAGTAAATAATACTAGATTGTCGTTTATCTCCTGGTAAATAATACTAGAACGTGGTATATCATGGTAAATCATGGTTAACTATGCTGTGTGTGTATGTGTGTGTGTGTGTGTGTGTGTGTGTGTGTGTGTGTGTGTGTGTGTGTGTGTGTGTGTGTGTGTGTGTGTGTGTGTGTGTGTGTGTGTGTAAGCATGCATTGAGTTAACATGGAAAAACTGGTTTGCTTTAGTGCAGAAAACTGGTTTAAAGTGAAAGTGAGCCAATAAGTGGTCTTCTAGTGCCCTCTGCTGGCCATTCTACTTAATAATGAAATATTTTACAAGTGCTTTTGCATTCATACTTGGACACACACTAAAAATCACGTATATAACTAACTATTATAACACAATAATATTTTGTCAGTGTTCATCACCTCATTTGCACTGACACTTCACATAATTGCTAGTAATGTGGTTAATCATGCTAGAAACATTGTAAATCATAGTAAATAATACTGAAATGAGGTGTATCAAGGTAAATCATGCTAGAATCCTAATAAATCATTCTGGAACATGGTATATGATAGTAAATCATGCTAGAATCATATTAAATAATTCTAGAATGTGGCAAATCGTTGTGGGAGGAGCCTATTTTACTCAAATGGCTATAACTCAAGAAGTAAATGAGATATCTTCACCAAACTCAGTACACATGTGTATGGGTTCAATTTGAGGTCACAGTAAACAATTTTATGGAGATCGGACCATAGGTGGCGCTATAACTGTTAAAAAGCTTTAAAACCATATATATCCCATGGCAAATTGCCTGTATTGGCTGTAAATGGTCTTTTCCATCTATTATGTCAGTGGTTACATGCTTGCTAAATAAATCTTAATAACTTTTGATGCTTTTGTGCTTAAATGCCTTAAAGGCCTTAACTGCTTGAACCCCGATAAATGCTGCTTGCAGCTTTAATTATTATTATTATTATTATTCCGCCCTAAAACGCATCGTGCAGCCCAAACCGTAAGAGCTGGAACCTTGAAACTTGGCCAAATGGTAGTCCTCAATTTGGGGAGAACCTATCAAAATATGACCCCGATTGGCCCATAGGTGGCGCTATAATGACCACATTTACTAAATTGCTCATAACTCCTAGACAGTTTGTCCTAGAGTCTCAATTTTAGCATCACTGTGATCCCTGGATCCAGACGGACAAAATGGCTATCTCCAAATTGCTCTACGAGCAAAAAAAAATTTCTATGGGCAATTTAGTGAAAAACCTACTTTTGCGAACTAGTCCTAGGTTTTTGGCCCAATCGGAACCAGACCAGTCTAGCACAGTTCTCTGGAGTCTCTAGATCCATAATTATCAAAAAAAAGTTGAACTTTTGCATTGGCCTGGCTGTAACAGGGTCGTTTAGGAAAGGGGTGGGACAAAAAAACACTCAAAAGCCTATACAACCTAAGGGAAAACCCCAAACTTCACAAAAATCGATGAGCAGATGTGTCAGAAGAAGCATGCCAAGTTTCGTGAAGATCGGACCATAGGTGGCGCTATAACTGTCCAAAACGTCTCCTCTTATTAGGGGTTCAAGCATGAAATGCTGAAACCCTATTGTAATTGTGCTGATTTTTATTATTATTATTATTATTATTATTCCGCCCTAAAACGCATCGTGCAGCCCAAACCGTAAGAGCTGGAACCTTGAAACTTGGCCAAATGGTAGTCCTCAATTTGGGGAGAACCTATCAAAATATGACCCCGATTGGCCCATAGGTGGCGCTATAATGACCACATTTACTAAATTGCTCATAACTCCTAGACAGTTTGTCCTAGAGTCTCAATTTTAGCATCACTGTGATCCCTGGATCCAGACGGACAAAATGGCTATCTCCAAATTGCTCTACGAGCAAAAAAAAATTTCTATGGGCAATTTAGTGAAAAACCTACTTTTGCGAACTAGTCCTAGGTTTTTGGCCCAATCGGAACCAGACCAGTCTAGCACAGTTCTCTGGAGTCTCTAGATCCATAATTATCAAAAAAAAGTTGAACTTTTGCATTGGCCTGGCTGTAACAGGGTCGTTTAGGAAAGGGGTGGGACAAAAAAACACTCAAAAGCCTATACAACCTAAGGGAAAACCCCAAACTTCACAAAAATCGATGAGCAGATGTGTCAGAAGAAGCATGCCAAGTTTCGTGAAGATCGGACCATAGGTGGCGCTATAACTGTCCAAAACGTCTCCTCTTATTAGGGGTTCAAGCATGAAATGCTGAAACCCTATTGTAATTGTGCTGATTTTTATTATTATTATTATTATTATTATTCCGCCCTAAAACGCATCGTGCAGCCCAAACCGTAAGAGCTGGAACCTTGAAACTTGGCCAAATGGTAGTCCTCAATTTGGGGAGAACCTATCAAAATATGACCCCGATTGGCCCATAGGTGGCGCTATAATGACCACATTTACTAAATTGCTCATAACTCCTAGACAGTTTGTCCTAGAGTCTCAATTTTAGCATCACTGTGATCCCTGGATCCAGACGGACAAAATGGCTATCTCCAAATTGCTCTACGAGCAAAAAAAAATTTCTATGGGCAATTTAGTGAAAAACCTACTTTTGCGAACTAGTCCTAGGTTTTTGGCCCAATCGGAACCAGACCAGTCTAGCACAGTTCTCTGGAGTCTCTAGATCCATAATTATCAAAAAAAAGTTGAACTTTTGCATTGGCCTGGCTGTAACAGGGTCGTTTAGGAAAGGGGTGGGACAAAAAAACACTCAAAAGCCTATACAACCTAAGGGAAAACCCCAAACTTCACAAAAATCGATGAGCAGATGTGTCAGAAGAAGCATGCCAAGTTTCGTGAAGATCGGACCATAGGTGGCGCTATAACTGTCCAAAACGTCTCCTCTTATTAGGGGTTCAAGCATGAAATGCTGAAACCCTATTGTAATTGTGCTGATTTTTATTATTATTATTATTATTATTATTCCGCCCTAAAACGCATCGTGCAGCCCAAACCGTAAGAGCTGGAACCTTGAAACTTGGCCAAATGGTAGTCCTCAATTTGGGGAGAACCTATCAAAATATGACCCCGATTGGCCCATAGGTGGCGCTATAATGACCACATTTACTAAATTGCTCATAACTCCTAGACAGTTTGTCCTAGAGTCTCAATTTTAGCATCACTGTGATCCCTGGATCCAGACGGACAAAATGGCTATCTCCAAATTGCTCTACGAGCAAAAAAAAATTTCTATGGGCAATTTAGTGAAAAACCTACTTTTGCGAACTAGTCCTAGGTTTTTGGCCCAATCGGAACCAGACCAGTCTAGCACAGTTCTCTGGAGTCTCTAGATCCATAATTATCAAAAAAAAGTTGAACTTTTGCATTGGCCTGGCTGTAACAGGGTCGTTTAGGAAAGGGGTGGGACAAAAAAACACTCAAAAGCCTATACAACCTAAGGGAAAACCCCAAACTTCACAAAAATCGATGAGCAGATGTGTCAGAAGAAGCATGCCAAGTTTCGTGAAGATCGGACCATAGGTGGCGCTATAACTGTCCAAAACGTCTCCTCTTATTAGGGGTTCAAGCATGAAATGCTGAAACCCTATTGTAATTGTGCTGATTTTTATTATTATTATTATTATTATTATTCCGCCCTAAAACGCATCGTGCAGCCCAAACCGTAAGAGCTGGAACCTTGAAACTTGGCCAAATGGTAGTCCTCAATTTGGGGAGAACCTATCAAAATATGACCCCGATTGGCCCATAGGTGGCGCTATAATGACCACATTTACTAAATTGCTCATAACTCCTAGACAGTTTGTCCTAGAGTCTCAATTTTAGCATCACTGTGATCCCTGGATCCAGACGGACAAAATGGCTATCTCCAAATTGCTCTACGAGCAAAAAAAAATTTCTATGGGCAATTTAGTGAAAAACCTACTTTTGCGAACTAGTCCTAGGTTTTTGGCCCAATCGGAACCAGACCAGTCTAGCACAGTTCTCTGGAGTCTCTAGATCCATAATTATCAAAAAAAAGTTGAACTTTTGCATTGGCCTGGCTGTAACAGGGTCGTTTAGGAAAGGGGTGGGACAAAAAAACACTCAAAAGCCTATACAACCTAAGGGAAAACCCCAAACTTCACAAAAATCGATGAGCAGATGTGTCAGAAGAAGCATGCCAAGTTTCGTGAAGATCGGACCATAGGTGGCGCTATAACTGTCCAAAACGTCTCCTCTTATTAGGGGTTCAAGCATGAAATGCTGAAACCCTATTGTAATTGTGCTGATTTTTATTATTATTATTATTATTATTATTCCGCCCTAAAACGCATCGTGCAGCCCAAACCGTAAGAGCTGGAACCTTGAAACTTGGCCAAATGGTAGTCCTCAATTTGGGGAGAACCTATCAAAATATGACCCCGATTGGCCCATAGGTGGCGCTATAATGACCACATTTACTAAATTGCTCATAACTCCTAGACAGTTTGTCCTAGAGTCTCAATTTTAGCATCACTGTGATCCCTGGATCCAGACGGACAAAATGGCTATCTCCAAATTGCTCTACGAGCAAAAAAAAATTTCTATGGGCAATTTAGTGAAAAACCTACTTTTGCGAACTAGTCCTAGGTTTTTGGCCCAATCGGAACCAGACCAGTCTAGCACAGTTCTCTGGAGTCTCTAGATCCATAATTATCAAAAAAAAGTTGAACTTTTGCATTGGCCTGGCTGTAACAGGGTCGTTTAGGAAAGGGGTGGGACAAAAAAACACTCAAAAGCCTATACAACCTAAGGGAAAACCCCAAACTTCACAAAAATCGATGAGCAGATGTGTCAGAAGAAGCATGCCAAGTTTCGTGAAGATCGGACCATAGGTGGCGCTATAACTGTCCAAAACGTCTCCTCTTATTAGGGGTTCAAGCATGAAATGCTGAAACCCTATTGTAATTGTGCTGATTTTTATTATTATTATTATTATTATTATTCCGCCCTAAAACGCATCGTGCAGCCCAAACCGTAAGAGCTGGAACCTTGAAACTTGGCCAAATGGTAGTCCTCAATTTGGGGAGAACCTATCAAAATATGACCCCGATTGGCCCATAGGTGGCGCTATAATGACCACATTTACTAAATTGCTCATAACTCCTAGACAGTTTGTCCTAGAGTCTCAATTTTAGCATCACTGTGATCCCTGGATCCAGACGGACAAAATGGCTATCTCCAAATTGCTCTACGAGCAAAAAAAAATTTCTATGGGCAATTTAGTGAAAAACCTACTTTTGCGAACTAGTCCTAGGTTTTTGGCCCAATCGGAACCAGACCAGTCTAGCACAGTTCTCTGGAGTCTCTAGATCCATAATTATCAAAAAAAAGTTGAACTTTTGCATTGGCCTGGCTGTAACAGGGTCGTTTAGGAAAGGGGTGGGACAAAAAAACACTCAAAAGCCTATACAACCTAAGGGAAAACCCCAAACTTCACAAAAATCGATGAGCAGATGTGTCAGAAGAAGCATGCCAAGTTTCGTGAAGATCGGACCATAGGTGGCGCTATAACTGTCCAAAACGTCTCCTCTTATTAGGGGTTCAAGCATGAAATGCTGAAACCCTATTGTAATTGTGCTGATTTTTATTATTAGGGGTTCAAGCACGAAGTGCTGAAACCCTATTGTAATTGTCCTGATTTTTATTATTATTATTCTGCCGTAAAACGCATCGTGCAGCCCAAACCGTAAGTGCTGGAGACTTGAGACTTTGCCAGAAGGTAGTACAAAAATCGAGGAGAGGTTATCAAATTATGACCCCGATTGGCCAATAGGTGGCGCTATAGTAAGCAAAAGTATAAAATCGCTAATAACTCCTAGACGGTTTGTCGTAGACTCAAGTGTCTTATATCACTATAATCCTTGGATCAAGACGGACAAAACGTATATCTCCGATTTCATTTCCGGTTGGCAAATTTTTCCGCCATTTTGAATTTTGTCAAAAACCTACTTTTGCGAACTAGTCTGTGGTTTTTTGTCCGATCGGAACCAAACCAGTGCAGAAATGTTCTCTGGAGTCTGAATATAAATAATTATCGAAAAAAAGTTGAAATTTCGATTCATGGTCGCTACGGGGTGCCAAAATGTTCGAAGGAGGCGGAGTCAGTTTTACTAAAATTGTTATAACTCGTGAACGAAATGAGATATCTTCACCAAACTTGGTAAACATATGTAGGAGGTCAATTTGAGGTCACAGTAAAAAAATTGCGTCGATTGGCCTCATGGTGGCGCTATAAAATAAAAAAAACGTATAGACACCTGACCGTTTTTCCGAATGACTTGAAATTTGGTGTGCAGTGTCTTGGCCCAAGGGGCCATGTATGTCTAAAAGGATATTGGCGTATCTCGAAAAACATGGCCGCCATTGGCAAATGAGGTTTGAGCACCTATTAACGAAGTCCGATCGGAACGAAACTCGGTGGGCATGTTCGGCTCAAGCCCCTAGAGGTCTGTAAGAATTTTGAAAGAAATCGGCCACTAGTTGGCACAAACGAGTTTTAAGGCTCTGTAATCACGTGGTGTTACACTTATTGTCACAAAATGCATATCATTAGATAGATCTGCTCATGCTCAACAACTTTGCCTCAAGAACCACTAATGTCAATCAAACCATTCATTAATTATTCGCGAATATGTTAAAAACCTACTTTTGCGAACTAGTCCTAGGTTTTTTGCCCGATCGGAACCAGACCAGTCTAGGGCAATTCTCTGGACTCTCTAGATCAATAATTATCGAAAAAAAGTTGAACTTTTGCATTTGGGTGGCTGTAATAGGGTCATTTATAAAATGGGTGTGGCAAAATACACTAAAGAGCCTATAAATCATATATAAAAAAACTCAGAACTTCACAAAAATTGGATGAGCGTATGTGACCTAACATCATTAATAACCATGCGAAATGTTATGGAGATCGGACCATAGGTGGCGCTATAACTGTTAAAAAACTTTAAAACCATATATTTCCTATGGTAAATTGCCTGTATTGGCTGTAAATGGTCTTTTCCATCTATAATCATATAATTTTCATATAATAATGTTCAAAACTAGTGCAGTACAATTCTCTGGACTCTCTAGATCAGTAATTATCAGAAAAAGTTGAACTACTTCATTTGTATGGCTATAATAGGGTCACTTCAAAATGTGGCCTTGACCAAGTCTCCCCGAAAGCCTATATCTCTTCAATGAATGCTCAGAGCTTCTTCAAAACAAGTCATAACATGTGAAATATCACTCTAAACAAAAATGAACCTTTTCAGACAGATCAGTCAAAATTTGCCTCTATAACAGTTAAAAAGGTGAAAATGATATGAATATAATGGCATATTAAGCCAATAAGTGGTATTCTACTGCCCCCTGCTGTTTAAAATAGTCATTTTGTCATATTGTTGTAGAATTCATATTTAGACGTTATAGAATAACTCTTTTAACATTTACAATCACATGTAGTCAAATTCATCTATTGAAGTATTACTACTAACAATTGTCACATTGAGGAAAGTGAATCCTGAAGGAGATTTGCAGTAAACAGTTTGATCACATCATATACTTCAAATGTCTGTATCTACAACAGAATGTGTGTGTGTAGTCTTAGGTTTCTGAATAAATTCTGAATGATCTGATTAATAGCTTACAAAGACTTTGTGAAATGTTTATAGACCATTCAAATATATTTTCATAATGACATATCCCAATAGCATTGAAAAAACAACAACAACATTTGTCTTTGTGTGTGTGTGTGTGTGTGTGTGTGTGTGTGTGTGTGTGTGTGTGTGTGTGTGTGTGTGTGTGTGTGTAAACATGCATTATGGAGTTAAAATGGAAAAACTGGTTTGCTTTAGTGCAGAAAAATGGTGAAAATCAAGAAGTTTAAAGTGAAAGTGAGCCAATAAGTGGTCTTCTACTGCCCTCTGCTGGCCATTCTACTTATTAATGAAGTCTACTCACATATGCTTTTGCATTCATTAGACACTAAAAATCACTTATATAACAATAAAACACTAAAAAATCACTTATATAACAATTACTATTGTAGCACAATCATATTTTGTCAGAGTTTATCACTTCATTTTTACTGATACTTCACATAATTGCTAGCAATGTGGTAAATCATGGTAAATCACACTAAAAACATGGTAAATCATAATAAATAATACTAGAATGTGGTGTATCAAGGTAAATCATACTACAATCCTGGTACATCATTCTAGAACTGGTACATCATTCTAGAACATGGTATATCATGGTACATCATGCTAGAACATGGTAAATCATGGTAAACTATGCTAGAACAGGGTAAATCATGGTAAGCCATGATAAATCATAATAAACTATGGTAAATCATGTTAGAATGTGGTATATCATGGTAAATCATGCTAGAACATGGTAAATCATGGTAAACTATGCTAGAACAGGGTAAATCATGGTAAACTATGATAAATCATGGTAAACTATGATAAATCATGATAAACTATGGTAATCCATGCTTGAATCACAGTAAACAATGGTAAATCATACTAGAATGTAGTATATCATGGTAAATTATGCTAGAATATGGCAAATCATGCTAGAATCATAGTAAATAATACTAGAATATGCTAAATTGTTGTGGGAGGAGCCTATTTTACTAAAATGGCTATAACTCAAGAAGTAAATGAGATATCTTCACCAAACTCAGTACACATGTGTATGGGTTCAATTTGAGGTCACAGTAAACAATTCTATGGAGATCGGACCATAGGTGGCGCTATAACTGTTAAAAAGCTTTAAAACCATATATATCACATGGTAAATTGCCTGTATTGGCTGTAAATGGTCTTTTCCATCTATTATGTCAGTGGTTACATGCTTATTAAATAAATCTTAATAACTTTTGATGCTTTTGTGCTTAAATGCCTTAACTGCTTGAACCCCGATAAATGCTGCTTGCAGCTTTAATTATTATTATTATTATTATTCCGCCCTAAAACGCATCGTGCAGCCCAAACCGTAAGAGCTGGAACCTTGAAACTTGGCCAAATGGTAGTCCTCAATTTGGGGAGAACCTATCAAAATATGACCCCGATTGGCCCATAGGTGGCGCTATAATGACCACATTTACTAAATTGCTCATAACTCCTAGACAGTTTGTCCTAGAGTCTCAATTTTAGCATCACTGTGATCCCTGGATCCAGACGGACAAAATGGCTATCTCCAAATTGCTCTACGAGCAAAAAAAAATTTCTATGGGCAATTTAGTGAAAAACCTACTTTTGCGAACTAGTCCTAGGTTTTTGGCCCAATCGGAACCAGACCAGTCTAGCACAGTTCTCTGGAGTCTCTAGATCCATAATTATCAAAAAAAAGTTGAACTTTTGCATTGGCCTGGCTGTAACAGGGTCGTTTAGGAAAGGGGTGGGACAAAAAAACACTCAAAAGCCTATACAACCTAAGGGAAAACCCCAAACTTCACAAAAATCGATGAGCAGATGTGTCAGAAGAAGCATGCCAAGTTTCGTGAAGATCGGACCATAGGTGGCGCTATAACTGTCCAAAACGTCTCCTCTTATTAGGGGTTCAAGCATGAAATGCTGAAACCCTATTGTAATTGTGCTGATTTTTATTATTATTATTATTATTATTATTCCGCCCTAAAACGCATCGTGCAGCCCAAACCGTAAGAGCTGGAACCTTGAAACTTGGCCAAATGGTAGTCCTCAATTTGGGGAGAACCTATCAAAATATGACCCCGATTGGCCCATAGGTGGCGCTATAATGACCACATTTACTAAATTGCTCATAACTCCTAGACAGTTTGTCCTAGAGTCTCAATTTTAGCATCACTGTGATCCCTGGATCCAGACGGACAAAATGGCTATCTCCAAATTGCTCTACGAGCAAAAAAAAATTTCTATGGGCAATTTAGTGAAAAACCTACTTTTGCGAACTAGTCCTAGGTTTTTGGCCCAATCGGAACCAGACCAGTCTAGCACAGTTCTCTGGAGTCTCTAGATCCATAATTATCAAAAAAAAGTTGAACTTTTGCATTGGCCTGGCTGTAACAGGGTCGTTTAGGAAAGGGGTGGGACAAAAAAACACTCAAAAGCCTATACAACCTAAGGGAAAACCCCAAACTTCACAAAAATCGATGAGCAGATGTGTCAGAAGAAGCATGCCAAGTTTCGTGAAGATCGGACCATAGGTGGCGCTATAACTGTCCAAAACGTCTCCTCTTATTAGGGGTTCAAGCATGAAATGCTGAAACCCTATTGTAATTGTGCTGATTTTTATTATTAGGGGTTCAAGCACGAAGTGCTGAAACCCTATTGTAATTGTGCTGATTTTTATTATTATTATTATTATTATTCCGCCGTAAAACGCATCGTGCAGCCCAAACCGTAAGGGCTAGAGCTTTGAAACTTTGCCATATGGTAGTACAAAAATCGAGGAGAGGTTATCAAATTATGACCCCGATTGGCCCATAGGTGGCGCTATAGCAACCAAAAGCGCGAAACTGCTCATAACTCCTAGACCGTAAGTCCTAGACTCAAGTGTCTTATATCATTGGAAAGCTGGACGCCTGACGAACAAAACGTATATCTCCGATTTTATTTCCGCCATGATAGATTTTCCGCCATTTTGAATTTTGTCGAAAATCTACTTTTGCGAACTAGTCCCTGGTTTTTCGCCCGATCGGAACCAAACCAGTGCAGAATTGTTCTCTGGAGTCTGAAGATCAATAATTATCGAAAAAAAGTTGAAATTTCGATTCACGGTCGCTAGGGGGTGCAAAATTAACGTTGTGGGAGGAGCCTATTTTACTAAAATGGCTATAACTCCAGAAGTAAAAGAGGTATTTTAACCAAACTTGGTACACATGTGTAATAGGTCAATCTGAGGTCACGGTAAAAAAATCGCGGCGATTGGCCACATGGTGGCGCTATAACATGAAAAAAACATAAAACAGGCTATAACCACCTGACCGTTAGTCCGATTGACTTGAAAATTGGTATGCAGTGTCTTGGTCCAAGGTGCCATGTATGTCTATGAGGACATTGGCGTATCTCAAAAAACATGGCCGCCATCGGCCAATGAAGTTTGAGCACCGATTAGACAAGGTTAACGGAGGCCGATCGGAACGAAACTCGATGGGCATGTTCGTCTCATGGCCCTAGAGGTCTGTAAGAATTTTGAAAGATATCGGCCACTAGTTGGCGCTAACGAGTTTTATGGCTCTGTAATCACGTGGTGTTACACTCATCCACACAATATGCACATCATTTGATAGATCTGCTCATGCTGAACAACTTTGCCTCAAGAACCATTGCTGTCAATCAAACCGTTCATTAAATATTCACGAATATGTCTAAAACCTACTTTTGCGAACTAGTCCTAGGTTTTTCGCCCGATCGGAACCAGACCAGTCTAGGACAATTCTCTGGACTCTCTAGATCAATAATTATCAAAAAAAAGTTGAACTTTTGCATTTGTATGGCTGTAATAGGGTCATTTATAAAATAGGTGTGGCAAAATACACTCAAAAGCCTATAAATCCTAAATGAAAACTCAGAACTTCACAAAAATTGGTCAGCCTATGTGTCATAACATCATTAACAAGCATGCAAAATTTTATGGAGATCGGACGATAGGTGGCGCTATAACCTTTAAAAAGCTTTAAAACCATATATTTCCTATGGTATGTTGCTTGTATTGGCTGTAAATGGTCTTTTCCATCTCTGATCATATAATTTTCATATCATAATGTTCAAAACTAGTGCAATACAATTCTCTGGACTCACTAGATCAATAATTGTCAGAAAAAGTTGAACTACTTCATTTGGATAGCTATAATAGGTTCACTTCAAAATGTAGCCTTTACCAAGTGTCCCCGAAAGCCTATATCTCTTTAATGAATGACTCAGACCTTCTTAAAAACAAGTCAGAACATGTGAAATATCACTCTGAACATGCATGAAAATTTTCAGACAGATCAGACAAAATTTGCCTCTATAACAGTTAAAAAGGTGAAAATGATATGATTATAATGGCATGTTAAGCCAATAAGTGGTATTTTACTGCCCCCTGCTGTTCAAAATAGTCATTTTGTCATATTGTTCTATAATTTATATTTAGACTTTATAAAATCACTATTTTAACATTTACAATTACATTTAGTCAAAATCCATCTGTTAAAGTATTAGTATTGACAGTTTGATCACATCATACATTTCAAATGTCTGCATCTACAACATAATGTGTGTGTGTAGTCTTAGGTTAATCATCTGATTAATAGCTTGCAAAGACTTTGTGAAATGTTTATAGACCATTCAAATATATTTTCATAATGACATATCCCAATAGCATTGAAAAAACAACAACAACATTTGTCTTTGTGTGTGTGTGTGTGTGTGTGTGTGTGTGTGTGTGTGTGTGCGTGTGTGTGTGTGTGTGTGTAAACATGCATTATGGAGTTAAAATGGAAAAACTGGTTTGCTTTAGTGCAGAAAAATGGTGAAAATCAAGAAGTTTAAAGTGAAAGTGAGCCAATATGTGGTCTTCTCCTGCCCTCTGCTGGCCATTCTACTTATTAATGAAGTCTACTCACTTATGCTTTTGCATTCATTAGACACTAAAAATCACTTATATAACAATAAAACACTAAAAAATCACTTATATAACAATTACTATTGTAGCACAATCATATTTTGTCAGAGTTTATCACTTCATTTTTACTGATACTTCACATAATTGCTAGCAATGTGGTAAATCATGGTAAATCACACTAAAAACATGGTAAATCATAATAAATAATACTAGAATGTGGTGTATCAAGATAAATCATACTACAATCCTGGTACATCATTCTAGAACATGGTATATCATGGTACATCATGCTAGAACATGGTAAATCATGTTAGAATGTGGTATATCATGGTAAATCATGCTAGAACATGGTAAATCATGGTAAACTATGCTAGAACAGGGTAAATCATGGTAAACTATGATGAATCATGGTAAACTATGATAAATCATGATAAACTATGGTAATCCATGCTAGAATCACAGTAAACAATGGTAAATCATACTAGAATGTAGTATATCATGGTAAATTATGCTAGAATATGGCAAATCATGCTAGAATCATAGTAAATAATATTAGAATATGCTAAATTGTTGTGGGAGGAGCCTATTTTACTAAAATGGCTATAACTCAAGAAGTAAATGAGATATCTTCACCAAACTCAGTACACATGTGTATGGGTTCAATTTGAGGTCACAGTAAACAATTCTATGGAGATCGGACCATAGGTGGCGCTATAACTGTTAAAAAGCTTTAAAACCAAATATATCACATGGTAAATTGCCTGTATTGGCTGTAAATGGTCTTTTCCATCTATTATGTCAGTGGTTACATGCTTATTAAATAAATCTTAATAACTTTTGATGCTTTTGTGCTTAAATGCCTTAAAGGCCTTAACTGCTTGAACCCCGATAAATGCTGCTTGCAGCTTTATTATTATTATTATTCTGCCGTAAAACGCATCGTGCAGCCCAAACCGTAAGGGCTAGAGCTTTGAAACTTTGCCAGATGGTAGTACAAAAATCGAGGAGAGGTTATCAAATTATGACCTCGATTGGCCCATAGGTGGCGCTATAACAACCAAAAGCGCGAAACTGCTCATAACTCCTAGACCGTATGTCGTAGACTCAAGTGTCTTATATCATTGGAAAGCTGGACGCCTGACGAACAAAACGTATATCTCCGATTTCATTTCCGCCATGATAGATTTTCCGCCATTTTGAATTTTGTCAAAAATCTACTTTTGCGAACTAGTCCCTGGTTTTTTGCCCGATTGGAACCAAACTAGTGCAGAAATGTTCTCTGGAGACTGAATATCAATAATTATCGAAAAAAAGTGGAAATTTCGATTCACGGTCGCTAAGGGGCGCCAAAACGTACGTTGTGGGAGGGGCCTATTTTACTAAAATGGCTATAACTCCCGATGTAAATGAGTTATCTTCACCAAACTTGGTACACATGTGTATGAGCTTACTCTGGGGTCACAGTAAAAAAATCGCGACGATTGGCCTCATGGTGGCGCTATAAAATGAAAAAAACATAAAACAGGCTATAACCACCTGACCGTTAGTCCGATTGACTTGAAAATTGGTATGCAGTGTCTTGGTCCAAGGTGCCATGTATGTGTATGAGGACATTGGCGTATCTCAAAAAACATGGCCGCCATTGGCCAACGAAGTTTGAGCACCTATTAGACAAGGTTAACGGAGGCCGATCGGAACGAAACTCAATGGGCATGTTCGGCTCATGGCCCTAAAGGTCTGTAAGAATTTTGAAAGAAATCGGCCACTAGTTGGCGCTAACGAGTTTTACGGCTCTGTAATCACGTGGTGTTACAAATATCCACACAATATGCATATCATTTGATAGATCTCCTCATCCTGAACAACTTTGCCTCAAGAACCATTGCTGTCAATCAAACTGTTCATTAATTATTCATTAATATGTTAAAAACCTACTTTTGCGAACTAGTCCTAGGTTTTTTGCCCGATCGGAACCAGACCAGTCTAGGACAATTCTCTGGACTCTCTAGATCAATAATTATCAAAAAAAAGTTGAACTTTTGCATTTGGATGGCTGTAATAGGGTAATTTATAAAATGGGCGTGTCAAAATACATTAAAAAGCCTATAAATCCTAAATAAAAACTCAGAACTTCACAAAAATTGGTCAGCATATGTGACATAACATCATTAACAAGCATGAAAAATTCTATGGAGATCGGACGATAGGTGGCGCTATAACTGTTAAAAAGCTTTAAAATCATATATTTCCTATGGTAAACTGCCTGTATTGGCTGTAAATGGTCTTTTCCATCTCTGATCATATAATTTTCATATCATAATGTTCAAAACTAGTGCAATACAATTCTCTGGACTCACTAGATCAATAATTGTCAGAAAAAGTTGAACTACTTCATTTGGATAGCTATAATAGGTTCACTTCAAAATCTGGCCTTTACCAAGTGTCCCCGAAAGCCTATATCTCTTTAATCAATGCTCAGACCTTCTTAAAAACAAGTCAGAACGTGTGAAATATCACCCTGAACAAGCATGAAAATTTTCAGACAGATCGGACAAAATTTGCCTCTATAACAGTTAAAAAGGTGAAAATGATATGAATTAATGGCATGTTAAGCCAATAAGTGGTATTTTACTGCCCCCTGCTGTTTAAAATAGTCATTTTCTCATATTGGTATTGGTATCAGCCATGGTAAATCATGATAAATTATGTGTGTGTGTGTGTGTGTGTGTGTGTGTGTGTGTGTGTGTGTGTGTGTGTGTGTGTGTGTGTGTGTGGTACAAATATAACAAAGGTTTTATTTTCCAACATGAAAACAAACATAACAGAGTGCTAGTGCACAAACAATAACCGACAATGATAATGGATAAGAGGGGAACTTAAATACACAGATCAAGACAATGACAACAGGTGACGGTTATGATGATGAGGAGCAGGTGATGATGAGGAGGGTGATGAGGAGCAGGTGCAGGTGATGACGACAGATGGTGAATGTGATGAAGACAGAAGGTGAATGTGATGAAGGTGAATGTGACACCAATATCACTGAAACATTTGTGTGTGTGTGTGTGTGTGTGTGTGTGTGTGTGTGTGTGTGTGTGTGTAGCATTATTGTGTGTAGCATATGTAGCAAGTATGCATTATTGAGTTAACATGGAAACACTGGATTGCTTTAGTGCAGAAAACTGGTCAAAATCATGAGGTTTAAAGTGAAAGTGAGCCAATAAGTGGTCTTCTACTGCCCTCTGCTGGCCATTCTACTTATTAATTAAATTTTTCCACATGTGCTTGCATTTATACTTGAATACACACTAAAAATCACTTATATAGCAATAACTATTATAACACAATCATATTTTGTCAGTGTTAATCACTTTATTTGCACTGACACTTCAAATAATTGCTAGTAATGTGGTAAATCATGGTAAATCATGGTTAACTATGCTGTGTGTGTGTGTGTGTGTGTGTGTGTGTGTGTGTGTGTGTGTGGCCATTCTACTTATTAATGAAATATTTCAACATGTGCTTGCATTCATACTTGAATACACACTAAAAAAATCACTTATATAGCAATAAGTATTATAACACAATCATATTTTGTCAGTGTTAATCACTTTATTTGCACTGACACTTCAAATAATTGCTAGTAATGTGATAAATCAGGCTAGAAACATGGTAAATCAAAGTAAATAATACTAGATTGTCGTTTATCTCCTGGTAAATAATACTAGAACGTGGTATATCATGGTAAATCATGGTTAACTATGCTGTGTGTGTATGTGTGTGTGTGTGTGTGTGTGTGTGTGTGTAAGCATGCATTGAGTTAACATGGAAAAAATGGTTTGCTTTAGTGCAGAAAACTGGTTTAAAGTGAAAGTGAGCCAATAAGTGGTCTTCTAGTGCCCTCTGCTGGCCATTCTACTTAATAATGAAATATTTTACATGTGCTTTTGCATTCATACTTGGACACACACTAAAAATCACATATATAACTAACTATTATAACACAATAATATTTTGTCAGTGTTCATCACCTCATTTGCACTGACACTTCACATAATTGCTAGTAATGTGGTTAATCATGCTAGAAACATTGTAAATCATAGTAAATAATACTGAAATGAGGTGTATCAAGGTAAATCATGCTAGAATCCTAATAAATCATTCTGGAACATGGTATATGATAGTAAATCATGCTAGAATCATATTAAATAATTCTAGAATGTGGCAAATCGTTGTGGGAGGAGCCTATTTTACTCAAATGGCTATAACTCAAGAAGTAAATGAGATATCTTCACCAAACTCAGTACACATGTGTATGGGTTCAATTTGAGGTCACAGTAAACAATTTTATGGAGATCGGACCATAGGTGGCGCTATAACTGTTAAAAAGCTTTAAAACCATATATATCCCATGGCAAATTGCCTGTATTGGCTGTAAATGGTCTTTTCCATCTATTACGTCAGTGGTTACATGCTTGCTAAATAAATCTTAATAACTTTTGATGCTTTTGTGCTTAAATGCCTTAAAGGCCTTAACTGCTTGAACCCCGATAAATGCTGCTTGCAGCTTTAATTATTATTATTATTATTATTCCGCCCTAAAACGCATCGTGCAGCCCAAACCGTAAGAGCTGGAACCTTGAAACTTGGCCAAATGGTAGTCCTCAATTTGGGGAGAACCTATCAAAATATGACCCCGATTGGCCCATAGGTGGCGCTATAATGACCACATTTACTAAATTGCTCATAACTCCTAGACAGTTTGTCCTAGAGTCTCAATTTTAGCATCACTGTGATCCCTGGATCCAGACGGACAAAATGGCTATCTCCAAATTGCTCTACGAGCAAAAAAAAATTTCTATGGGCAATTTAGTGAAAAACCTACTTTTGCGAACTAGTCCTAGGTTTTTGGCCCAATCGGAACCAGACCAGTCTAGCACAGTTCTCTGGAGTCTCTAGATCCATAATTATCAAAAAAAAGTTGAACTTTTGCATTGGCCTGGCTGTAACAGGGTCGTTTAGGAAAGGGGTGGGACAAAAAAACACTCAAAAGCCTATACAACCTAAGGGAAAACCCCAAACTTCACAAAAATCGATGAGCAGATGTGTCAGAAGAAGCATGCCAAGTTTCGTGAAGATCGGACCATAGGTGGCGCTATAACTGTCCAAAACGTCTCCTCTTATTAGGGGTTCAAGCATGAAATGCTGAAACCCTATTGTAATTGTGCTGATTTTTATTATTAGGGGTTCAAGCACGAAGTGCTGAAACCCTATTGTAATTGTGCTGATTTTTATTATTATTATTATTATTATTCCGCCGTAAAACGCATCGTGCAGCCCAAACCGTAAGGGCTAGAGCTTTGAAACTTTGCCATATGGTAGTACAAAAATCGAGGAGAGGTTATCAAATTATGACCCCGATTGGCCCATAGGTGGCGCTATAGCAACCAAAAGCGCGAAACTGCTCATAACTCCTAGACCGTAAGTCCTAGACTCAAGTGTCTTATATCATTGGAAAGCTGGACGCCTGACGAACAAAACGTATATCTCCGATTTTATTTCCGCCATGATAGATTTTCCGCCATTTTGAATTTTGTCGAAAATCTACTTTTGCGAACTAGTCCCTGGTTTTTCGCCCGATCGGAACCAAACCAGTGCAGAATTGTTCTCTGGAGTCTGAAGATCAATAATTATCGAAAAAAAGTTGAAATTTCGATTCACGGTCGCTAGGGGGTGCAAAATTAACGTTGTGGGAGGAGCCTATTTTACTAAAATGGCTATAACTCCAGAAGTAAAAGAGGTATTTTAACCAAACTTGGTACACATGTGTAATAGGTCAATCTGAGGTCACGGTAAAAAAATCGCGGCGATTGGCCACATGGTGGCGCTATAACATGAAAAAAACATAAAACAGGCTATAACCACCTGACCGTTAGTCCGATTGACTTGAAAATTGGTATGCAGTGTCTTGGTCCAAGGTGCCATGTATGTCTATGAGGACATTGGCGTATCTCAAAAAACATGGCCGCCATCGGCCAATGAAGTTTGAGCACCGATTAGACAAGGTTAACGGAGGCCGATCGGAACGAAACTCGATGGGCATGTTCGTCTCATGGCCCTAGAGGTCTGTAAGAATTTTGAAAGATATCGGCCACTAGTTGGCGCTAACGAGTTTTATGGCTCTGTAATCACGTGGTGTTACACTCATCCACACAATATGCACATCATTTGATAGATCTGCTCATGCTGAACAACTTTGCCTCAAGAACCATTGCTGTCAATCAAACCGTTCATTAAATATTCACGAATATGTCTAAAACCTACTTTTGCGAACTAGTCCTAGGTTTTTCGCCCGATCAGAACCAGACCAGTCTAGGACAATTCTCTGGACTCTCTAGATCAATAATTATCAAAAAAAAGTTGAACTTTTGCATTTGTATGGCTGTAATAGGGTCATTTATAAAATGGGTGTGGCAAAATACACTCAAAAGCCTATAAATCCTAAATGAAAACTCAGAACTTCACAAAAATTGGTCAGCCTATGTGTCATAACATCATTAACAAGCATGCAAAATTTTATGGAGATCGGACGATAGGTGGCGCTATAACCTTTAAAAAGCTTTAAAACCATATATTTCCTATGGTATGTTGCTTGTATTGGCTGTAAATGGTCTTTTCCATCTCTGATCATATAATTTTCATATCATAATGTTCAAAACTAGTGCAATACAATTCTCTGGACTCACTAGATCAATAATTGTCAGAAAAAGTTGAACTACTTCATTTGGATAGCTATAATAGGTTCACTTCAAAATGTAGCCTTTACCAAGTGTCCCCGAAAGCCTATATCTCTTTAATGAATGACTCAGACCTTCTTAAAAACAAGTCAGAACATGTGAAATATCACTCTGAACATGCATGAAAATTTTCAGACAGATCAGACAAAATTTGCCTCTATAACAGTTAAAAAGGTGAAAATGATATGATTATAATGGCATGTTAAGCCAATAAGTGGTATTTTACTGCCCCCTGCTGTTCAAAATAGTCATTTTGTCATATTGTTCTATAATTTATATTTAGACTTTATAAAATCACTATTTTAACATTTACAATTACATTTAGTCAAAATCCATCTGTTAAAGTATTAGTATTGACAGTTTGATCACATCATACATTTCAAATGTCTGCATCTACAACATAATGTGTGTGTGTAGTCTTAGGTTAATCATCTGATTAATAGCTTGCAAAGACTTTGTGAAATGTTTATAGACCATTCAAATATATTTTCATAATGACATATCCCAATAGCATTGAAAAAACAACAACAACATTTGTCTTTGTGTGTGTGTGTGTGTGTGTGTGTGTGTGTGTGTGTGTGTGCGTGTGTGTGTGTGTGTGTGTAAACATGCATTATGGAGTTAAAATGGAAAAACTGGTTTGCTTTAGTGCAGAAAAATGGTGAAAATCAAGAAGTTTAAAGTGAAAGTGAGCCAATATGTGGTCTTCTCCTGCCCTCTGCTGGCCATTCTACTTATTAATGAAGTCTACTCACTTATGCTTTTGCATTCATTAGACACTAAAAATCACTTATATAACAATAAAACACTAAAAAATCACTTATATAACAATTACTATTGTAGCACAATCATATTTTGTCAGAGTTTATCACTTCATTTTTACTGATACTTCACATAATTGCTAGCAATGTGGTAAATCATGGTAAATCACACTAAAAACATGGTAAATCATAATAAATAATACTAGAATGTGGTGTATCAAGATAAATCATACTACAATCCTGGTACATCATTCTAGAACATGGTATATCATGGTACATCATGCTAGAACATGGTAAATCATGTTAGAATGTGGTATATCATGGTAAATCATGCTAGAACATGGTAAATCATGGTAAACTATGCTAGAACAGGGTAAATCATGGTAAACTATGATGAATCATGGTAAACTATGATAAATCATGATAAACTATGGTAATCCATGCTAGAATCACAGTAAACAATGGTAAATCATACTAGAATGTAGTATATCATGGTAAATTATGCTAGAATATGGCAAATCATGCTAGAATCATAGTAAATAATATTAGAATATGCTAAATTGTTGTGGGAGGAGCCTATTTTACTAAAATGGCTATAACTCAAGAAGTAAATGAGATATCTTCACCAAACTCAGTACACATGTGTATGGGTTCAATTTGAGGTCACAGTAAACAATTCTATGGAGATCGGACCATAGGTGGCGCTATAACTGTTAAAAAGCTTTAAAACCAAATATATCACATGGTAAATTGCCTGTATTGGCTGTAAATGGTCTTTTCCATCTATTATGTCAGTGGTTACATGCTTATTAAATAAATCTTAATAACTTTTGATACTTTTGTGCTTAAATGCCTTAAAGGCCTTAACTGCTTGAACCCCGATAAATGCTGCTTGCAGCTTTAATTATTATTATTATTATTATTCCGCCCTAAAACGCATCGTGCAGCCCAAACCGTAAGAGCTGGAACCTTGAAACTTGGCCAAATGGTAGTCCTCAATTTGGGGAGAACCTATCAAAATATGACCCCGATTGGCCCATAGGTGGCGCTATAATGACCACATTTACTAAATTGCTCATAACTCCTAGACAGTTTGTCCTAGAGTCTCAATTTTAGCATCACTGTGATCCCTGGATCCAGACGGACAAAATGGCTATCTCCAAATTGCTCTACGAGCAAAAAAAAATTTCTATGGGCAATTTAGTGAAAAACCTACTTTTGCGAACTAGTCCTAGGTTTTTGGCCCAATCGGAACCAGACCAGTCTAGCACAGTTCTCTGGAGTCTCTAGATCCATAATTATCAAAAAAAAGTTGAACTTTTGCATTGGCCTGGCTGTAACAGGGTCGTTTAGGAAAGGGGTGGGACAAAAAAACACTCAAAAGCCTATACAACCTAAGGGAAAACCCCAAACTTCACAAAAATCGATGAGCAGATGTGTCAGAAGAAGCATGCCAAGTTTCGTGAAGATCGGACCATAGGTGGCGCTATAACTGTCCAAAACGTCTCCTCTTATTAGGGGTTCAAGCATGAAATGCTGAAACCCTATTGTAATTGTGCTGATTTTTATTATTATTATTATTATTATTATTCCGCCCTAAAACGCATCGTGCAGCCCAAACCGTAAGAGCTGGAACCTTGAAACTTGGCCAAATGGTAGTCCTCAATTTGGGGAGAACCTATCAAAATATGACCCCGATTGGCCCATAGGTGGCGCTATAATGACCACATTTACTAAATTGCTCATAACTCCTAGACAGTTTGTCCTAGAGTCTCAATTTTAGCATCACTGTGATCCCTGGATCCAGACGGACAAAATGGCTATCTCCAAATTGCTCTACGAGCAAAAAAAAATTTCTATGGGCAATTTAGTGAAAAACCTACTTTTGCGAACTAGTCCTAGGTTTTTGGCCCAATCGGAACCAGACCAGTCTAGCACAGTTCTCTGGAGTCTCTAGATCCATAATTATCAAAAAAAAGTTGAACTTTTGCATTGGCCTGGCTGTAACAGGGTCGTTTAGGAAAGGGGTGGGACAAAAAAACACTCAAAAGCCTATACAACCTAAGGGAAAACCCCAAACTTCACAAAAATCGATGAGCAGATGTGTCAGAAGAAGCATGCCAAGTTTCGTGAAGATCGGACCATAGGTGGCGCTATAACTGTCCAAAACGTCTCCTCTTATTAGGGGTTCAAGCATGAAATGCTGAAACCCTATTGTAATTGTGCTGATTTTTATTATTATTATTATTATTATTATTCCGCCCTAAAACGCATCGTGCAGCCCAAACCGTAAGAGCTGGAACCTTGAAACTTGGCCAAATGGTAGTCCTCAATTTGGGGAGAACCTATCAAAATATGACCCCGATTGGCCCATAGGTGGCGCTATAATGACCACATTTACTAAATTGCTCATAACTCCTAGACAGTTTGTCCTAGAGTCTCAATTTTAGCATCACTGTGATCCCTGGATCCAGACGGACAAAATGGCTATCTCCAAATTGCTCTACGAGCAAAAAAAAATTTCTATGGGCAATTTAGTGAAAAACCTACTTTTGCGAACTAGTCCTAGGTTTTTGGCCCAATCGGAACCAGACCAGTCTAGCACAGTTCTCTGGAGTCTCTAGATCCATAATTATCAAAAAAAAGTTGAACTTTTGCATTGGCCTGGCTGTAACAGGGTCGTTTAGGAAAGGGGTGGGACAAAAAAACACTCAAAAGCCTATACAACCTAAGGGAAAACCCCAAACTTCACAAAAATCGATGAGCAGATGTGTCAGAAGAAGCATGCCAAGTTTCGTGAAGATCGGACCATAGGTGGCGCTATAACTGTCCAAAACGTCTCCTCTTATTAGGGGTTCAAGCATGAAATGCTGAAACCCTATTGTAATTGTGCTGATTTTTATTATTATTATTATTATTATTATTCCGCCCTAAAACGCATCGTGCAGCCCAAACCGTAAGAGCTGGAACCTTGAAACTTGGCCAAATGGTAGTCCTCAATTTGGGGAGAACCTATCAAAATATGACCCCGATTGGCCCATAGGTGGCGCTATAATGACCACATTTACTAAATTGCTCATAACTCCTAGACAGTTTGTCCTAGAGTCTCAATTTTAGCATCACTGTGATCCCTGGATCCAGACGGACAAAATGGCTATCTCCAAATTGCTCTACGAGCAAAAAAAAATTTCTATGGGCAATTTAGTGAAAAACCTACTTTTGCGAACTAGTCCTAGGTTTTTGGCCCAATCGGAACCAGACCAGTCTAGCACAGTTCTCTGGAGTCTCTAGATCCATAATTATCAAAAAAAAGTTGAACTTTTGCATTGGCCTGGCTGTAACAGGGTCGTTTAGGAAAGGGGTGGGACAAAAAAACACTCAAAAGCCTATACAACCTAAGGGAAAACCCCAAACTTCACAAAAATCGATGAGCAGATGTGTCAGAAGAAGCATGCCAAGTTTCGTGAAGATCGGACCATAGGTGGCGCTATAACTGTCCAAAACGTCTCCTCTTATTAGGGGTTCAAGCATGAAATGCTGAAACCCTATTGTAATTGTGCTGATTTTTATTATTATTATTATTATTATTATTCCGCCCTAAAACGCATCGTGCAGCCCAAACCGTAAGAGCTGGAACCTTGAAACTTGGCCAAATGGTAGTCCTCAATTTGGGGAGAACCTATCAAAATATGACCCCGATTGGCCCATAGGTGGCGCTATAATGACCACATTTACTAAATTGCTCATAACTCCTAGACAGTTTGTCCTAGAGTCTCAATTTTAGCATCACTGTGATCCCTGGATCCAGACGGACAAAATGGCTATCTCCAAATTGCTCTACGAGCAAAAAAAAATTTCTATGGGCAATTTAGTGAAAAACCTACTTTTGCGAACTAGTCCTAGGTTTTTGGCCCAATCGGAACCAGACCAGTCTAGCACAGTTCTCTGGAGTCTCTAGATCCATAATTATCAAAAAAAAGTTGAACTTTTGCATTGGCCTGGCTGTAACAGGGTCGTTTAGGAAAGGGGTGGGACAAAAAAACACTCAAAAGCCTATACAACCTAAGGGAAAACCCCAAACTTCACAAAAATCGATGAGCAGATGTGTCAGAAGAAGCATGCCAAGTTTCGTGAAGATCGGACCATAGGTGGCGCTATAACTGTCCAAAACGTCTCCTCTTATTAGGGGTTCAAGCATGAAATGCTGAAACCCTATTGTAATTGTGCTGATTTTTATTATTATTATTAGGGGTTCAAGCACGAAGTGCTGAAACCCTATTGTAATTGTGCTGATTTTTATTATTATTATTATTATTATTCCGCCGTAAAACGCATCGTGCAGCCCAAACCGTAAGGGCTAGAGCTTTGAAACTTTGCCATATGGTAGTACAAAAATCGAGGAGAGGTTATTAAATTATGACCCCGATTGGCCCATAGGTGGCGCTATAGCAACCAAAAGCGCGAAACTGCTCATAACTCCTAGACCGTAAGTCCTAGACTCAAGTGTCTTATATCATTGGAAAGCTGGACGCCTGACGAACAAAACGTATATCTCCGATTTTATTTCCGCCATGATAGATTTTCCGCCATTTTGAATTTTGTCGAAAATCTACTTTTGCGAACTAGTCCCTGGTTTTTCGCCCGATCGGAACCAAACCAGTGCAGAATTGTTCTCTGGAGTCTGAAGATCAATAATTATCGAAAAAAAGTTGAAATTTCGATTCACGGTCGCTAGGGGGTGCAAAATTAACGTTGTGGGAGGAGCCTATTTTACTAAAATGGCTATAACTCCAGAAGTAAAAGAGGTATTTTAACCAAACTTGGTACACATGTGTAAGAGGTCAATCTGAGGTCACGGTAAAAAAATCGCGGCGATTGGCCACATGGTGGCGCTATAACATGAAAAAAACATAAAACAGGCTATAACCACCTGACCGTTAGTCCGATTGACTTGAAAATTGGTATGCAGTGTCTTGGTCCAAGGTGCCATGTATGTGTATGAGGACATTGGCGTATCTCAAAAAACATGGCCGCCATCGGCCAACGAAGTTTGAGCACCGATTAGACAAGGTTAACGGAGGCCGATCGGAACGAAACTCGATGGGCATGTTCGTCTCATGGCCATAGAGGTCTGTAAGAATTTTGAAAGAAATCGGCCACTAGTTGGCGCTAACGAGTTTTATGGCTCTGTAATCACGTGGTGTTACACTCATTCACACAATATGCATATCATTTGATAGATCTGCTCATGCTGAACAACTTTGCCTCAAGAACCATTGCTGTCAATCAAACCGTTCATTAAATATTCACGAATATGTCTAAAACCTACTTTTGCGAACTAGTCCTAGGTTTTTCGCCCGATCGGAACCAGACCAGTCTAGGACAATTCTCTGGACTCTCTAGATCAATAATTATCAAAAACAAGTTGAACTTTTGCATTTGTATGGCTGTAATAGGGTCATTTATAAAATGGGTGTGGCAAAATACACTCAAAAGCCTATAAATCCTAAAAGAAAACTCAGAACTTCACAAAAATTGGTCAGCCTATGTGTCATAACATCATTAACAAGCATGCAAAATTTTATGGAGATCGGACGATAGGTGGCGCTATAACTGTTAAAAAGCTTTAAAACCATATATTTCCTATGGTATGTTGCCTGTATTGGCTGTAAATGGTCTTTTCCATCTCTGATCATATAATTTTCATATCATAATGTTCAAAACTAGTGCAATACAATTCTCTGGACTCACTAGATCAATAATTGTCAGAAAAAGTTGAACTACTTCATTTGGATAGCTATAATAGGGTCACTTCAAAATGTAGCCTTTACCAAGTGTCCCCGAAAGCCTATATCTCTTTAATGAATGACTCAGACCTTCTTAAAAACAAGTCAGAACATGTGAAATATCACTCTGAACATGCATGAAAATTTTCAGACAGATCAGACAAAATTTGCCTCTATAACAGTTAAAAAGGTGAAAATGATATGATTATAATGGCATGTTAAGCCAATAAGTGGTATTTTACTGCCCCCTGCTGTTCAAAATAGTCATTTTGTCATATTGTTCTATAATTTATATTTAGACTTTATAAAATCACTATTTTAACATTTACAATTACATTTAGTCAAAATCCATCTGTTAAAGTATTAGTATTGACAGTTTGATCACATCATACATTTCAAATGTCTGCATCTACAACATAATGTGTGTGTGTAGTCTTAGGTTTCTGAATAAATTCTGAATCATCTGATTAATAGCTTACAAAGACTTTGTGAAATGTTTATAGACCATTCATAATGACATCCCAATAGCATTGAAAAAACAACAACACTTGTCTTTGTGTGTGTGTGTGTGTGTGTGTGTGTGTGTAAACATGCATTATGGAGTTAAAATGGAAAAACTGGTTTGCTTTAGTGCAGAAAAATGGTGAAAATCAAGAAGTTTAAAGTGAAAGTGAGCCAATATGTGGTCTTCTACTGCCCTCTGCTGGCCATTTTACTTATTAATGAAGTCTACTCACATATGCTTTTGCATTCATTAGACACTAAAAATCACTTATATAACAATAAAACACTAAAAAATCACTTATATAACAATTACTATTGTAGCACAATCATATTTTGTCAGAGTTTATCACTTCATTTTTACTGATACTTCACAGAATTGCTAGCAATGTGGTAAATCATGGTTAAATCACACTAAAAACATGGAAATCATAAATAATACTAGAATGTGGTGTATCAAGGTAAATCATTCTACAATCCTGGTACATCATTCTAGAACATGGTATATCATGGTACATCATGCTAGAACATGGTAAATCATGGTAAACTATGCTAGAACAGGGTAAATCATGGTAAGCCATGATAAATCATAATAAACTATGGTAAATCATGTTATAATGTGGTATATCATGGTAAATCATGCTAGAACATGGTAAATCATGGTAAACTATGCTAGAACAGGGTAAATCATGGTAAACTATGATAAATCATTGTAAACTATGATAAATCATGATAAACTATGGTAATCCATGCTAGAATCACAGTAAACAATGGTAAATCATACTAGAATGTAGTATATCATGGTAAATTATGCTAGAATATGGCAAATCATGCTAGAATCATAGTAAATAATACTAGAATGTGCTAAATTGTTGTGGGAGGAGCCTATTTTACTAAAATGGCTATAACTCAAGAAGTAAATGAGATATCTTCACCAAACTCAGTACACATGTGTATGGGTTCAATTTGAGGTCACAGTAAACAATTTTATGGAGATCGGACCATAGCTGGCGCTATAACTGTTAAAAAGCTTTAAAACCATATATATCCCATGGTAAATTGCCTGTATTGGCTGTAAATGGTCTTTTCCATCTATTATGTCAGTGGTTACAAGCTTGCTAAATAAATCTTAATAACTTTTGATGCTTTTGTGCTTAAATGCCTTAAAGGCCTTAACTGCTTGAACCCCGATAAATGCTGCTTGCAGCTTTAATTATTATTATTATTCCGCCCTAAAACGCATCGTGCAGCCCAAACCGTAAGAGCTGGAACCTTGAAACTTGGCCAAATGGTAGTCCTCAATTTGGGGAGAACCTATCAAAATATGACCCCGATTGGCCCATAGGTGGCGCTATAATGACCACATTTACTAAATTGCTCATAACTCCTAGACAGTTTGTCCTAGAGTCTCAATTTTAGCATCACTGTGATCCCTGGATCCAGACGGACAAAATGGCTATCTCCAAATTGCTCTACGAGCAAAAAAAAATTTCTATGGGCAATTTAGTGAAAAACCTACTTTTGCGAACTAGTCCTAGGTTTTTGGCCCAATCGGAACCAGACCAGTCTAGCACAGTTCTCTGGAGTCTCTAGATCCATAATTATCAAAAAAAAGTTGAACTTTTGCATTGGCCTGGCTGTAACAGGGTCGTTTAGGAAAGGGGTGGGACAAAAAAACACTCAAAAGCCTATACAACCTAAGGGAAAACCCCAAACTTCACAAAAATCGATGAGCAGATGTGTCAGAAGAAGCATGCCAAGTTTCGTGAAGATCGGACCATAGGTGGCGCTATAACTGTCCAAAACGTCTCCTCTTATTAGGGGTTCAAGCATGAAATGCTGAAACCCTATTGTAATTGTGCTGATTTTTATTATTATTATTATTATTATTATTCCGCCCTAAAACGCATCGTGCAGCCCAAACCGTAAGAGCTGGAACCTTGAAACTTGGCCAAATGGTAGTCCTCAATTTGGGGAGAACCTATCAAAATATGACCCCGATTGGCCCATAGGTGGCGCTATAATGACCACATTTACTAAATTGCTCATAACTCCTAGACAGTTTGTCCTAGAGTCTCAATTTTAGCATCACTGTGATCCCTGGATCCAGACGGACAAAATGGCTATCTCCAAATTGCTCTACGAGCAAAAAAAAATTTCTATGGGCAATTTAGTGAAAAACCTACTTTTGCGAACTAGTCCTAGGTTTTTGGCCCAATCGGAACCAGACCAGTCTAGCACAGTTCTCTGGAGTCTCTAGATCCATAATTATCAAAAAAAAGTTGAACTTTTGCATTGGCCTGGCTGTAACAGGGTCGTTTAGGAAAGGGGTGGGACAAAAAAACACTCAAAAGCCTATACAACCTAAGGGAAAACCCCAAACTTCACAAAAATCGATGAGCAGATGTGTCAGAAGAAGCATGCCAAGTTTCGTGAAGATCGGACCATAGGTGGCGCTATAACTGTCCAAAACGTCTCCTCTTATTAGGGGTTCAAGCATGAAATGCTGAAACCCTATTGTAATTGTGCTGATTTTTATTATTATTATTATTATTATTATTCCGCCCTAAAACGCATCGTGCAGCCCAAACCGTAAGAGCTGGAACCTTGAAACTTGGCCAAATGGTAGTCCTCAATTTGGGGAGAACCTATCAAAATATGACCCCGATTGGCCCATAGGTGGCGCTATAATGACCACATTTACTAAATTGCTCATAACTCCTAGACAGTTTGTCCTAGAGTCTCAATTTTAGCATCACTGTGATCCCTGGATCCAGACGGACAAAATGGCTATCTCCAAATTGCTCTACGAGCAAAAAAAAATTTCTATGGGCAATTTAGTGAAAAACCTACTTTTGCGAACTAGTCCTAGGTTTTTGGCCCAATCGGAACCAGACCAGTCTAGCACAGTTCTCTGGAGTCTCTAGATCCATAATTATCAAAAAAAAGTTGAACTTTTGCATTGGCCTGGCTGTAACAGGGTCGTTTAGGAAAGGGGTGGGACAAAAAAACACTCAAAAGCCTATACAACCTAAGGGAAAACCCCAAACTTCACAAAAATCGATGAGCAGATGTGTCAGAAGAAGCATGCCAAGTTTCGTGAAGATCGGACCATAGGTGGCGCTATAACTGTCCAAAACGTCTCCTCTTATTAGGGGTTCAAGCATGAAATGCTGAAACCCTATTGTAATTGTGCTGATTTTTATTAGGGGTTCAAGCACGAAGTGCTGAAACCCTATTGTAATTGTACTGATTTTTATTATTATTATTTTTCTTCTGCCGTAAAACGCATCGTGCAGCCCAAACCGTAAGTGCTAGAGACTTGAAACTTTGCCAGATGGTAGTACAAAAATCGAGGAGAGGTTATCAAAATATGACCCCGATTGGCCCATAGGTGGCGCTACAGTGCAAAAAACAAAAAAAAATCATATTTTTGCTTAAATCTCATTAACCGTTTGTCACAGACTCAAGTGTCTTATATCATTGGAATCCTTGGGTCAAGCCGAACAAAAAAGGCCTCAAGGATTTCATTTCCGGTATGCAAATTTTCCGCCATTTTGAATTATGTCCAAAACCTACTTTTGCGAACTAGTCCCTGGTTTTGTGTCCGATCGGAACCAAACCAGTGCAGAAATGTTCTCTGGAGTCAGAATATCAATAATTATCGAAAAAAAGTTGAAATTTCGATTGACGGTCGCTAAGGGGCGCCAAAATGTTTGAAGAAGGCGGAGCCTATTTTACTAAAATGGCTATAACTCCAGAAGTAAATGAGGTATATTCACCAAACTCGGTACACCTGTGTAAGAGGTCAATCTGAGGTCATAGTAAAAAGATTGCGGCGATTGGCCACATGGTGGCGCTATAACATGAAAAAAACATAAATCAGGCTGTAACCACCTGACCGTTAGTCCGATTGACTTGAAAATTGGTATGCAGTGTCTTGGTCCAAGCTGTCATGTATATCTATGAGGACATTGGTGTATCTCAAAAAACATGGCCGCCATCGGCCAATGAAGTTTGAGCACCTATTAGACAAGGTTAACGGAGGCCGATCGGAACAAAACTCGGTGGGCATGTTCGACTCATGGCCCTAGAGGTCTGTAACAATTTTGAAAGAAATCGGCCACTAGTTGGCGCTAACGAGTTTTATGGCTCTGTAATCACGTGGTGTTACACTTATCATCACAAAATGCATATCATTTGATAGACCTGCTCATGCTGAACAACTTTGCCTCTAGAACCATTGCTGTCAATCAAACAGTTTATTAATTATTCACGAATATGTTAAAAACCTACTTTTGCGAACTAGTCCCTGGTTTTTTGCCCGATCGGAACCAAACGAGTCTAGGACAATTCTCTGGACTCTTTAGATCAATAATTATCAAAAAAAGTTGAACTTTTGCATTTTTCGCATGGGTATAATTGGGTCATAAAGAAAATGGGCGTGGCAAAATGCAAACAAAAGCCTATAAATCCTAAACAAAAACTCAGAACATCACGAAAATTGGTGAGCATATGTGCCATAACATTCTAAATAAGCATGCAAAATTGTATGTAGATCGGATGATAGCTGGCGCTATAACTGTTAAAAAGCAATGGTAAATTGCCTGTATTGGCTGTAAATGGACTTTTCAATCTATTATTTCAGTGGTTAAAAGCTTTCTAAATAAATCTTAATGTCTTGAATGCTTAAATGCCTTAAAGGCCTTAAATGCTTGAACCCCGATAAATGCTGCTTGCAGCTTTAATTAGGGGTTCAAGCACGAAGTGCTGAAACCCTATTGTAATTGTAAGGATTTTTATTATTATTATTATTATTCTTCTCCGCTAAAACGCATCGTGCAGCCCAAACCGTAAGAGCTGGAACTTTGAAACTTTGACAGATGGTAGTACAAAAATCGAGGAAAGGTTCAGAGATTATGACCCCGATTGGCCCATAGGTGGCGCTATAACAACCAAAAGCGCGAAACTGCTCATAACTCCTAGACCGTATGTCGTAGACTCAAGTGTCTTATATCATTGGAAAGCTGGACGCCTGACGAACAAAACGTATATCTCCGATTTCATTTCCGCCATGATAGATTTTCCGCCATTTTGAATTTTGTCAAAAATCTATTTTTGCGAACTAGTCCCTGGTTTTTTGCCCGATTGGAACCAAACTAATGCAGAAATGTTCTCTGGAGACTGAATATCAATAATTATCGAAAAAAAGTGGAAATTTCGATTCACGGTCACTAAGGGGCGCCAAAACGTACGTTGTGGGAGGGGCCTATTTTACTAAAATGGCTGTAACTCCCGATGTAAATGAGGTATCTTCACCAAACTTGGTACACATGTGTATGAGCTTACTCTGGGGTCACAGTAAAAAAATCGCGACGATTGGCCTCATGGTGGCGCTATAAAATGAAAAAAACATAAAACAGGCTATAACCACCTGACCGTTAGTCCGATTGACTTGAAAATTGGTATGCAGTGTCTTGGTCCAAGGTGCCATGTATGTGTATGAGGACATTTGCGTATCTCAAAAAACATGGCCGCCATTGGCCAATGAAATTTTAACACCTATTAGACAAGGTTAACAGAGGCCGATCGGAACGAAACTCAATGGGCATGTTCGGCTCATGGCCCTAAAGGTCTGTAAGAATTTTGAAAGAAATTGGCCACTAGTTGGCGCTAACGAGTTTTACGGCTCTGTAATCACGTGGTGTTACAAATATCCACACAATATGCATATCATTTGATAGATCTCCTCATCCTGAACAACTTTGCCTCAAGAACCATTGCTGTCAATCAAACTGTTCATTAATTATTCATTAATATGTTAAAAAACTACTTTTGCGAACTAGTCCTAGGTTTTTTGCCCGATCGGAACCAGACCAGTCTAGGACAATTCTCTGGACTCTCTAGATCAATAATTATCAAAAAAAAGTTGAACTTTTGCATTTGGATGGCTGTAATAGGGTCATTTATAAAATGGGCGTGGCAAAATACACTAAAAACCCTATAAATCCTAAATAAAAACTCAGAACTTCACAAAAATTGGTCAGCATATGTGACATAACATCATTAACAAGCATGAAAAATTCTATGGAGATCGGACGATAGGTGGCGCTATAACTGTTAAAAAGCTTTAAAATCATATATTTCCTATGGTAAACTGCCTGTATTGGCTGTAAATGGTCTTTTCCATCTCTGATCATATAATTTTCATATCATAATGTTCAAAACTAGTGCAATACAATTCTCTGGACTCACTAGATCAATAATTGTCAGAAAAAGTTGAACTACTTCATTTGGATAGCTATAATAGGTTCACTTCAAAATCTGGCCTTTACCAAGTGTCCCCGAAAGCCTATATCTCTTTAATCAATGCTCAGACCTTCTTAAAAACAAGTCAGAACGTGTGAAATATTACCCTGAACTAGCATGAAAATTTTCAGACAGATCGGACAAAATTTGCCTCTATAACAGTTAAAAAGGTGAAAATGATATGAATTAATGGCATGTTAAGCCAATAAGTGGTATTTTACTGCCCCCTGCTGTTTAAAATAGTCATTTTCTCATATTGGTATTGGTATCAGCCATGGTAAATCATGATAAATGATGGTGTGTGTGTGTGTGTGTGTGTGTGTGTGTGTGTGTGTGTGTGTGTGTGTGTGTGTGTGTGTGTGTGTGTGTGTGTGTGTGGTACAAATATAACAAAGGTTTTATTTTCCAACATGAAAACAAACATAACAGAGTGCTAGTGCACAAACAATAACCGACAATGATAATGGATGAGAGGGGAACTTAAATACACAGATCAAGACAAGGACAACAGGTGACGGTTATGATGATGAGGAGCAGGTGATGATGAGGAGGGTGATGAGGAGCAGGTGCAGGTGATGACGACAGATGGTGAATGTGATGAAGACAGAAGGTGAATGTGATGAAGGTGAATGTGACACTAATATCACTGAAACATTTGTGTGTGTGTGTGTGTGTGTGTGTGTGTGTGTGTGTGTGTGTGTGTGTGTGTGTGTGTGTAGCATTCGTGTGTGTAGCATATGTAGCAAGTATGCATTATTGAGTTAACATGGAAACACTGGTTTGCTTTAGTGCAGAAAACTGGTCAAAATCATGAGGTTTAAAGTGAAAGTGAGCCAATAAGTGGTCTTCTACTGCCCTCTGCTGGCCATTCTACTTATTAATTAAATTTTTCCACATGTGCTTGCATTTATACTTGAATACACACTAAAAATCACTTATATAGCAATAACTATTATAACACAATCATATTTTGTCAGTGTTAATCACTTTATTTGCACTGACACTTCAAATAATTGCTAGTAATGTGGTAAATCATGGTAAATCATGGTTAACTATGCTGTGTGTGTGTGTGTGTGTGTGTGTGTGTGTGTGTGTGTGTGTGTGTGTGTGTGTGTGTGTGTGTGTGTGTGTGTAAGCATGCATTGAGTTAACATGGATAAACTGGTTTGCTTTAGTGCAGAAAACTGGTTTAAAGTGAAAGTGAGCCAATAAGTGGTCTTCTACTGCCCTCTGCTGGCCATTCTACTTATTAATGAAATATTTCAACATGTGCTTGCATTCATACTTGAATACACACTAAAAAAATCACTTATATAGCAATAACTATTATAACACAATCATATTTTGTCAGTGTTAATCACTTTATTTGCACTGACACTTCAAATAATTGCTAGTAATGTGATAAATCAGGCTAGAAACATGGTAAATCAAAGTAAATAATACTAGATTGTCGTTTATCTCCTGGTAAATAATACTAGAACGTGGTATATCATGGTAAATCATGGTTAACTATGCTGTGTGTGTATGTGTGTGTGTGTGTGTGTGTGTGTGTGTGTGTGTGTGTGTGTGTGTGTGTGTGTGTGTGTGTGTGTGTGTGTGTGTGTGTGTGTGTGTAAGCATGCATTGAGTTAACATGGAAAAACTGGTTTGCTTTAGTGCAGAAAACTGGTTTAAAGTGAAAGTGAGCCAATAAGTGGTCTTCTAGTGCCCTCTGCTGGCCATTCTACTTAATAATGAAATATTTTACAAGTGCTTTTGCATTCATACTTGGACACACACTAAAAATCACGTATATAACTAACTATTATAACACAATAATATTTTGTCAGTGTTCATCACCTCATTTGCACTGACACTTCACATAATTGCTAGTAATGTGGTTAATCATGCTAGAAACATTGTAAATCATAGTAAATAATACTGAAATGAGGTGTATCAAGGTAAATCATGCTAGAATCCTAATAAATCATTCTGGAACATGGTATATGATAGTAAATCATGCTAGAATCATATTAAATAATTCTAGAATGTGGCAAATCGTTGTGGGAGGAGCCTATTTTACTCAAATGGCTATAACTCAAGAAGTAAATGAGATATCTTCACCAAACTCAGTACACATGTGTATGGGTTCAATTTGAGGTCACAGTAAACAATTTTATGGAGATCGGACCATAGGTGGCGCTATAACTGTTAAAAAGCTTTAAAACCATATATATCCCATGGCAAATTGCCTGTATTGGCTGTAAATGGTCTTTTCCATCTATTATGTCAGTGGTTACATGCTTGCTAAATAAATCTTAATAACTTTTGATGCTTTTGTGCTTAAATGCCTTAAAGGCCTTAACTGCTTGAACCCCGATAAATGCTGCTTGCAGCTTTAATTATTATTATTATTATTATTCTGCCGTAAAACGCATCGTGCAGCCCAAACCGTAAGGGCTAGAGCTTTGAAACTTTGCCAGATGGTAGTACAAAAATCGAGGAGAGGTTATCAAATTATGACCTCGATTGGCCCATAGGTGGCGCTATAACAACCAAAAGCGCGAAACTGCTCATAACTCCTAGACCGTATGTCGTAGACTCAAGTGTCTTATATCATTGGAAAGCTGGACGCCTGACGAACAAAACGTATATCTCCGATTTCATTTCCGCCATGATAGATTTTCCGCCATTTTGAATTTTGTCAAAAATCTACTTTTGCGAACTAGTCCCTGGTTTTTTGCCCGATTGGAACCAAACTAGTGCAGAAATGTTCTCTGGAGACTGAATATCAATAATTATCGAAAAAAAGTGGAAATTTCGATTCACGGTCGCTAAGGGGCGCCAAAACGTACGTTGTGGGAGGGGCCTATTTTACTAAAATGGCTATAACTCCCGATGTAAATGAGTTATCTTCACCAAACTTGGTACACATGTGTATGAGCTTACTCTGGGGTCACAGTAAAAAAATCGCGACGATTGGCCTCATGGTGGCGCTATAAAATGAAAAAAACATAAAACAGGCTATAACCACCTGACCGTTAGTCCGATTGACTTGAAAATTGGTATGCAGTGTCTTGGTCCAAGGTGCCATGTATGTGTATGAGGACATTGGCGTATCTCAAAAAACATGGCCGCCATTGGCCAACGAAGTTTGAGCACCTATTAGACAAGGTTAACGGAGGCCGATCGGAACGAAACTCAATGGGCATGTTCGGCTCATGGCCCTAAAGGTCTGTAAGAATTTTGAAAGAAATCGGCCACTAGTTGGCGCTAACGAGTTTTACGGCTCTGTAATCACGTGGTGTTACAAATATCCACACAATATGCATATCATTTGATAGATCTCCTCATCCTGAACAACTTTGCCTCAAGAACCATTGCTGTCAATCAAACTGTTCATTAATTATTCATTAATATGTTAAAAACCTACTTTTGCGAACTAGTCCTAGGTTTTTTGCCCGATCGGAACCAGACCAGTCTAGGACAATTCTCTGGACTCTCTAGATCAATAATTATCAAAAAAAAGTTGAACTTTTGCATTTGTATGGCTGTAATAGGGTAATTTATAAAATGGGCGTGTCAAAATACATTAAAAAGCCTATAAATCCTAAATAAAAACTCAGAACTTCACAAAAATTGGTCAGCATATGTGACATAACATCATTAACAAGCATGAAAAATTCTATGGAGATCGGACGATAGGTGGCGCTATAACTGTTAAAAAGCTTTAAAATCATATATTTCCTATGGTAAACTGCCTGTATTGGCTGTAAATGGTCTTTTCCATCTCTGATCATATAATTTTCATATCATAATGTTCAAAACTAGTGCAATACAATTCTCTGGACTCACTAGATCAATAATTGTCAGAAAAAGTTGAACTACTTCATTTGGATAGCTATAATAGGTTCACTTCAAAATCTGGCCTTTACCAAGTGTCCCCGAAAGCCTATATCTCTTTAATCAATGCTCAGACCTTCTTAAAAACAAGTCAGAACGTGTGAAATATCACCCTGAACAAGCATGAAAATTTTCAGACAGATCGGACAAAATTTGCCTCTATAACAGTTAAAAAGGTGAAAATGATATGAATTAATGGCATGTTAAGCCAATAAGTGGTATTTTACTGCCCCCTGCTGTTTAAAATAGTCATTTTCTCATATTGGTATTGGTATCAGCCATGGTAAATCATGATAAATTATGGTGTGTGTGTGTGTGTGTGTGTGTGTGTGTGTGTGTGTGTGTGTGTGTGTGTGTGTGTGTGTGTGTGTGGTACAAATATAACAAAGGTTTTATTTTCCAACATGAAAACAAACATAACAGAGTGCTAGTGCACAAACAATAACCGACAATGATAATGGATGAGAGGGGAACTTAAATACACAGATCAAGACAATGACAACAGGTGACGGTTATGATGATGAGGAGCAGGTGATGATGAGGAGGGTGATGAGGAGCAGGTGCAGGTGATGACGACAGATGGTGAATGTGATGAAGACAGAAGGTGAATGTGATGAAGGTGAATGTGACACCAATATCACTGAAACATTTGTGTGTGTGTGTGTGTGTGTGTGTGTGTGTGTGTGTGTGTGTGTGTGTGTAGCATTATTGTGTGTAGCATATGTAGCAAGTATGCATTATTGAGTTAACATGGAAACACTGGATTGCTTTAGTGCAGAAAACTGGTCAAAATCATGAGGTTTAAAGTGAAAGTGAGCCAATAAGTGGTCTTCTACTGCCCTCTGCTGGCCATTCTACTTATTAATTAAATTTTTCCACATGTGCTTGCATTTATACTTGAATACACACTAAAAATCACTTATATAGCAATAACTATTATAACACAATCATATTTTGTCAGTGTTAATCACTTTATTTGCACTGACACTTCAAATAATTGCTAGTAATGTGGTAAATCATGGTAAATCATGGTTAACTATGCTGTGTGTGTGTGTGTGTGTGTGTGTGTGTGTGTGTGTGTGTGTGTGTGTGTGTGTGTGGCCATTCTACTTATTAATGAAATATTTCAACATGTGCTTGCATTCATACTTGAATACACACTAAAAAAATCACTTATATAGCAATAAGTATTATAACACAATCATATTTTGTCAGTGTTAATCACTTTATTTGCACTGACACTTCAAATAATTGCTAGTAATGTGATAAATCAGGCTAGAAACATGGTAAATCAAAGTAAATAATACTAGATTGTCGTTTATCTCCTGGTAAATAATACTAGAACGTGGTATATCATGGTAAATCATGGTTAACTATGCTGTGTGTGTGTGTGTGTGTGTGTGTGTGTGTGTGTGTGTAAGCATGCATTGAGTTAACATGGAAAAAATGGTTTGCTTTAGTGCAGAAAACTGGTTTAAAGTGAAAGTGAGCCAATAAGTGGTCTTCTAGTGCCCTCTGCTGGCCATTCTACTTAATAATGAAATATTTTACATGTGCTTTTGCATTCATACTTGGACACACACTAAAAATCACGTATATAACTAACTATTATAACACAATAATATTTTGTCAGTGTTCATCACCTCATTTGCACTGACACTTCACATAATTGCTAGTAATGTGGTTAATCATGCTAGAAACATTGTAAATCATAGTAAATAATACTGAAATGAGGTGTATCAAGGTAAATCATGCTAGAATCCTAATAAATCATTCTGGAACATGGTATATGATAGTAAATCATGCTAGAATCATATTAAATAATTCTAGAATGTGGCAAATCGTTGTGGGAGGAGCCTATTTTACTCAAATGGCTATAACTCAAGAAGTAAATGAGATATCTTCACCAAACTCAGTACACATGTGTATGGGTTCAATTTGAGGTCACAGTAAACAATTTTATGGAGATCGGACCATAGGTGGCGCTATAACTGTTAAAAAGCTTTAAAACCATATATATCCCATGGCAAATTGCCTGTATTGGCTGTAAATGGTCTTTTCCATCTATTACGTCAGTGGTTACATGCTTGCTAAATAAATCTTAATAACTTTTGATGCTTTTGTGCTTAAATGCCTTAAAGGCCTTAACTGCTTGAACCCCGATAAATGCTGCTTGCAGCTTTAATTATTATTATTATTATTATTATTATTATTATTCCGCCGTAAAACGCATCGTGCAGCCCAAACCGTAAGGGCTAGAGCTTTGAAACTTTGCCATGTGGTAGTACAAAAATCGAGGAGAGGTTATCAAATTATGACCACGATTGGCCCATAGGTGGCGCTATAGCAACCAAAAGCGCGAAACTGCTCATAACTCCTAGACCGTAAGTCCTAGACTCAAGTGTCTTATATCATTGGAAAGCTGGATGCCTGACGAATAAAACGTATATCTCCGATTTTATTTCCGCCATGATAGATTTTCCGCCATTTTGAATTTTGTCGAAAATCTACTTTTGCGAACTAGTCCCTGGTTTTTCGCCCGATCGGAACCAAACCAGTGCAGAATTGTTCACTGGAGTCTGAATATCAATAATTATCGAAAAAAAGTTGAAATTTCGATTCACGGTCGCTAGGGGGTGCAAAATTAACGTTGTGGGAGGAGCCTATTTTACTAAAATGGCTATAACTCCGGAAGTAAAAGAGGTATTTTAACCAAACTTGGTACACATGTGTAAGAGGTCAATCTGAGGTCACGGTAAAAAAATCGCGGCGATTGGCCACATGGTGGCGCTATAACATGAAAAAAACATAAAACAGGCTATAACCACCTGACCGTTAGTCCGATTGACTTGAAAATTGGTATGCAGTGTCTTGGTCCAAGGTGCCATGTATGTCTATGAGGACATTGGCGTATCTCAAAAAACATGGCCGCCATCGGCCAATGAAGTTTGAGCACCGATTAGACAAGGTTAACGGAGGCCGATCGGAGCGAAACTCGATGGGCATGTTCGTCTCATGGCCCTAGAGGTCTGTAAGAATTTTGAAAGAAATCGGCCACTAGTTGGCGCTAACGAGTTTTATGGCTCTGTAATCACGTGGTGTTACACTCATCCACACAATATGCATATCATTTGATAGATCTGCTCATGCTGAACAACTTTGCCTCAAGAACCATTGCTGTCAATCAAACCGTTCATTAAATATTCACGAATATGTCTAAAACCTACTTTTGCGAACTAGTCCTAGGTTTTTCGCCCGATCGGAACCAGACCAGTCTAGGACAATTCTCTGGACTCTCTAGATCAATAATTATCAAAAAAAAGTTGAACTTTTGCATTTGTATGGCTGTAATAGGGTCATTTATAAAATGGGTGTGGCAAAATACACTCAAAAGCCTATAAATCCTAAATGAAAACTCAGAACTTCACAAAAATTGGTCAGCCTATGTGTCATAACATCATTAACAAGCATGCAAAATTTTATGGAGATCGGACGATAGGTGGCGCTATAACCTTTAAAAAGCTTTAAAACCATATATTTCCTATGGTATGTTGCTTGTATTGGCTGTAAATGGTCTTTTCCATCTCTGATCATATAATTTTCATATCATAATGTTCAAAACTAGTGCAATACAATTCTCTGGACTCACTAGATCAATAATTGTCAGAAAAAGTTGAACTACTTCATTTGGATAGCTATAATAGGTTCACTTCAAAATGTAGCCTTTACCAAGTGTCCCCGAAAGCCTATATCTCTTTAATGAATGACTCAGACCTTCTTAAAAACAAGTCAGAACATGTGAAATATCACTCTGAACATGCATGAAAATTTTCAGACAGATCAGACAAAATTTGCCTCTATAACAGTTAAAAAAGTGAAAATGATATGATTATATTGGCATGTTAAGCCAATAAGTGGTATTTTACTGCCCCCTGCTGTTCAAAATAGTCATTTTGTCATATTGTTCTATAATTTATATGTAGACTTTATAAAATCACTATTTTAACATTTACAATTACATTTAGTCAAAATCCATCTGTTAAAGTATTAGTATTGACAGTTTGATCACATCATACATTTCAAATGTCTGCATCTACAACATAATGTGTGTGTGTAGTCTTAGGTTTCTGAATAAATTCTGAATCATCTGATTAATAGCTTGCAAAGACTTTGTGAAATGTTTATAGACCATTCAAATATATTTTCATAATGACATATCCCAATAGCATTGAAAAAACAACAACAACATTTGTCTTTGTGTGTGTGTGTGTGTGTGTGTGTGTGTGTGTGTAAACATGCATTATGGAGTTAAAATGGAAAAACTGGTTTGCTTTAGTGCAGAAAAATGGTGAAAATCAAGAAGTTTAAAGTGAAAGTGAGCCAATATGTGGTCTTCTACTGCCCTCTGCTGGCCATTCTACTTATTAATGAAGTCTACTCACATATGCTTTTGCATTCATTAGACACTAAAAATCACTTATATAACAATAAAACACAAAAAAATCACTTATATAACAATTACTATTGTAGCACAATCATATTTTGTCAGAGTTGATCACTTCATTTTTACTGATACTTCACATAATTGCTAGCAATGTGGTAAATCATGGTTAAATCACACTAAAAACATGGTAAATCATAATAAATAATACTAGAATGTGGTGTATCAAGGTAAATCATACTACAATCCTGGTACATCATTCTAGAACATGGTATATCATGGTACATCATGCTAGAACATGGTAAATCATGGTAAACTATGCTAGAACAGGGTAAATCATGGTAAGCCATGATAAATCATAATAAACTATGGTAAATCATGTTAGAATGTGGTATATCATGGTAAATCATGCTATAACATGTTAAATCATGGTAAACTATGCTAGAACAGGGTAAATCATGGTAAACTATGATGAATCATGGTAAACTATGATAAATCATGATAAACTATGGTAATCCATGCTAGAATCACAGTAAACAATGGTAAATCATACTAGAATGTAGTATATCATGGTAAATTATGCTAGAATATGGCAAATCATGCTAGAATCATAGTAAATAATACTAGAATATGCTAAATTGTTGTGGGAGGAGCCTATTTTACTAAAATGGCTATAACTCAAGAAGTAAATGAGATATCTTCACCAAACTCAGTACACATGTGTATGGGTTCAATTTGAGGTCACAGTAAACAATTCTATGGAGATCGGACCATAGGTAGCGCTATAACTGTTAAAAAGCTTTAAAACCATATATATCACATGGTAAATTGCCTGTATTGGCTGTAAATGGTCTTTTCCATCTATTATGTCAGTGGTTACATGCTTATTAAATAAATCTTAATAACTTTTGATACTTTTGTGCTTAAATGCCTTAAAGGCCTTAACTGCTTGAACCCCGATAAATGCTGCTTGCAGCTTTAATTAGGGGTTCAAGCATGAAATGCTGAAACCCTATTGTAATTGTAAGGATTCGTAAAACGCATCGTGCAGGCCAAACCGTAAGGCCTAGAGTCTTGAAACCTGGCCAGATGGTAGGCCTCAATTTGGGGACAACCTATCAGAGTATGACCCCGATTGGCCCATAGGTGGCGCTACAGCAACCAAAAGTTCAAAATTGCTCATAACTCTTAGACCCTTTGTCCCAGGCTCAAGTGTCTTACATCGTTGGAATCCTTGGCTCAAGGCGGACAAAATGGCTATCTCCGATTTGGATGTAGGCAGGGGAAATTTTCTGCTATGTCGAATTTTGTCCAAAACCTACTTTTGCGAACTAGTCCCTGGTTTTTCGCCCGATCGGAACCAAACCAGTCTAGGACAATTCTCTGGACTCTCTAGATCAATAATTATCGAAAAAAAGTTGAACTTTGGCATTTGGGTGGCTGTAACAGGGTCATTTAGAAAAGGGGCGGGGCAAAATACACTAAAAAGCCTATAAATCCCAAATGAAAACTCAGAACTTCACAAAAATTGATGAGCATATGTGTCATAACATGGTGAGGAAGCATGCCGAGTTTCATGCAGATCGGACCCTAGGTGACGCTATAAATGGCAAAAAGCTTCCATTCTTATTAGGGGTTCAAGCATGAAATGCTGAAACCCTATTGTAATTGTAAGGATTCGTAAAACGCATCGTGCAGGCCAAACCGTAAGGCCTAGAGTCTTGAAACCTGGCCAGATGGTAGGCCTCAATTTGGGGACAACCTATCAGAGTATGACCCCGATTGGCCCATAGGTGGCGCTACAGCAACCAAAAGTTCAAAATTGCTCATAACTCTTAGACCCTTTGTCCCAGGCTCAAGTGTCTTACATCGTTGGAATCCTTGGCTCAAGGCGGACAAAATGGCTATCTCCGATTTGGATGTAGGCAGGGGAAATTTTCTGCTATGTCGAATTTTGTCCAAAACCTACTTTTGCGAACTAGTCCCTGGTTTTTCGCCCGATCGGAACCAAACCAGTCTAGGACAATTCTCTGGACTCTCTAGATCAATAATTATCGAAAAAAAGTTGAACTTTGGCATTTGGGTGGCTGTAACAGGGTCATTTAGAAAAGGGGCGGGGCAAAATACACTAAAAAGCCTATAAATCCCAAATGAAAACTCAGAACTTCACAAAAATTGATGAGCATATGTGTCATAACATGATGAGGAAGCATGCCGAGTTTCATGCAGATCGGACCCTAGGTGACGCTATAAATGGCAAAAAGCTTCCATTCTTATTAGGGGTTCAAGCATGAAATGCTGAAACCCTATTGTAATTGTAAGGATTCGTAAAACGCATCGTGCAGGCCAAACCGTAAGGCCTAGAGTCTTGAAACCTGGCCAGATGGTAGGCCTCAATTTGGGGACAACCTATCAGAGTATGACCCCGATTGGCCCATAGGTGGCGCTACAGCAACCAAAAGTTCAAAATTGCTCATAACTCTTAGACCCTTTGTCCCAGGCTCAAGTGTCTTACATCGTTGGAATCCTTGGCTCAAGGCGGACAAAATGGCTATCTCCGATTTGGATGTAGGCAGGGGAAATTTTCTGCTATGTCGAATTTTGTCCAAAACCTACTTTTGCGAACTAGTCCCTGGTTTTTCGCCCGATCGGAACCAAACCAGTCTAGGACAATTCTCTGGACTCTCTAGATCAATAATTATCGAAAAAAAGTTGAACTTTGGCATTTGGGTGGCTGTAACAGGGTCATTTAGAAAAGGGGCGGGGCAAAATACACTAAAAAGCCTATAAATCCCAAATGAAAACTCAGAACTTCACAAAAATTGATGAGCATATGTGTCATAACATGATGAGGAAGCATGCCGAGTTTCATGCAGATCGGACCCTAGGTGACGCTATAAATGGCAAAAAGCTTCCATTCTTATTAGGGGTTCAAGCATGAAATGCTGAAACCCTATTGTAATTGTAAGGATTCGTAAAACGCATCGTGCAGGCCAAACCGTAAGGCCTAGAGTCTTGAAACCTGGCCAGATGGTAGGCCTCAATTTGGGGACAACCTATCAGAGTATGACCCCGATTGGCCCATAGGTGGCGCTACAGCAACCAAAAGTTCAAAATTGCTCATAACTCTTAGACCCTTTGTCCCAGGCTCAAGTGTCTTACATCGTTGGAATCCTTGGCTCAAGGCGGACAAAATGGCTATCTCCGATTTGGATGTAGGCAGGGGAAATTTTCTGCTATGTCGAATTTTGTCCAAAACCTACTTTTGCGAACTAGTCCCTGGTTTTTCGCCCGATCGGAACCAAACCAGTCTAGGACAATTCTCTGGACTCTCTAGATCAATAATTATCGAAAAAAAGTTGAACTTTGGCATTTGGGTGGCTGTAACAGGGTCATTTAGAAAAGGGGCGGGGCAAAATACACTAAAAAGCCTATAAATCCCAAATGAAAACTCAGAACTTCACAAAAATTGATGAGCATATGTGTCATAACATGATGAGGAAGCATGCCGAGTTTCATGCAGATCGGACCCTAGGTGACGCTATAAATGGCAAAAAGCTTCCATTCTTATTAGGGGTTCAAGCATGAAATGCTGAAACCCTATTGTAATTGTAAGGATTCGTAAAACGCATCGTGCAGGCCAAACCGTAAGGCCTAGAGTCTTGAAACCTGGCCAGATGGTAGGCCTCAATTTGGGGACAACCTATCAGAGTATGACCCCGATTGGCCCATAGGTGGCGCTACAGCAACCAAAAGTTCAAAATTGCTCATAACTCTTAGACCCTTTGTCCCAGGCTCAAGTGTCTTACATCGTTGGAATCCTTGGCTCAAGGCGGACAAAATGGCTATCTCCGATTTGGATGTAGGCAGGGGAAATTTTCTGCTATGTCGAATTTTGTCCAAAACCTACTTTTGCGAACTAGTCCCTGGTTTTTCGCCCGATCGGAACCAAACCAGTCTAGGACAATTCTCTGGACTCTCTAGATCAATAATTATCGAAAAAAAGTTGAACTTTGGCATTTGGGTGGCTGTAACAGGGTCATTTAGAAAAGGGGCGGGGCAAAATACACTAAAAAGCCTATAAATCCCAAATGAAAACTCAGAACTTCACAAAAATTGATGAGCATATGTGTCATAACATGATGAGGAAGCATGCCGAGTTTCATGCAGATCGGACCCTAGGTGACGCTATAAATGGCAAAAAGCTTCCATTCTTATTAGGGGTTCAAGCATGAAATGCTGAAACCCTATTGTAATTGTAAGGATTCGTAAAACGCATCGTGCAGGCCAAACCGTAAGGCCTAGAGTCTTGAAACCTGGCCAGATGGTAGGCCTCAATTTGGGGACAACCTATCAGAGTATGACCCCGATTGGCCCATAGGTGGCGCTACAGCAACCAAAAGTTCAAAATTGCTCATAACTCTTAGACCCTTTGTCCCAGGCTCAAGTGTCTTACATCGTTGGAATCCTTGGCTCAAGGCGGACAAAATGGCTATCTCCGATTTGGATGTAGGCAGGGGAAATTTTCTGCTATGTCGAATTTTGTCCAAAACCTACTTTTGCGAACTAGTCCCTGGTTTTTCGCCCGATCGGAACCAAACCAGTCTAGGACAATTCTCTGGACTCTCTAGATCAATAATTATCGAAAAAAAGTTGAACTTTGGCATTTGGGTGGCTGTAACAGGGTCATTTAGAAAAGGGGCGGGGCAAAATACACTAAAAAGCCTATAAATCCCAAATGAAAACTCAGAACTTCACAAAAATTGATGAGCATATGTGTCATAACATGATGAGGAAGCATGCCGAGTTTCATGCAGATCGGACCCTAGGTGACGCTATAAATGGCAAAAAGCTTCCATTCTTATTAGGGGTTCAAGCATGAAATGCTGAAACCCTATTGTAATTGTAAGGATTCGTAAAACGCATCGTGCAGGCCAAACCGTAAGGCCTAGAGTCTTGAAACCTGGCCAGATGGTAGGCCTCAATTTGGGGACAACCTATCAGAGTATGACCCCGATTGGCCCATAGGTGGCGCTACAGCAACCAAAAGTTCAAAATTGCTCATAACTCTTAGACCCTTTGTCCCAGGCTCAAGTGTCTTACATCGTTGGAATCCTTGGCTCAAGGCGGACAAAATGGCTATCTCCGATTTGGATGTAGGCAGGGGAAATTTTCTGCTATGTCGAATTTTGTCCAAAACCTACTTTTGCGAACTAGTCCCTGGTTTTTCGCCCGATCGGAACCAAACCAGTCTAGGACAATTCTCTGGACTCTCTAGATCAATAATTATCGAAAAAAAGTTGAACTTTGGCATTTGGGTGGCTGTAACAGGGTCATTTAGAAAAGGGGCGGGGCAAAATACACTAAAAAGCCTATAAATCCCAAATGAAAACTCAGAACTTCACAAAAATTGATGAGCATATGTGTCATAACATGATGAGGAAGCATGCCGAGTTTCATGCAGATCGGACCCTAGGTGACGCTATAAATGGCAAAAAGCTTCCATTCTTATTAGGGGTTCAAGCATGAAATGCTGAAACCCTATTGTAATTGTAAGGATTCGTAAAACGCATCGTGCAGGCCAAACCGTAAGGCCTAGAGTCTTGAAACCTGGCCAGATGGTAGGCCTCAATTTGGGGACAACCTATCAGAGTATGACCCCGATTGGCCCATAGGTGGCGCTACAGCAACCAAAAGTTCAAAATTGCTCATAACTCTTAGACCCTTTGTCCCAGGCTCAAGTGTCTTACATCGTTGGAATCCTTGGCTCAAGGCGGACAAAATGGCTATCTCCGATTTGGATGTAGGCAGGGGAAATTTTCTGCTATGTCGAATTTTGTCCAAAACCTACTTTTGCGAACTAGTCCCTGGTTTTTCGCCCGATCGGAACCAAACCAGTCTAGGACAATTCTCTGGACTCTCTAGATCAATAATTATCGAAAAAAAGTTGAACTTTGGCATTTGGGTGGCTGTAACAGGGTCATTTAGAAAAGGGGCGGGGCAAAATACACTAAAAAGCCTATAAATCCCAAATGAAAACTCAGAACTTCACAAAAATTGATGAGCATATGTGTCATAACATGATGAGGAAGCATGCCGAGTTTCATGCAGATCGGACCCTAGGTGACGCTATAAATGGCAAAAAGCTTCCATTCTTATTAGGGGTTCAAGCATGAAATGCTGAAACCCTATTGTAATTGTAAGGATTCGTAAAACGCATCGTGCAGGCCAAACCGTAAGGCCTAGAGTCTTGAAACCTGGCCAGATGGTAGGCCTCAATTTGGGGACAACCTATCAGAGTATGACCCCGATTGGCCCATAGGTGGCGCTACAGCAACCAAAAGTTCAAAATTGCTCATAACTCTTAGACCCTTTGTCCCAGGCTCAAGTGTCTTACATCGTTGGAATCCTTGGCTCAAGGCGGACAAAATGGCTATCTCCGATTTGGATGTAGGCAGGGGAAATTTTCTGCTATGTCGAATTTTGTCCAAAACCTACTTTTGCGAACTAGTCCCTGGTTTTTCGCCCGATCGGAACCAAACCAGTCTAGGACAATTCTCTGGACTCTCTAGATCAATAATTATCGAAAAAAAGTTGAACTTTGGCATTTGGGTGGCTGTAACAGGGTCATTTAGAAAAGGGGCGGGGCAAAATACACTAAAAAGCCTATAAATCCCAAATGAAAACTCAGAACTTCACAAAAATTGATGAGCATATGTGTCATAACATGATGAGGAAGCATGCCGAGTTTCATGCAGATCGGACCCTAGGTGACGCTATAAATGGCAAAAAGCTTCCATTCTTATTAGGGGTTCAAGCATGAAATGCTGAAACCCTATTGTAATTGTAAGGATTCGTAAAACGCATCGTGCAGGCCAAACCGTAAGGCCTAGAGTCTTGAAACCTGGCCAGATGGTAGGCCTCAATTTGGGGACAACCTATCAGAGTATGACCCCGATTGGCCCATAGGTGGCGCTACAGCAACCAAAAGTTCAAAATTGCTCATAACTCTTAGACCCTTTGTCCCAGGCTCAAGTGTCTTACATCGTTGGAATCCTTGGCTCAAGGCGGACAAAATGGCTATCTCCGATTTGGATGTAGGCAGGGGAAATTTTCTGCTATGTCGAATTTTGTCCAAAACCTACTTTTGCGAACTAGTCCCTGGTTTTTCGCCCGATCGGAACCAAACCAGTCTAGGACAATTCTCTGGACTCTCTAGATCAATAATTATCGAAAAAAAGTTGAACTTTGGCATTTGGGTGGCTGTAACAGGGTCATTTAGAAAAGGGGCGGGGCAAAATACACTAAAAAGCCTATAAATCCCAAATGAAAACTCAGAACTTCACAAAAATTGATGAGCATATGTGTCATAACATGATGAGGAAGCATGCCGAGTTTCATGCAGATCGGACCCTAGGTGACGCTATAAATGGCAAAAAGCTTCCATTCTTATTAGGGGTTCAAGCATGAAATGCTGAAACCCTATTGTAATTGTAAGGATTCGTAAAACGCATCGTGCAGGCCAAACCGTAAGGCCTAGAGTCTTGAAACCTGGCCAGATGGTAGGCCTCAATTTGGGGACAACCTATCAGAGTATGACCCCGATTGGCCCATAGGTGGCGCTACAGCAACCAAAAGTTCAAAATTGCTCATAACTCTTAGACCCTTTGTCCCAGGCTCAAGTGTCTTACATCGTTGGAATCCTTGGCTCAAGGCGGACAAAATGGCTATCTCCGATTTGGATGTAGGCAGGGGAAATTTTCTGCTATGTCGAATTTTGTCCAAAACCTACTTTTGCGAACTAGTCCCTGGTTTTTCGCCCGATCGGAACCAAACCAGTCTAGGACAATTCTCTGGACTCTCTAGATCAATAATTATCGAAAAAAAGTTGAACTTTGGCATTTGGGTGGCTGTAACAGGGTCATTTAGAAAAGGGGCGGGGCAAAATACACTAAAAAGCCTATAAATCCCAAATGAAAACTCAGAACTTCACAAAAATTGATGAGCATATGTGTCATAACATGATGAGGAAGCATGCCGAGTTTCATGCAGATCGGACCCTAGGTGACGCTATAAATGGCAAAAAGCTTCCATTCTTATTAGGGGTTCAAGCATGAAATGCTGAAACCCTATTGTAATTGTAAGGATTCGTAAAACGCATCGTGCAGGCCAAACCGTAAGGCCTAGAGTCTTGAAACCTGGCCAGATGGTAGGCCTCAATTTGGGGACAACCTATCAGAGTATGACCCCGATTGGCCCATAGGTGGCGCTACAGCAACCAAAAGTTCAAAATTGCTCATAACTCTTAGACCCTTTGTCCCAGGCTCAAGTGTCTTACATCGTTGGAATCCTTGGCTCAAGGCGGACAAAATGGCTATCTCCGATTTGGATGTAGGCAGGGGAAATTTTCTGCTATGTCGAATTTTGTCCAAAACCTACTTTTGCGAACTAGTCCCTGGTTTTTCGCCCGATCGGAACCAAACCAGTCTAGGACAATTCTCTGGACTCTCTAGATCAATAATTATCGAAAAAAAGTTGAACTTTGGCATTTGGGTGGCTGTAACAGGGTCATTTAGAAAAGGGGCGGGGCAAAATACACTAAAAAGCCTATAAATCCCAAATGAAAACTCAGAACTTCACAAAAATTGATGAGCATATGTGTCATAACATGATGAGGAAGCATGCCGAGTTTCATGCAGATCGGACCCTAGGTGACGCTATAAATGGCAAAAAGCTTCCATTCTTATTAGGGGTTCAAGCATGAAATGCTGAAACCCTATTGTAATTGTAAGGATTCGTAAAACGCATCGTGCAGGCCAAACCGTAAGGCCTAGAGTCTTGAAACCTGGCCAGATGGTAGGCCTCAATTTGGGGACAACCTATCAGAGTATGACCCCGATTGGCCCATAGGTGGCGCTACAGCAACCAAAAGTTCAAAATTGCTCATAACTCTTAGACCCTTTGTCCCAGGCTCAAGTGTCTTACATCGTTGGAATCCTTGGCTCAAGGCGGACAAAATGGCTATCTCCGATTTGGATGTAGGCAGGGGAAATTTTCTGCTATGTCGAATTTTGTCCAAAACCTACTTTTGCGAACTAGTCCCTGGTTTTTCGCCCGATCGGAACCAAACCAGTCTAGGACAATTCTCTGGACTCTCTAGATCAATAATTATCGAAAAAAAGTTGAACTTTGGCATTTGGGTGGCTGTAACAGGGTCATTTAGAAAAGGGGCGGGGCAAAATACACTAAAAAGCCTATAAATCCCAAATGAAAACTCAGAACTTCACAAAAATTGATGAGCATATGTGTCATAACATGATGAGGAAGCATGCCGAGTTTCATGCAGATCGGACCCTAGGTGACGCTATAAATGGCAAAAAGCTTCCATTCTTATTAGGGGTTCAAGCATGAAATGCTGAAACCCTATTGTAATTGTAAGGATTCGTAAAACGCATCGTGCAGGCCAAACCGTAAGGCCTAGAGTCTTGAAACCTGGCCAGATGGTAGGCCTCAATTTGGGGACAACCTATCAGAGTATGACCCCGATTGGCCCATAGGTGGCGCTACAGCAACCAAAAGTTCAAAATTGCTCATAACTCTTAGACCCTTTGTCCCAGGCTCAAGTGTCTTACATCGTTGGAATCCTTGGCTCAAGGCGGACAAAATGGCTATCTCCGATTTGGATGTAGGCAGGGGAAATTTTCTGCTATGTCGAATTTTGTCCAAAACCTACTTTTGCGAACTAGTCCCTGGTTTTTCGCCCGATCGGAACCAAACCAGTCTAGGACAATTCTCTGGACTCTCTAGATCAATAATTATCGAAAAAAAGTTGAACTTTGGCATTTGGGTGGCTGTAACAGGGTCATTTAGAAAAGGGGCGGGGCAAAATACACTAAAAAGCCTATAAATCCCAAATGAAAACTCAGAACTTCACAAAAATTGATGAGCATATGTGTCATAACATGATGAGGAAGCATGCCGAGTTTCATGCAGATCGGACCCTAGGTGACGCTATAAATGGCAAAAAGCTTCCATTCTTATTAGGGGTTCAAGCATGAAATGCTGAAACCCTATTGTAATTGTAAGGATTCGTAAAACGCATCGTGCAGGCCAAACCGTAAGGCCTAGAGTCTTGAAACCTGGCCAGATGGTAGGCCTCAATTTGGGGACAACCTATCAGAGTATGACCCCGATTGGCCCATAGGTGGCGCTACAGCAACCAAAAGTTCAAAATTGCTCATAACTCTTAGACCCTTTGTCCCAGGCTCAAGTGTCTTACATCGTTGGAATCCTTGGCTCAAGGCGGACAAAATGGCTATCTCCGATTTGGATGTAGGCAGGGGAAATTTTCTGCTATGTCGAATTTTGTCCAAAACCTACTTTTGCGAACTAGTCCCTGGTTTTTCGCCCGATCGGAACCAAACCAGTCTAGGACAATTCTCTGGACTCTCTAGATCAATAATTATCGAAAAAAAGTTGAACTTTGGCATTTGGGTGGCTGTAACAGGGTCATTTAGAAAAGGGGCGGGGCAAAATACACTAAAAAGCCTATAAATCCCAAATGAAAACTCAGAACTTCACAAAAATTGATGAGCATATGTGTCATAACATGATGAGGAAGCATGCCGAGTTTCATGCAGATCGGACCCTAGGTGACGCTATAAATGGCAAAAAGCTTCCATTCTTATTAGGGGTTCAAGCATGAAATGCTGAAACCCTATTGTAATTGTAAGGATTCGTAAAACGCATCGTGCAGGCCAAACCGTAAGGCCTAGAGTCTTGAAACCTGGCCAGATGGTAGGCCTCAATTTGGGGACAACCTATCAGAGTATGACCCCGATTGGCCCATAGGTGGCGCTACAGCAACCAAAAGTTCAAAATTGCTCATAACTCTTAGACCCTTTGTCCCAGGCTCAAGTGTCTTACATCGTTGGAATCCTTGGCTCAAGGCGGACAAAATGGCTATCTCCGATTTGGATGTAGGCAGGGGAAATTTTCTGCTATGTCGAATTTTGTCCAAAACCTACTTTTGCGAACTAGTCCCTGGTTTTTCGCCCGATCGGAACCAAACCAGTCTAGGACAATTCTCTGGACTCTCTAGATCAATAATTATCGAAAAAAAGTTGAACTTTGGCATTTGGGTGGCTGTAACAGGGTCATTTAGAAAAGGGGCGGGGCAAAATACACTAAAAAGCCTATAAATCCCAAATGAAAACTCAGAACTTCACAAAAATTGATGAGCATATGTGTCATAACATGATGAGGAAGCATGCCGAGTTTCATGCAGATCGGACCCTAGGTGACGCTATAAATGGCAAAAAGCTTCCATTCTTATTAGGGGTTCAAGCATGAAATGCTGAAACCCTATTGTAATTGTAAGGATTCGTAAAACGCATCGTGCAGGCCAAACCGTAAGGCCTAGAGTCTTGAAACCTGGCCAGATGGTAGGCCTCAATTTGGGGACAACCTATCAGAGTATGACCCCGATTGGCCCATAGGTGGCGCTACAGCAACCAAAAGTTCAAAATTGCTCATAACTCTTAGACCCTTTGTCCCAGGCTCAAGTGTCTTACATCGTTGGAATCCTTGGCTCAAGGCGGACAAAATGGCTATCTCCGATTTGGATGTAGGCAGGGGAAATTTTCTGCTATGTCGAATTTTGTCCAAAACCTACTTTTGCGAACTAGTCCCTGGTTTTTCGCCCGATCGGAACCAAACCAGTCTAGGACAATTCTCTGGACTCTCTAGATCAATAATTATCGAAAAAAAGTTGAACTTTGGCATTTGGGTGGCTGTAACAGGGTCATTTAGAAAAGGGGCGGGGCAAAATACACTAAAAAGCCTATAAATCCCAAATGAAAACTCAGAACTTCACAAAAATTGATGAGCATATGTGTCATAACATGATGAGGAAGCATGCCGAGTTTCATGCAGATCGGACCCTAGGTGACGCTATAAATGGCAAAAAGCTTCCATTCTTATTAGGGGTTCAAGCATGAAATGCTGAAACCCTATTGTAATTGTAAGGATTCGTAAAACGCATCGTGCAGGCCAAACCGTAAGGCCTAGAGTCTTGAAACCTGGCCAGATGGTAGGCCTCAATTTGGGGACAACCTATCAGAGTATGACCCCGATTGGCCCATAGGTGGCGCTACAGCAACCAAAAGTTCAAAATTGCTCATAACTCTTAGACCCTTTGTCCCAGGCTCAAGTGTCTTACATCGTTGGAATCCTTGGCTCAAGGCGGACAAAATGGCTATCTCCGATTTGGATGTAGGCAGGGGAAATTTTCTGCTATGTCGAATTTTGTCCAAAACCTACTTTTGCGAACTAGTCCCTGGTTTTTCGCCCGATCGGAACCAAACCAGTCTAGGACAATTCTCTGGACTCTCTAGATCAATAATTATCGAAAAAAAGTTGAACTTTGGCATTTGGGTGGCTGTAACAGGGTCATTTAGAAAAGGGGCGGGGCAAAATACACTAAAAAGCCTATAAATCCCAAATGAAAACTCAGAACTTCACAAAAATTGATGAGCATATGTGTCATAACATGATGAGGAAGCATGCCGAGTTTCATGCAGATCGGACCCTAGGTGACGCTATAAATGGCAAAAAGCTTCCATTCTTATTAGGGGTTCAAGCATGAAATGCTGAAACCCTATTGTAATTGTAAGGATTCGTAAAACGCATCGTGCAGGCCAAACCGTAAGGCCTAGAGTCTTGAAACCTGGCCAGATGGTAGGCCTCAATTTGGGGACAACCTATCAGAGTATGACCCCGATTGGCCCATAGGTGGCGCTACAGCAACCAAAAGTTCAAAATTGCTCATAACTCTTAGACCCTTTGTCCCAGGCTCAAGTGTCTTACATCGTTGGAATCCTTGGCTCAAGGCGGACAAAATGGCTATCTCCGATTTGGATGTAGGCAGGGGAAATTTTCTGCTATGTCGAATTTTGTCCAAAACCTACTTTTGCGAACTAGTCCCTGGTTTTTCGCCCGATCGGAACCAAACCAGTCTAGGACAATTCTCTGGACTCTCTAGATCAATAATTATCGAAAAAAAGTTGAACTTTGGCATTTGGGTGGCTGTAACAGGGTCATTTAGAAAAGGGGCGGGGCAAAATACACTAAAAAGCCTATAAATCCCAAATGAAAACTCAGAACTTCACAAAAATTGATGAGCATATGTGTCATAACATGATGAGGAAGCATGCCGAGTTTCATGCAGATCGGACCCTAGGTGACGCTATAAATGGCAAAAAGCTTCCATTCTTATTAGGGGTTCAAGCATGAAATGCTGAAACCCTATTGTAATTGTAAGGATTCGTAAAACGCATCGTGCAGGCCAAACCGTAAGGCCTAGAGTCTTGAAACCTGGCCAGATGGTAGGCCTCAATTTGGGGACAACCTATCAGAGTATGACCCCGATTGGCCCATAGGTGGCGCTACAGCAACCAAAAGTTCAAAATTGCTCATAACTCTTAGACCCTTTGTCCCAGGCTCAAGTGTCTTACATCGTTGGAATCCTTGGCTCAAGGCGGACAAAATGGCTATCTCCGATTTGGATGTAGGCAGGGGAAATTTTCTGCTATGTCGAATTTTGTCCAAAACCTACTTTTGCGAACTAGTCCCTGGTTTTTCGCCCGATCGGAACCAAACCAGTCTAGGACAATTCTCTGGACTCTCTAGATCAATAATTATCGAAAAAAAGTTGAACTTTGGCATTTGGGTGGCTGTAACAGGGTCATTTAGAAAAGGGGCGGGGCAAAATACACTAAAAAGCCTATAAATCCCAAATGAAAACTCAGAACTTCACAAAAATTGATGAGCATATGTGTCATAACATGATGAGGAAGCATGCCGAGTTTCATGCAGATCGGACCCTAGGTGACGCTATAAATGGCAAAAAGCTTCCATTCTTATTAGGGGTTCAAGCATGAAATGCTGAAACCCTATTGTAATTGTAAGGATTCGTAAAACGCATCGTGCAGGCCAAACCGTAAGGCCTAGAGTCTTGAAACCTGGCCAGATGGTAGGCCTCAATTTGGGGACAACCTATCAGAGTATGACCCCGATTGGCCCATAGGTGGCGCTACAGCAACCAAAAGTTCAAAATTGCTCATAACTCTTAGACCCTTTGTCCCAGGCTCAAGTGTCTTACATCGTTGGAATCCTTGGCTCAAGGCGGACAAAATGGCTATCTCCGATTTGGATGTAGGCAGGGGAAATTTTCTGCTATGTCGAATTTTGTCCAAAACCTACTTTTGCGAACTAGTCCCTGGTTTTTCGCCCGATCGGAACCAAACCAGTCTAGGACAATTCTCTGGACTCTCTAGATCAATAATTATCGAAAAAAAGTTGAACTTTGGCATTTGGGTGGCTGTAACAGGGTCATTTAGAAAAGGGGCGGGGCAAAATACACTAAAAAGCCTATAAATCCCAAATGAAAACTCAGAACTTCACAAAAATTGATGAGCATATGTGTCATAACATGATGAGGAAGCATGCCGAGTTTCATGCAGATCGGACCCTAGGTGACGCTATAAATGGCAAAAAGCTTCCATTCTTATTAGGGGTTCAAGCATGAAATGCTGAAACCCTATTGTAATTGTAAGGATTCGTAAAACGCATCGTGCAGGCCAAACCGTAAGGCCTAGAGTCTTGAAACCTGGCCAGATGGTAGGCCTCAATTTGGGGACAACCTATCAGAGTATGACCCCGATTGGCCCATAGGTGGCGCTACAGCAACCAAAAGTTCAAAATTGCTCATAACTCTTAGACCCTTTGTCCCAGGCTCAAGTGTCTTACATCGTTGGAATCCTTGGCTCAAGGCGGACAAAATGGCTATCTCCGATTTGGATGTAGGCAGGGGAAATTTTCTGCTATGTCGAATTTTGTCCAAAACCTACTTTTGCGAACTAGTCCCTGGTTTTTCGCCCGATCGGAACCAAACCAGTCTAGGACAATTCTCTGGACTCTCTAGATCAATAATTATCGAAAAAAAGTTGAACTTTGGCATTTGGGTGGCTGTAACAGGGTCATTTAGAAAAGGGGCGGGGCAAAATACACTAAAAAGCCTATAAATCCCAAATGAAAACTCAGAACTTCACAAAAATTGATGAGCATATGTGTCATAACATGATGAGGAAGCATGCCGAGTTTCATGCAGATCGGACCCTAGGTGACGCTATAAATGGCAAAAAGCTTCCATTCTTATTAGGGGTTCAAGCATGAAATGCTGAAACCCTATTGTAATTGTAAGGATTCGTAAAACGCATCGTGCAGGCCAAACCGTAAGGCCTAGAGTCTTGAAACCTGGCCAGATGGTAGGCCTCAATTTGGGGACAACCTATCAGAGTATGACCCCGATTGGCCCATAGGTGGCGCTACAGCAACCAAAAGTTCAAAATTGCTCATAACTCTTAGACCCTTTGTCCCAGGCTCAAGTGTCTTACATCGTTGGAATCCTTGGCTCAAGGCGGACAAAATGGCTATCTCCGATTTGGATGTAGGCAGGGGAAATTTTCTGCTATGTCGAATTTTGTCCAAAACCTACTTTTGCGAACTAGTCCCTGGTTTTTCGCCCGATCGGAACCAAACCAGTCTAGGACAATTCTCTGGACTCTCTAGATCAATAATTATCGAAAAAAAGTTGAACTTTGGCATTTGGGTGGCTGTAACAGGGTCATTTAGAAAAGGGGCGGGGCAAAATACACTAAAAAGCCTATAAATCCCAAATGAAAACTCAGAACTTCACAAAAATTGATGAGCATATGTGTCATAACATGATGAGGAAGCATGCCGAGTTTCATGCAGATCGGACCCTAGGTGACGCTATAAATGGCAAAAAGCTTCCATTCTTATTAGGGGTTCAAGCATGAAATGCTGAAACCCTATTGTAATTGTAAGGATTCGTAAAACGCATCGTGCAGGCCAAACCGTAAGGCCTAGAGTCTTGAAACCTGGCCAGATGGTAGGCCTCAATTTGGGGACAACCTATCAGAGTATGACCCCGATTGGCCCATAGGTGGCGCTACAGCAACCAAAAGTTCAAAATTGCTCATAACTCTTAGACCCTTTGTCCCAGGCTCAAGTGTCTTACATCGTTGGAATCCTTGGCTCAAGGCGGACAAAATGGCTATCTCCGATTTGGATGTAGGCAGGGGAAATTTTCTGCTATGTCGAATTTTGTCCAAAACCTACTTTTGCGAACTAGTCCCTGGTTTTTCGCCCGATCGGAACCAAACCAGTCTAGGACAATTCTCTGGACTCTCTAGATCAATAATTATCGAAAAAAAGTTGAACTTTGGCATTTGGGTGGCTGTAACAGGGTCATTTAGAAAAGGGGCGGGGCAAAATACACTAAAAAGCCTATAAATCCCAAATGAAAACTCAGAACTTCACAAAAATTGATGAGCATATGTGTCATAACATGATGAGGAAGCATGCCGAGTTTCATGCAGATCGGACCCTAGGTGACGCTATAAATGGCAAAAAGCTTCCATTCTTATTAGGGGTTCAAGCATGAAATGCTGAAACCCTATTGTAATTGTAAGGATTCGTAAAACGCATCGTGCAGGCCAAACCGTAAGGCCTAGAGTCTTGAAACCTGGCCAGATGGTAGGCCTCAATTTGGGGACAACCTATCAGAGTATGACCCCGATTGGCCCATAGGTGGCGCTACAGCAACCAAAAGTTCAAAATTGCTCATAACTCTTAGACCCTTTGTCCCAGGCTCAAGTGTCTTACATCGTTGGAATCCTTGGCTCAAGGCGGACAAAATGGCTATCTCCGATTTGGATGTAGGCAGGGGAAATTTTCTGCTATGTCGAATTTTGTCCAAAACCTACTTTTGCGAACTAGTCCCTGGTTTTTCGCCCGATCGGAACCAAACCAGTCTAGGACAATTCTCTGGACTCTCTAGATCAATAATTATCGAAAAAAAGTTGAACTTTGGCATTTGGGTGGCTGTAACAGGGTCATTTAGAAAAGGGGCGGGGCAAAATACACTAAAAAGCCTATAAATCCCAAATGAAAACTCAGAACTTCACAAAAATTGATGAGCATATGTGTCATAACATGATGAGGAAGCATGCCGAGTTTCATGCAGATCGGACCCTAGGTGACGCTATAAATGGCAAAAAGCTTCCATTCTTATTAGGGGTTCAAGCATGAAATGCTGAAACCCTATTGTAATTGTAAGGATTCGTAAAACGCATCGTGCAGGCCAAACCGTAAGGCCTAGAGTCTTGAAACCTGGCCAGATGGTAGGCCTCAATTTGGGGACAACCTATCAGAGTATGACCCCGATTGGCCCATAGGTGGCGCTACAGCAACCAAAAGTTCAAAATTGCTCATAACTCTTAGACCCTTTGTCCCAGGCTCAAGTGTCTTACATCGTTGGAATCCTTGGCTCAAGGCGGACAAAATGGCTATCTCCGATTTGGATGTAGGCAGGGGAAATTTTCTGCTATGTCGAATTTTGTCCAAAACCTACTTTTGCGAACTAGTCCCTGGTTTTTCGCCCGATCGGAACCAAACCAGTCTAGGACAATTCTCTGGACTCTCTAGATCAATAATTATCGAAAAAAAGTTGAACTTTGGCATTTGGGTGGCTGTAACAGGGTCATTTAGAAAAGGGGCGGGGCAAAATACACTAAAAAGCCTATAAATCCCAAATGAAAACTCAGAACTTCACAAAAATTGATGAGCATATGTGTCATAACATGATGAGGAAGCATGCCGAGTTTCATGCAGATCGGACCCTAGGTGACGCTATAAATGGCAAAAAGCTTCCATTCTTATTAGGGGTTCAAGCATGAAATGCTGAAACCCTATTGTAATTGTAAGGATTCGTAAAACGCATCGTGCAGGCCAAACCGTAAGGCCTAGAGTCTTGAAACCTGGCCAGATGGTAGGCCTCAATTTGGGGACAACCTATCAGAGTATGACCCCGATTGGCCCATAGGTGGCGCTACAGCAACCAAAAGTTCAAAATTGCTCATAACTCTTAGACCCTTTGTCCCAGGCTCAAGTGTCTTACATCGTTGGAATCCTTGGCTCAAGGCGGACAAAATGGCTATCTCCGATTTGGATGTAGGCAGGGGAAATTTTCTGCTATGTCGAATTTTGTCCAAAACCTACTTTTGCGAACTAGTCCCTGGTTTTTCGCCCGATCGGAACCAAACCAGTCTAGGACAATTCTCTGGACTCTCTAGATCAATAATTATCGAAAAAAAGTTGAACTTTGGCATTTGGGTGGCTGTAACAGGGTCATTTAGAAAAGGGGCGGGGCAAAATACACTAAAAAGCCTATAAATCCCAAATGAAAACTCAGAACTTCACAAAAATTGATGAGCATATGTGTCATAACATGATGAGGAAGCATGCCGAGTTTCATGCAGATCGGACCCTAGGTGACGCTATAAATGGCAAAAAGCTTCCATTCTTATTAGGGGTTCAAGCATGAAATGCTGAAACCCTATTGTAATTGTAAGGATTCGTAAAACGCATCGTGCAGGCCAAACCGTAAGGCCTAGAGTCTTGAAACCTGGCCAGATGGTAGGCCTCAATTTGGGGACAACCTATCAGAGTATGACCCCGATTGGCCCATAGGTGGCGCTACAGCAACCAAAAGTTCAAAATTGCTCATAACTCTTAGACCCTTTGTCCCAGGCTCAAGTGTCTTACATCGTTGGAATCCTTGGCTCAAGGCGGACAAAATGGCTATCTCCGATTTGGATGTAGGCAGGGGAAATTTTCTGCTATGTCGAATTTTGTCCAAAACCTACTTTTGCGAACTAGTCCCTGGTTTTTCGCCCGATCGGAACCAAACCAGTCTAGGACAATTCTCTGGACTCTCTAGATCAATAATTATCGAAAAAAAGTTGAACTTTGGCATTTGGGTGGCTGTAACAGGGTCATTTAGAAAAGGGGCGGGGCAAAATACACTAAAAAGCCTATAAATCCCAAATGAAAACTCAGAACTTCACAAAAATTGATGAGCATATGTGTCATAACATGATGAGGAAGCATGCCGAGTTTCATGCAGATCGGACCCTAGGTGACGCTATAAATGGCAAAAAGCTTCCATTCTTATTAGGGGTTCAAGCATGAAATGCTGAAACCCTATTGTAATTGTAAGGATTCGTAAAACGCATCGTGCAGGCCAAACCGTAAGGCCTAGAGTCTTGAAACCTGGCCAGATGGTAGGCCTCAATTTGGGGACAACCTATCAGAGTATGACCCCGATTGGCCCATAGGTGGCGCTACAGCAACCAAAAGTTCAAAATTGCTCATAACTCTTAGACCCTTTGTCCCAGGCTCAAGTGTCTTACATCGTTGGAATCCTTGGCTCAAGGCGGACAAAATGGCTATCTCCGATTTGGATGTAGGCAGGGGAAATTTTCTGCTATGTCGAATTTTGTCCAAAACCTACTTTTGCGAACTAGTCCCTGGTTTTTCGCCCGATCGGAACCAAACCAGTCTAGGACAATTCTCTGGACTCTCTAGATCAATAATTATCGAAAAAAAGTTGAACTTTGGCATTTGGGTGGCTGTAACAGGGTCATTTAGAAAAGGGGCGGGGCAAAATACACTAAAAAGCCTATAAATCCCAAATGAAAACTCAGAACTTCACAAAAATTGATGAGCATATGTGTCATAACATGATGAGGAAGCATGCCGAGTTTCATGCAGATCGGACCCTAGGTGACGCTATAAATGGCAAAAAGCTTCCATTCTTATTAGGGGTTCAAGCATGAAATGCTGAAACCCTATTGTAATTGTAAGGATTCGTAAAACGCATCGTGCAGGCCAAACCGTAAGGCCTAGAGTCTTGAAACCTGGCCAGATGGTAGGCCTCAATTTGGGGACAACCTATCAGAGTATGACCCCGATTGGCCCATAGGTGGCGCTACAGCAACCAAAAGTTCAAAATTGCTCATAACTCTTAGACCCTTTGTCCCAGGCTCAAGTGTCTTACATCGTTGGAATCCTTGGCTCAAGGCGGACAAAATGGCTATCTCCGATTTGGATGTAGGCAGGGGAAATTTTCTGCTATGTCGAATTTTGTCCAAAACCTACTTTTGCGAACTAGTCCCTGGTTTTTCGCCCGATCGGAACCAAACCAGTCTAGGACAATTCTCTGGACTCTCTAGATCAATAATTATCGAAAAAAAGTTGAACTTTGGCATTTGGGTGGCTGTAACAGGGTCATTTAGAAAAGGGGCGGGGCAAAATACACTAAAAAGCCTATAAATCCCAAATGAAAACTCAGAACTTCACAAAAATTGATGAGCATATGTGTCATAACATGATGAGGAAGCATGCCGAGTTTCATGCAGATCGGACCCTAGGTGACGCTATAAATGGCAAAAAGCTTCCATTCTTATTAGGGGTTCAAGCATGAAATGCTGAAACCCTATTGTAATTGTAAGGATTCGTAAAACGCATCGTGCAGGCCAAACCGTAAGGCCTAGAGTCTTGAAACCTGGCCAGATGGTAGGCCTCAATTTGGGGACAACCTATCAGAGTATGACCCCGATTGGCCCATAGGTGGCGCTACAGCAACCAAAAGTTCAAAATTGCTCATAACTCTTAGACCCTTTGTCCCAGGCTCAAGTGTCTTACATCGTTGGAATCCTTGGCTCAAGGCGGACAAAATGGCTATCTCCGATTTGGATGTAGGCAGGGGAAATTTTCTGCTATGTCGAATTTTGTCCAAAACCTACTTTTGCGAACTAGTCCCTGGTTTTTCGCACCGATCGGAACCAAACCAGTCTAGGACAATTCTCTGGACTCTCTAGATCAATAATTATCGAAAAAAAGTTGAACTTTGGCATTTGGGTGGCTGTAACAGGGTCATTTAGAAAAGGGGCGGGGCAAAATACACTAAAAAGCCTATAAATCCCAAATGAAAACTCAGAACTTCACAAAAATTGATGAGCATATGTGTCATAACATGATGAGGAAGCATGCCGAGTTTCATGCAGATCGGACCCTAGGTGACGCTATAAATGGCAAAAAGCTTCCATTCTTATTAGGGGTTCAAGCATGAAATGCTGAAACCCTATTGTAATTGTAAGGATTCGTAAAACGCATCGTGCAGGCCAAACCGTAAGGCCTAGAGTCTTGAAACCTGGCCAGATGGTAGGCCTCAATTTGGGGACAACCTATCAGAGTATGACCCCGATTGGCCCATAGGTGGCGCTACAGCAACCAAAAGTTCAAAATTGCTCATAACTCTTAGACCCTTTGTCCCAGGCTCAAGTGTCTTACATCGTTGGAATCCTTGGCTCAAGGCGGACAAAATGGCTATCTCCGATTTGGATGTAGGCAGGGGAAATTTTCTGCTATGTCGAATTTTGTCCAAAACCTACTTTTGCGAACTAGTCCCTGGTTTTTCGCCCGATCGGAACCAAACCAGTCTAGGACAATTCTCTGGACTCTCTAGATCAATAATTATCGAAAAAAAGTTGAACTTTGGCATTTGGGTGGCTGTAACAGGGTCATTTAGAAAAGGGGCGGGGCAAAATACACTAAAAAGCCTATAAATCCCAAATGAAAACTCAGAACTTCACAAAAATTGATGAGCATATGTGTCATAACATGATGAGGAAGCATGCCGAGTTTCATGCAGATCGGACCCTAGGTGACGCTATAAATGGCAAAAAGCTTCCATTCTTATTAGGGGTTCAAGCATGAAATGCTGAAACCCTATTGTAATTGTAAGGATTCGTAAAACGCATCGTGCAGGCCAAACCGTAAGGCCTAGAGTCTTGAAACCTGGCCAGATGGTAGGCCTCAATTTGGGGACAACCTATCAGAGTATGACCCCGATTGGCCCATAGGTGGCGCTACAGCAACCAAAAGTTCAAAATTGCTCATAACTCTTAGACCCTTTGTCCCAGGCTCAAGTGTCTTACATCGTTGGAATCCTTGGCTCAAGGCGGACAAAATGGCTATCTCCGATTTGGATGTAGGCAGGGGAAATTTTCTGCTATGTCGAATTTTGTCCAAAACCTACTTTTGCGAACTAGTCCCTGGTTTTTCGCCCGATCGGAACCAAACCAGTCTAGGACAATTCTCTGGACTCTCTAGATCAATAATTATCGAAAAAAAGTTGAACTTTGGCATTTGGGTGGCTGTAACAGGGTCATTTAGAAAAGGGGCGGGGCAAAATACACTAAAAAGCCTATAAATCCCAAATGAAAACTCAGAACTTCACAAAAATTGATGAGCATATGTGTCATAACATGATGAGGAAGCATGCCGAGTTTCATGCAGATCGGACCCTAGGTGACGCTATAAATGGCAAAAAGCTTCCATTCTTATTAGGGGTTCAAGCATGAAATGCTGAAACCCTATTGTAATTGTAAGGATTCGTAAAACGCATCGTGCAGGCCAAACCGTAAGGCCTAGAGTCTTGAAACCTGGCCAGATGGTAGGCCTCAATTTGGGGACAACCTATCAGAGTATGACCCCGATTGGCCCATAGGTGGCGCTACAGCAACCAAAAGTTCAAAATTGCTCATAACTCTTAGACCCTTTGTCCCAGGCTCAAGTGTCTTACATCGTTGGAATCCTTGGCTCAAGGCGGACAAAATGGCTATCTCCGATTTGGATGTAGGCAGGGGAAATTTTCTGCTATGTCGAATTTTGTCCAAAACCTACTTTTGCGAACTAGTCCCTGGTTTTTCGCCCGATCGGAACCAAACCAGTCTAGGACAATTCTCTGGACTCTCTAGATCAATAATTATCGAAAAAAAGTTGAACTTTGGCATTTGGGTGGCTGTAACAGGGTCATTTAGAAAAGGGGCGGGGCAAAATACACTAAAAAGCCTATAAATCCCAAATGAAAACTCAGAACTTCACAAAAATTGATGAGCATATGTGTCATAACATGATGAGGAAGCATGCCGAGTTTCATGCAGATCGGACCCTAGGTGACGCTATAAATGGCAAAAAGCTTCCATTCTTATTAGGGGTTCAAGCATGAAATGCTGAAACCCTATTGTAATTGTAAGGATTCGTAAAACGCATCGTGCAGGCCAAACCGTAAGGCCTAGAGTCTTGAAACCTGGCCAGATGGTAGGCCTCAATTTGGGGACAACCTATCAGAGTATGACCCCGATTGGCCCATAGGTGGCGCTACAGCAACCAAAAGTTCAAAATTGCTCATAACTCTTAGACCCTTTGTCCCAGGCTCAAGTGTCTTACATCGTTGGAATCCTTGGCTCAAGGCGGACAAAATGGCTATCTCCGATTTGGATGTAGGCAGGGGAAATTTTCTGCTATGTCGAATTTTGTCCAAAACCTACTTTTGCGAACTAGTCCCTGGTTTTTCGCCCGATCGGAACCAAACCAGTCTAGGACAATTCTCTGGACTCTCTAGATCAATAATTATCGAAAAAAAGTTGAACTTTGGCATTTGGGTGGCTGTAACAGGGTCATTTAGAAAAGGGGCGGGGCAAAATACACTAAAAAGCCTATAAATCCCAAATGAAAACTCAGAACTTCACAAAAATTGATGAGCATATGTGTCATAACATGATGAGGAAGCATGCCGAGTTTCATGCAGATCGGACCCTAGGTGACGCTATAAATGGCAAAAAGCTTCCATTCTTATTAGGGGTTCAAGCATGAAATGCTGAAACCCTATTGTAATTGTAAGGATTCGTAAAACGCATCGTGCAGGCCAAACCGTAAGGCCTAGAGTCTTGAAACCTGGCCAGATGGTAGGCCTCAATTTGGGGACAACCTATCAGAGTATGACCCCGATTGGCCCATAGGTGGCGCTACAGCAACCAAAAGTTCAAAATTGCTCATAACTCTTAGACCCTTTGTCCCAGGCTCAAGTGTCTTACATCGTTGGAATCCTTGGCTCAAGGCGGACAAAATGGCTATCTCCGATTTGGATGTAGGCAGGGGAAATTTTCTGCTATGTCGAATTTTGTCCAAAACCTACTTTTGCGAACTAGTCCCTGGTTTTTCGCCCGATCGGAACCAAACCAGTCTAGGACAATTCTCTGGACTCTCTAGATCAATAATTATCGAAAAAAAGTTGAACTTTGGCATTTGGGTGGCTGTAACAGGGTCATTTAGAAAAGGGGCGGGGCAAAATACACTAAAAAGCCTATAAATCCCAAATGAAAACTCAGAACTTCACAAAAATTGATGAGCATATGTGTCATAACATGATGAGGAAGCATGCCGAGTTTCATGCAGATCGGACCCTAGGTGACGCTATAAATGGCAAAAAGCTTCCATTCTTATTAGGGGTTCAAGCATGAAATGCTGAAACCCTATTGTAATTGTAAGGATTCGTAAAACGCATCGTGCAGGCCAAACCGTAAGGCCTAGAGTCTTGAAACCTGGCCAGATGGTAGGCCTCAATTTGGGGACAACCTATCAGAGTATGACCCCGATTGGCCCATAGGTGGCGCTACAGCAACCAAAAGTTCAAAATTGCTCATAACTCTTAGACCCTTTGTCCCAGGCTCAAGTGTCTTACATCGTTGGAATCCTTGGCTCAAGGCGGACAAAATGGCTATCTCCGATTTGGATGTAGGCAGGGGAAATTTTCTGCTATGTCGAATTTTGTCCAAAACCTACTTTTGCGAACTAGTCCCTGGTTTTTCGCCCGATCGGAACCAAACCAGTCTAGGACAATTCTCTGGACTCTCTAGATCAATAATTATCGAAAAAAAGTTGAACTTTGGCATTTGGGTGGCTGTAACAGGGTCATTTAGAAAAGGGGCGGGGCAAAATACACTAAAAAGCCTATAAATCCCAAATGAAAACTCAGAACTTCACAAAAATTGATGAGCATATGTGTCATAACATGATGAGGAAGCATGCCGAGTTTCATGCAGATCGGACCCTAGGTGACGCTATAAATGGCAAAAAGCTTCCATTCTTATTAGGGGTTCAAGCATGAAATGCTGAAACCCTATTGTAATTGTAAGGATTCGTAAAACGCATCGTGCAGGCCAAACCGTAAGGCCTAGAGTCTTGAAACCTGGCCAGATGGTAGGCCTCAATTTGGGGACAACCTATCAGAGTATGACCCCGATTGGCCCATAGGTGGCGCTACAGCAACCAAAAGTTCAAAATTGCTCATAACTCTTAGACCCTTTGTCCCAGGCTCAAGTGTCTTACATCGTTGGAATCCTTGGCTCAAGGCGGACAAAATGGCTATCTCCGATTTGGATGTAGGCAGGGGAAATTTTCTGCTATGTCGAATTTTGTCCAAAACCTACTTTTGCGAACTAGTCCCTGGTTTTTCGCCCGATCGGAACCAAACCAGTCTAGGACAATTCTCTGGACTCTCTAGATCAATAATTATCGAAAAAAAGTTGAACTTTGGCATTTGGGTGGCTGTAACAGGGTCATTTAGAAAAGGGGCGGGGCAAAATACACTAAAAAGCCTATAAATCCCAAATGAAAACTCAGAACTTCACAAAAATTGATGAGCATATGTGTCATAACATGATGAGGAAGCATGCCGAGTTTCATGCAGATCGGACCCTAGGTGACGCTATAAATGGCAAAAAGCTTCCATTCTTATTAGGGGTTCAAGCATGAAATGCTGAAACCCTATTGTAATTGTAAGGATTCGTAAAACGCATCGTGCAGGCCAAACCGTAAGGCCTAGAGTCTTGAAACCTGGCCAGATGGTAGGCCTCAATTTGGGGACAACCTATCAGAGTATGACCCCGATTGGCCCATAGGTGGCGCTACAGCAACCAAAAGTTCAAAATTGCTCATAACTCTTAGACCCTTTGTCCCAGGCTCAAGTGTCTTACATCGTTGGAATCCTTGGCTCAAGGCGGACAAAATGGCTATCTCCGATTTGGATGTAGGCAGGGGAAATTTTCTGCTATGTCGAATTTTGTCCAAAACCTACTTTTGCGAACTAGTCCCTGGTTTTTCGCCCGATCGGAACCAAACCAGTCTAGGACAATTCTCTGGACTCTCTAGATCAATAATTATCGAAAAAAAGTTGAACTTTGGCATTTGGGTGGCTGTAACAGGGTCATTTAGAAAAGGGGCGGGGCAAAATACACTAAAAAGCCTATAAATCCCAAATGAAAACTCAGAACTTCACAAAAATTGATGAGCATATGTGTCATAACATGATGAGGAAGCATGCCGAGTTTCATGCAGATCGGACCCTAGGTGACGCTATAAATGGCAAAAAGCTTCCATTCTTATTAGGGGTTCAAGCATGAAATGCTGAAACCCTATTGTAATTGTAAGGATTCGTAAAACGCATCGTGCAGGCCAAACCGTAAGGCCTAGAGTCTTGAAACCTGGCCAGATGGTAGGCCTCAATTTGGGGACAACCTATCAGAGTATGACCCCGATTGGCCCATAGGTGGCGCTACAGCAACCAAAAGTTCAAAATTGCTCATAACTCTTAGACCCTTTGTCCCAGGCTCAAGTGTCTTACATCGTTGGAATCCTTGGCTCAAGGCGGACAAAATGGCTATCTCCGATTTGGATGTAGGCAGGGGAAATTTTCTGCTATGTCGAATTTTGTCCAAAACCTACTTTTGCGAACTAGTCCCTGGTTTTTCGCCCGATCGGAACCAAACCAGTCTAGGACAATTCTCTGGACTCTCTAGATCAATAATTATCGAAAAAAAGTTGAACTTTGGCATTTGGGTGGCTGTAACAGGGTCATTTAGAAAAGGGGCGGGGCAAAATACACTAAAAAGCCTATAAATCCCAAATGAAAACTCAGAACTTCACAAAAATTGATGAGCATATGTGTCATAACATGATGAGGAAGCATGCCGAGTTTCATGCAGATCGGACCCTAGGTGACGCTATAAATGGCAAAAAGCTTCCATTCTTATTAGGGGTTCAAGCATGAAATGCTGAAACCCTATTGTAATTGTAAGGATTCGTAAAACGCATCGTGCAGGCCAAACCGTAAGGCCTAGAGTCTTGAAACCTGGCCAGATGGTAGGCCTCAATTTGGGGACAACCTATCAGAGTATGACCCCGATTGGCCCATAGGTGGCGCTACAGCAACCAAAAGTTCAAAATTGCTCATAACTCTTAGACCCTTTGTCCCAGGCTCAAGTGTCTTACATCGTTGGAATCCTTGGCTCAAGGCGGACAAAATGGCTATCTCCGATTTGGATGTAGGCAGGGGAAATTTTCTGCTATGTCGAATTTTGTCCAAAACCTACTTTTGCGAACTAGTCCCTGGTTTTTCGCCCGATCGGAACCAAACCAGTCTAGGACAATTCTCTGGACTCTCTAGATCAATAATTATCGAAAAAAAGTTGAACTTTGGCATTTGGGTGGCTGTAACAGGGTCATTTAGAAAAGGGGCGGGGCAAAATACACTAAAAAGCCTATAAATCCCAAATGAAAACTCAGAACTTCACAAAAATTGATGAGCATATGTGTCATAACATGATGAGGAAGCATGCCGAGTTTCATGCAGATCGGACCCTAGGTGACGCTATAAATGGCAAAAAGCTTCCATTCTTATTAGGGGTTCAAGCATGAAATGCTGAAACCCTATTGTAATTGTAAGGATTCGTAAAACGCATCGTGCAGGCCAAACCGTAAGGCCTAGAGTCTTGAAACCTGGCCAGATGGTAGGCCTCAATTTGGGGACAACCTATCAGAGTATGACCCCGATTGGCCCATAGGTGGCGCTACAGCAACCAAAAGTTCAAAATTGCTCATAACTCTTAGACCCTTTGTCCCAGGCTCAAGTGTCTTACATCGTTGGAATCCTTGGCTCAAGGCGGACAAAATGGCTATCTCCGATTTGGATGTAGGCAGGGGAAATTTTCTGCTATGTCGAATTTTGTCCAAAACCTACTTTTGCGAACTAGTCCCTGGTTTTTCGCCCGATCGGAACCAAACCAGTCTAGGACAATTCTCTGGACTCTCTAGATCAATAATTATCGAAAAAAAGTTGAACTTTGGCATTTGGGTGGCTGTAACAGGGTCATTTAGAAAAGGGGCGGGGCAAAATACACTAAAAAGCCTATAAATCCCAAATGAAAACTCAGAACTTCACAAAAATTGATGAGCATATGTGTCATAACATGATGAGGAAGCATGCCGAGTTTCATGCAGATCGGACCCTAGGTGACGCTATAAATGGCAAAAAGCTTCCATTCTTATTAGGGGTTCAAGCATGAAATGCTGAAACCCTATTGTAATTGTAAGGATTCGTAAAACGCATCGTGCAGGCCAAACCGTAAGGCCTAGAGTCTTGAAACCTGGCCAGATGGTAGGCCTCAATTTGGGGACAACCTATCAGAGTATGACCCCGATTGGCCCATAGGTGGCGCTACAGCAACCAAAAGTTCAAAATTGCTCATAACTCTTAGACCCTTTGTCCCAGGCTCAAGTGTCTTACATCGTTGGAATCCTTGGCTCAAGGCGGACAAAATGGCTATCTCCGATTTGGATGTAGGCAGGGGAAATTTTCTGCTATGTCGAATTTTGTCCAAAACCTACTTTTGCGAACTAGTCCCTGGTTTTTCGCCCGATCGGAACCAAACCAGTCTAGGACAATTCTCTGGACTCTCTAGATCAATAATTATCGAAAAAAAGTTGAACTTTGGCATTTGGGTGGCTGTAACAGGGTCATTTAGAAAAGGGGCGGGGCAAAATACACTAAAAAGCCTATAAATCCCAAATGAAAACTCAGAACTTCACAAAAATTGATGAGCATATGTGTCATAACATGATGAGGAAGCATGCCGAGTTTCATGCAGATCGGACCCTAGGTGACGCTATAAATGGCAAAAAGCTTCCATTCTTATTAGGGGTTCAAGCATGAAATGCTGAAACCCTATTGTAATTGTAAGGATTCGTAAAACGCATCGTGCAGGCCAAACCGTAAGGCCTAGAGTCTTGAAACCTGGCCAGATGGTAGGCCTCAATTTGGGGACAACCTATCAGAGTATGACCCCGATTGGCCCATAGGTGGCGCTACAGCAACCAAAAGTTCAAAATTGCTCATAACTCTTAGACCCTTTGTCCCAGGCTCAAGTGTCTTACATCGTTGGAATCCTTGGCTCAAGGCGGACAAAATGGCTATCTCCGATTTGGATGTAGGCAGGGGAAATTTTCTGCTATGTCGAATTTTGTCCAAAACCTACTTTTGCGAACTAGTCCCTGGTTTTTCGCCCGATCGGAACCAAACCAGTCTAGGACAATTCTCTGGACTCTCTAGATCAATAATTATCGAAAAAAAGTTGAACTTTGGCATTTGGGTGGCTGTAACAGGGTCATTTAGAAAAGGGGCGGGGCAAAATACACTAAAAAGCCTATAAATCCCAAATGAAAACTCAGAACTTCACAAAAATTGATGAGCATATGTGTCATAACATGATGAGGAAGCATGCCGAGTTTCATGCAGATCGGACCCTAGGTGACGCTATAAATGGCAAAAAGCTTCCATTCTTATTAGGGGTTCAAGCATGAAATGCTGAAACCCTATTGTAATTGTAAGGATTCGTAAAACGCATCGTGCAGGCCAAACCGTAAGGCCTAGAGTCTTGAAACCTGGCCAGATGGTAGGCCTCAATTTGGGGACAACCTATCAGAGTATGACCCCGATTGGCCCATAGGTGGCGCTACAGCAACCAAAAGTTCAAAATTGCTCATAACTCTTAGACCCTTTGTCCCAGGCTCAAGTGTCTTACATCGTTGGAATCCTTGGCTCAAGGCGGACAAAATGGCTATCTCCGATTTGGATGTAGGCAGGGGAAATTTTCTGCTATGTCGAATTTTGTCCAAAACCTACTTTTGCGAACTAGTCCCTGGTTTTTCGCCCGATCGGAACCAAACCAGTCTAGGACAATTCTCTGGACTCTCTAGATCAATAATTATCGAAAAAAAGTTGAACTTTGGCATTTGGGTGGCTGTAACAGGGTCATTTAGAAAAGGGGCGGGGCAAAATACACTAAAAAGCCTATAAATCCCAAATGAAAACTCAGAACTTCACAAAAATTGATGAGCATATGTGTCATAACATGATGAGGAAGCATGCCGAGTTTCATGCAGATCGGACCCTAGGTGACGCTATAAATGGCAAAAAGCTTCCATTCTTATTAGGGGTTCAAGCATGAAATGCTGAAACCCTATTGTAATTGTAAGGATTCGTAAAACGCATCGTGCAGGCCAAACCGTAAGGCCTAGAGTCTTGAAACCTGGCCAGATGGTAGGCCTCAATTTGGGGACAACCTATCAGAGTATGACCCCGATTGGCCCATAGGTGGCGCTACAGCAACCAAAAGTTCAAAATTGCTCATAACTCTTAGACCCTTTGTCCCAGGCTCAAGTGTCTTACATCGTTGGAATCCTTGGCTCAAGGCGGACAAAATGGCTATCTCCGATTTGGATGTAGGCAGGGGAAATTTTCTGCTATGTCGAATTTTGTCCAAAACCTACTTTTGCGAACTAGTCCCTGGTTTTTCGCCCGATCGGAACCAAACCAGTCTAGGACAATTCTCTGGACTCTCTAGATCAATAATTATCGAAAAAAAGTTGAACTTTGGCATTTGGGTGGCTGTAACAGGGTCATTTAGAAAAGGGGCGGGGCAAAATACACTAAAAAGCCTATAAATCCCAAATGAAAACTCAGAACTTCACAAAAATTGATGAGCATATGTGTCATAACATGATGAGGAAGCATGCCGAGTTTCATGCAGATCGGACCCTAGGTGACGCTATAAATGGCAAAAAGCTTCCATTCTTATTAGGGGTTCAAGCATGAAATGCTGAAACCCTATTGTAATTGTAAGGATTCGTAAAACGCATCGTGCAGGCCAAACCGTAAGGCCTAGAGTCTTGAAACCTGGCCAGATGGTAGGCCTCAATTTGGGGACAACCTATCAGAGTATGACCCCGATTGGCCCATAGGTGGCGCTACAGCAACCAAAAGTTCAAAATTGCTCATAACTCTTAGACCCTTTGTCCCAGGCTCAAGTGTCTTACATCGTTGGAATCCTTGGCTCAAGGCGGACAAAATGGCTATCTCCGATTTGGATGTAGGCAGGGGAAATTTTCTGCTATGTCGAATTTTGTCCAAAACCTACTTTTGCGAACTAGTCCCTGGTTTTTCGCCCGATCGGAACCAAACCAGTCTAGGACAATTCTCTGGACTCTCTAGATCAATAATTATCGAAAAAAAGTTGAACTTTGGCATTTGGGTGGCTGTAACAGGGTCATTTAGAAAAGGGGCGGGGCAAAATACACTAAAAAGCCTATAAATCCCAAATGAAAACTCAGAACTTCACAAAAATTGATGAGCATATGTGTCATAACATGATGAGGAAGCATGCCGAGTTTCATGCAGATCGGACCCTAGGTGACGCTATAAATGGCAAAAAGCTTCCATTCTTATTAGGGGTTCAAGCATGAAATGCTGAAACCCTATTGTAATTGTAAGGATTCGTAAAACGCATCGTGCAGGCCAAACCGTAAGGCCTAGAGTCTTGAAACCTGGCCAGATGGTAGGCCTCAATTTGGGGACAACCTATCAGAGTATGACCCCGATTGGCCCATAGGTGGCGCTACAGCAACCAAAAGTTCAAAATTGCTCATAACTCTTAGACCCTTTGTCCCAGGCTCAAGTGTCTTACATCGTTGGAATCCTTGGCTCAAGGCGGACAAAATGGCTATCTCCGATTTGGATGTAGGCAGGGGAAATTTTCTGCTATGTCGAATTTTGTCCAAAACCTACTTTTGCGAACTAGTCCCTGGTTTTTCGCCCGATCGGAACCAAACCAGTCTAGGACAATTCTCTGGACTCTCTAGATCAATAATTATCGAAAAAAAGTTGAACTTTGGCATTTGGGTGGCTGTAACAGGGTCATTTAGAAAAGGGGCGGGGCAAAATACACTAAAAAGCCTATAAATCCCAAATGAAAACTCAGAACTTCACAAAAATTGATGAGCATATGTGTCATAACATGATGAGGAAGCATGCCGAGTTTCATGCAGATCGGACCCTAGGTGACGCTATAAATGGCAAAAAGCTTCCATTCTTATTAGGGGTTCAAGCATGAAATGCTGAAACCCTATTGTAATTGTAAGGATTCGTAAAACGCATCGTGCAGGCCAAACCGTAAGGCCTAGAGTCTTGAAACCTGGCCAGATGGTAGGCCTCAATTTGGGGACAACCTATCAGAGTATGACCCCGATTGGCCCATAGGTGGCGCTACAGCAACCAAAAGTTCAAAATTGCTCATAACTCTTAGACCCTTTGTCCCAGGCTCAAGTGTCTTACATCGTTGGAATCCTTGGCTCAAGGCGGACAAAATGGCTATCTCCGATTTGGATGTAGGCAGGGGAAATTTTCTGCTATGTCGAATTTTGTCCAAAACCTACTTTTGCGAACTAGTCCCTGGTTTTTCGCCCGATCGGAACCAAACCAGTCTAGGACAATTCTCTGGACTCTCTAGATCAATAATTATCGAAAAAAAGTTGAACTTTGGCATTTGGGTGGCTGTAACAGGGTCATTTAGAAAAGGGGCGGGGCAAAATACACTAAAAAGCCTATAAATCCCAAATGAAAACTCAGAACTTCACAAAAATTGATGAGCATATGTGTCATAACATGATGAGGAAGCATGCCGAGTTTCATGCAGATCGGACCCTAGGTGACGCTATAAATGGCAAAAAGCTTCCATTCTTATTAGGGGTTCAAGCATGAAATGCTGAAACCCTATTGTAATTGTAAGGATTCGTAAAACGCATCGTGCAGGCCAAACCGTAAGGCCTAGAGTCTTGAAACCTGGCCAGATGGTAGGCCTCAATTTGGGGACAACCTATCAGAGTATGACCCCGATTGGCCCATAGGTGGCGCTACAGCAACCAAAAGTTCAAAATTGCTCATAACTCTTAGACCCTTTGTCCCAGGCTCAAGTGTCTTACATCGTTGGAATCCTTGGCTCAAGGCGGACAAAATGGCTATCTCCGATTTGGATGTAGGCAGGGGAAATTTTCTGCTATGTCGAATTTTGTCCAAAACCTACTTTTGCGAACTAGTCCCTGGTTTTTCGCCCGATCGGAACCAAACCAGTCTAGGACAATTCTCTGGACTCTCTAGATCAATAATTATCGAAAAAAAGTTGAACTTTGGCATTTGGGTGGCTGTAACAGGGTCATTTAGAAAAGGGGCGGGGCAAAATACACTAAAAAGCCTATAAATCCCAAATGAAAACTCAGAACTTCACAAAAATTGATGAGCATATGTGTCATAACATGATGAGGAAGCATGCCGAGTTTCATGCAGATCGGACCCTAGGTGACGCTATAAATGGCAAAAAGCTTCCATTCTTATTAGGGGTTCAAGCATGAAATGCTGAAACCCTATTGTAATTGTAAGGATTCGTAAAACGCATCGTGCAGGCCAAACCGTAAGGCCTAGAGTCTTGAAACCTGGCCAGATGGTAGGCCTCAATTTGGGGACAACCTATCAGAGTATGACCCCGATTGGCCCATAGGTGGCGCTACAGCAACCAAAAGTTCAAAATTGCTCATAACTCTTAGACCCTTTGTCCCAGGCTCAAGTGTCTTACATCGTTGGAATCCTTGGCTCAAGGCGGACAAAATGGCTATCTCCGATTTGGATGTAGGCAGGGGAAATTTTCTGCTATGTCGAATTTTGTCCAAAACCTACTTTTGCGAACTAGTCCCTGGTTTTTCGCCCGATCGGAACCAAACCAGTCTAGGACAATTCTCTGGACTCTCTAGATCAATAATTATCGAAAAAAAGTTGAACTTTGGCATTTGGGTGGCTGTAACAGGGTCATTTAGAAAAGGGGGGACCAAAATACACTAAAAAGCCTATAAATCCCAAATGAAAACTCAGAACTTCACAAAAATTGATGAGCATATGTGTCATAACATGATGAGGAAGCATGCCGAGTTTCATGCAGATCGGACCCTAGGTGACGCTATAAATGGCAAAAAGCTTCCATTCTTATTAGGGGTTCAAGCATGAAATGCTGAAACCCTATTGTAATTGTAAGGATTCGTAAAACGCATCGTGCAGGCCAAACCGTAAGGCCTAGAGTCTTGAAACCTGGCCAGATGGTAGGCCTCAATTTGGGGACAACCTATCAGAGTATGACCCCGATTGGCCCATAGGTGGCGCTACAGCAACCAAAAGTTCAAAATTGCTCATAACTCTTAGACCCTTTGTCCCAGGCTCAAGTGTCTTACATCGTTGGAATCCTTGGCTCAAGGCGGACAAAATGGCTATCTCCGATTTGGATGTAGGCAGGGGAAATTTTCTGCTATGTCGAATTTTGTCCAAAACCTACTTTTGCGAACTAGTCCCTGGTTTTTCGCCCGATCGGAACCAAACCAGTCTAGGACAATTCTCTGGACTCTCTAGATCAATAATTATCGAAAAAAAGTTGAACTTTGGCATTTGGGTGGCTGTAACAGGGTCATTTAGAAAAGGGGCGGGGCAAAATACACTAAAAAGCCTATAAATCCCAAATGAAAACTCAGAACTTCACAAAAATTGATGAGCATATGTGTCATAACATGATGAGGAAGCATGCCGAGTTTCATGCAGATCGGACCCTAGGTGACGCTATAAATGGCAAAAAGCTTCCATTCTTATTAGGGGTTCAAGCATGAAATGCTGAAACCCTATTGTAATTGTAAGGATTCGTAAAACGCATCGTGCAGGCCAAACCGTAAGGCCTAGAGTCTTGAAACCTGGCCAGATGGTAGGCCTCAATTTGGGGACAACCTATCAGAGTATGACCCCGATTGGCCCATAGGTGGCGCTACAGCAACCAAAAGTTCAAAATTGCTCATAACTCTTAGACCCTTTGTCCCAGGCTCAAGTGTCTTACATCGTTGGAATCCTTGGCTCAAGGCGGACAAAATGGCTATCTCCGATTTGGATGTAGGCAGGGGAAATTTTCTGCTATGTCGAATTTTGTCCAAAACCTACTTTTGCGAACTAGTCCCTGGTTTTTCGCCCGATCGGAACCAAACCAGTCTAGGACAATTCTCTGGACTCTCTAGATCAATAATTATCGAAAAAAAGTTGAACTTTGGCATTTGGGTGGCTGTAACAGGGTCATTTAGAAAAGGGGCGGGGCAAAATACACTAAAAAGCCTATAAATCCCAAATGAAAACTCAGAACTTCACAAAAATTGATGAGCATATGTGTCATAACATGATGAGGAAGCATGCCGAGTTTCATGCAGATCGGACCCTAGGTGACGCTATAAATGGCAAAAAGCTTCCATTCTTATTAGGGGTTCAAGCATGAAATGCTGAAACCCTATTGTAATTGTAAGGATTCGTAAAACGCATCGTGCAGGCCAAACCGTAAGGCCTAGAGTCTTGAAACCTGGCCAGATGGTAGGCCTCAATTTGGGGACAACCTATCAGAGTATGACCCCGATTGGCCCATAGGTGGCGCTACAGCAACCAAAAGTTCAAAATTGCTCATAACTCTTAGACCCTTTGTCCCAGGCTCAAGTGTCTTACATCGTTGGAATCCTTGGCTCAAGGCGGACAAAATGGCTATCTCCGATTTGGATGTAGGCAGGGGAAATTTTCTGCTATGTCGAATTTTGTCCAAAACCTACTTTTGCGAACTAGTCCCTGGTTTTTCGCCCGATCGGAACCAAACCAGTCTAGGACAATTCTCTGGACTCTCTAGATCAATAATTATCGAAAAAAAGTTGAACTTTGGCATTTGGGTGGCTGTAACAGGGTCATTTAGAAAAGGGGCGGGGCAAAATACACTAAAAAGCCTATAAATCCCAAATGAAAACTCAGAACTTCACAAAAATTGATGAGCATATGTGTCATAACATGATGAGGAAGCATGCCGAGTTTCATGCAGATCGGACCCTAGGTGACGCTATAAATGGCAAAAAGCTTCCATTCTTATTAGGGGTTCAAGCATGAAATGCTGAAACCCTATTGTAATTGTAAGGATTCGTAAAACGCATCGTGCAGGCCAAACCGTAAGGCCTAGAGTCTTGAAACCTGGCCAGATGGTAGGCCTCAATTTGGGGACAACCTATCAGAGTATGACCCCGATTGGCCCATAGGTGGCGCTACAGCAACCAAAAGTTCAAAATTGCTCATAACTCTTAGACCCTTTGTCCCAGGCTCAAGTGTCTTACATCGTTGGAATCCTTGGCTCAAGGCGGACAAAATGGCTATCTCCGATTTGGATGTAGGCAGGGGAAATTTTCTGCTATGTCGAATTTTGTCCAAAACCTACTTTTGCGAACTAGTCCCTGGTTTTTCGCCCGATCGGAACCAAACCAGTCTAGGACAATTCTCTGGACTCTCTAGATCAATAATTATCGAAAAAAAGTTGAACTTTGGCATTTGGGTGGCTGTAACAGGGTCATTTAGAAAAGGGGCGGGGCAAAATACACTAAAAAGCCTATAAATCCCAAATGAAAACTCAGAACTTCACAAAAATTGATGAGCATATGTGTCATAACATGATGAGGAAGCATGCCGAGTTTCATGCAGATCGGACCCTAGGTGACGCTATAAATGGCAAAAAGCTTCCATTCTTATTAGGGGTTCAAGCATGAAATGCTGAAACCCTATTGTAATTGTAAGGATTCGTAAAACGCATCGTGCAGGCCAAACCGTAAGGCCTAGAGTCTTGAAACCTGGCCAGATGGTAGGCCTCAATTTGGGGACAACCTATCAGAGTATGACCCCGATTGGCCCATAGGTGGCGCTACAGCAACCAAAAGTTCAAAATTGCTCATAACTCTTAGACCCTTTGTCCCAGGCTCAAGTGTCTTACATCGTTGGAATCCTTGGCTCAAGGCGGACAAAATGGCTATCTCCGATTTGGATGTAGGCAGGGGAAATTTTCTGCTATGTCGAATTTTGTCCAAAACCTACTTTTGCGAACTAGTCCCTGGTTTTTCGCCCGATCGGAACCAAACCAGTCTAGGACAATTCTCTGGACTCTCTAGATCAATAATTATCGAAAAAAAGTTGAACTTTGGCATTTGGGTGGCTGTAACAGGGTCATTTAGAAAAGGGGCGGGGCAAAATACACTAAAAAGCCTATAAATCCCAAATGAAAACTCAGAACTTCACAAAAATTGATGAGCATATGTGTCATAACATGATGAGGAAGCATGCCGAGTTTCATGCAGATCGGACCCTAGGTGACGCTATAAATGGCAAAAAGCTTCCATTCTTATTAGGGGTTCAAGCATGAAATGCTGAAACCCTATTGTAATTGTAAGGATTCGTAAAACGCATCGTGCAGGCCAAACCGTAAGGCCTAGAGTCTTGAAACCTGGCCAGATGGTAGGCCTCAATTTGGGGACAACCTATCAGAGTATGACCCCGATTGGCCCATAGGTGGCGCTACAGCAACCAAAAGTTCAAAATTGCTCATAACTCTTAGACCCTTTGTCCCAGGCTCAAGTGTCTTACATCGTTGGAATCCTTGGCTCAAGGCGGACAAAATGGCTATCTCCGATTTGGATGTAGGCAGGGGAAATTTTCTGCTATGTCGAATTTTGTCCAAAACCTACTTTTGCGAACTAGTCCCTGGTTTTTCGCCCGATCGGAACCAAACCAGTCTAGGACAATTCTCTGGACTCTCTAGATCAATAATTATCGAAAAAAAGTTGAACTTTGGCATTTGGGTGGCTGTAACAGGGTCATTTAGAAAAGGGGCGGGGCAAAATACACTAAAAAGCCTATAAATCCCAAATGAAAACTCAGAACTTCACAAAAATTGATGAGCATATGTGTCATAACATGATGAGGAAGCATGCCGAGTTTCATGCAGATCGGACCCTAGGTGACGCTATAAATGGCAAAAAGCTTCCATTCTTATTAGGGGTTCAAGCATGAAATGCTGAAACCCTATTGTAATTGTAAGGATTCGTAAAACGCATCGTGCAGGCCAAACCGTAAGGCCTAGAGTCTTGAAACCTGGCCAGATGGTAGGCCTCAATTTGGGGACAACCTATCAGAGTATGACCCCGATTGGCCCATAGGTGGCGCTACAGCAACCAAAAGTTCAAAATTGCTCATAACTCTTAGACCCTTTGTCCCAGGCTCAAGTGTCTTACATCGTTGGAATCCTTGGCTCAAGGCGGACAAAATGGCTATCTCCGATTTGGATGTAGGCAGGGGAAATTTTCTGCTATGTCGAATTTTGTCCAAAACCTACTTTTGCGAACTAGTCCCTGGTTTTTCGCCCGATCGGAACCAAACCAGTCTAGGACAATTCTCTGGACTCTCTAGATCAATAATTATCGAAAAAAAGTTGAACTTTGGCATTTGGGTGGCTGTAACAGGGTCATTTAGAAAAGGGGCGGGGCAAAATACACTAAAAAGCCTATAAATCCCAAATGAAAACTCAGAACTTCACAAAAATTGATGAGCATATGTGTCATAACATGATGAGGAAGCATGCCGAGTTTCATGCAGATCGGACCCTAGGTGACGCTATAAATGGCAAAAAGCTTCCATTCTTATTAGGGGTTCAAGCATGAAATGCTGAAACCCTATTGTAATTGTAAGGATTCGTAAAACGCATCGTGCAGGCCAAACCGTAAGGCCTAGAGTCTTGAAACCTGGCCAGATGGTAGGCCTCAATTTGGGGACAACCTATCAGAGTATGACCCCGATTGGCCCATAGGTGGCGCTACAGCAACCAAAAGTTCAAAATTGCTCATAACTCTTAGACCCTTTGTCCCAGGCTCAAGTGTCTTACATCGTTGGAATCCTTGGCTCAAGGCGGACAAAATGGCTATCTCCGATTTGGATGTAGGCAGGGGAAATTTTCTGCTATGTCGAATTTTGTCCAAAACCTACTTTTGCGAACTAGTCCCTGGTTTTTCGCCCGATCGGAACCAAACCAGTCTAGGACAATTCTCTGGACTCTCTAGATCAATAATTATCGAAAAAAAGTTGAACTTTGGCATTTGGGTGGCTGTAACAGGGTCATTTAGAAAAGGGGCGGGGCAAAATACACTAAAAAGCCTATAAATCCCAAATGAAAACTCAGAACTTCACAAAAATTGATGAGCATATGTGTCATAACATGATGAGGAAGCATGCCGAGTTTCATGCAGATCGGACCCTAGGTGACGCTATAAATGGCAAAAAGCTTCCATTCTTATTAGGGGTTCAAGCATGAAATGCTGAAACCCTATTGTAATTGTAAGGATTCGTAAAACGCATCGTGCAGGCCAAACCGTAAGGCCTAGAGTCTTGAAACCTGGCCAGATGGTAGGCCTCAATTTGGGGACAACCTATCAGAGTATGACCCCGATTGGCCCATAGGTGGCGCTACAGCAACCAAAAGTTCAAAATTGCTCATAACTCTTAGACCCTTTGTCCCAGGCTCAAGTGTCTTACATCGTTGGAATCCTTGGCTCAAGGCGGACAAAATGGCTATCTCCGATTTGGATGTAGGCAGGGGAAATTTTCTGCTATGTCGAATTTTGTCCAAAACCTACTTTTGCGAACTAGTCCCTGGTTTTTCGCCCGATCGGAACCAAACCAGTCTAGGACAATTCTCTGGACTCTCTAGATCAATAATTATCGAAAAAAAGTTGAACTTTGGCATTTGGGTGGCTGTAACAGGGTCATTTAGAAAAGGGGCGGGGCAAAATACACTAAAAAGCCTATAAATCCCAAATGAAAACTCAGAACTTCACAAAAATTGATGAGCATATGTGTCATAACATGATGAGGAAGCATGCCGAGTTTCATGCAGATCGGACCCTAGGTGACGCTATAAATGGCTAAAAGCTTCCATTCTTATTAGGGGTTCAAGCATGAAATGCTGAAACCCTATTGTAATTGTAAGGATTCGTAAAACGCATCGTGCAGGCCAAACCGTAAGGCCTAGAGTCTTGAAACCTGGCCAGATGGTAGGCCTCAATTTGGGGACAACCTATCAGAGTATGACCCCGATTGGCCCATAGGTGGCGCTACAGCAACCAAAAGTTCAAAATTGCTCATAACTCTTAGACCCTTTGTCCCAGGCTCAAGTGTCTTACATCGTTGGAATCCTTGGCTCAAGGCGGACAAAATGGCTATCTCCGATTTGGATGTAGGCAGGGGAAATTTTCTGCTATGTCGAATTTTGTCCAAAACCTACTTTTGCGAACTAGTCCCTGGTTTTTCGCCCGATCGGAACCAAACCAGTCTAGGACAATTCTCTGGACTCTCTAGATCAATAATTATCGAAAAAAAGTTGAACTTTGGCATTTGGGTGGCTGTAACAGGGTCATTTAGAAAAGGGGCGGGGCAAAATACACTAAAAAGCCTATAAATCCCAAATGAAAACTCAGAACTTCACAAAAATTGATGAGCATATGTGTCATAACATGATGAGGAAGCATGCCGAGTTTCATGCAGATCGGACCCTAGGTGACGCTATAAATGGCAAAAAGCTTCCATTCTTATTAGGGGTTCAAGCATGAAATGCTGAAACCCTATTGTAATTGTAAGGATTCGTAAAACGCATCGTGCAGGCCAAACCGTAAGGCCTAGAGTCTTGAAACCTGGCCAGATGGTAGGCCTCAATTTGGGGACAACCTATCAGAGTATGACCCCGATTGGCCCATAGGTGGCGCTACAGCAACCAAAAGTTCAAAATTGCTCATAACTCTTAGACCCTTTGTCCCAGGCTCAAGTGTCTTACATCGTTGGAATCCTTGGCTCAAGGCGGACAAAATGGCTATCTCCGATTTGGATGTAGGCAGGGGAAATTTTCTGCTATGTCGAATTTTGTCCAAAACCTACTTTTGCGAACTAGTCCCTGGTTTTTCGCCCGATCGGAACCAAACCAGTCTAGGACAATTCTCTGGACTCTCTAGATCAATAATTATCGAAAAAAAGTTGAACTTTGGCATTTGGGTGGCTGTAACAGGGTCATTTAGAAAAGGGGCGGGGCAAAATACACTAAAAAGCCTATAAATCCCAAATGAAAACTCAGAACTTCACAAAAATTGATGAGCATATGTGTCATAACATGATGAGGAAGCATGCCGAGTTTCATGCAGATCGGACCCTAGGTGACGCTATAAATGGCAAAAAGCTTCCATTCTTATTAGGGGTTCAAGCATGAAATGCTGAAACCCTATTGTAATTGTAAGGATTCGTAAAACGCATCGTGCAGGCCAAACCGTAAGGCCTAGAGTCTTGAAACCTGGCCAGATGGTAGGCCTCAATTTGGGGACAACCTATCAGAGTATGACCCCGATTGGCCCATAGGTGGCGCTACAGCAACCAAAAGTTCAAAATTGCTCATAACTCTTAGACCCTTTGTCCCAGGCTCAAGTGTCTTACATCGTTGGAATCCTTGGCTCAAGGCGGACAAAATGGCTATCTCCGATTTGGATGTAGGCAGGGGAAATTTTCTGCTATGTCGAATTTTGTCCAAAACCTACTTTTGCGAACTAGTCCCTGGTTTTTCGCCCGATCGGAACCAAACCAGTCTAGGACAATTCTCTGGACTCTCTAGATCAATAATTATCGAAAAAAAGTTGAACTTTGGCATTTGGGTGGCTGTAACAGGGTCATTTAGAAAAGGGGCGGGGCAAAATACACTAAAAAGCCTATAAATCCCAAATGAAAACTCAGAACTTCACAAAAATTGATGAGCATATGTGTCATAACATGATGAGGAAGCATGCCGAGTTTCATGCAGATCGGACCCTAGGTGACGCTATAAATGGCAAAAAGCTTCCATTCTTATTAGGGGTTCAAGCATGAAATGCTGAAACCCTATTGTAATTGTAAGGATTCGTAAAACGCATCGTGCAGGCCAAACCGTAAGGCCTAGAGTCTTGAAACCTGGCCAGATGGTAGGCCTCAATTTGGGGACAACCTATCAGAGTATGACCCCGATTGGCCCATAGGTGGCGCTACAGCAACCAAAAGTTCAAAATTGCTCATAACTCTTAGACCCTTTGTCCCAGGCTCAAGTGTCTTACATCGTTGGAATCCTTGGCTCAAGGCGGACAAAATGGCTATCTCCGATTTGGATGTAGGCAGGGGAAATTTTCTGCTATGTCGAATTTTGTCCAAAACCTACTTTTGCGAACTAGTCCCTGGTTTTTCGCCCGATCGGAACCAAACCAGTCTAGGACAATTCTCTGGACTCTCTAGATCAATAATTATCGAAAAAAAGTTGAACTTTGGCATTTGGGTGGCTGTAACAGGGTCATTTAGAAAAGGGGCGGGGCAAAATACACTAAAAAGCCTATAAATCCCAAATGAAAACTCAGAACTTCACAAAAATTGATGAGCATATGTGTCATAACATGATGAGGAAGCATGCCGAGTTTCATGCAGATCGGACCCTAGGTGACGCTATAAATGGCAAAAAGCTTCCATTCTTATTAGGGGTTCAAGCATGAAATGCTGAAACCCTATTGTAATTGTAAGGATTCGTAAAACGCATCGTGCAGGCCAAACCGTAAGGCCTAGAGTCTTGAAACCTGGCCAGATGGTAGGCCTCAATTTGGGGACAACCTATCAGAGTATGACCCCGATTGGCCCATAGGTGGCGCTACAGCAACCAAAAGTTCAAAATTGCTCATAACTCTTAGACCCTTTGTCCCAGGCTCAAGTGTCTTACATCGTTGGAATCCTTGGCTCAAGGCGGACAAAATGGCTATCTCCGATTTGGATGTAGGCAGGGGAAATTTTCTGCTATGTCGAATTTTGTCCAAAACCTACTTTTGCGAACTAGTCCCTGGTTTTTCGCCCGATCGGAACCAAACCAGTCTAGGACAATTCTCTGGACTCTCTAGATCAATAATTATCGAAAAAAAGTTGAACTTTGGCATTTGGGTGGCTGTAACAGGGTCATTTAGAAAAGGGGCGGGGCAAAATACACTAAAAAGCCTATAAATCCCAAATGAAAACTCAGAACTTCACAAAAATTGATGAGCATATGTGTCATAACATGATGAGGAAGCATGCCGAGTTTCATGCAGATCGGACCCTAGGTGACGCTATAAATGGCTAAAAGCTTCCATTCTTATTAGGGGTTCAAGCATGAAATGCTGAAACCCTATTGTAATTGTAAGGATTCGTAAAACGCATCGTGCAGGCCAAACCGTAAGGCCTAGAGTCTTGAAACCTGGCCAGATGGTAGGCCTCAATTTGGGGACAACCTATCAGAGTATGACCCCGATTGGCCCATAGGTGGCGCTACAGCAACCAAAAGTTCAAAATTGCTCATAACTCTTAGACCCTTTGTCCCAGGCTCAAGTGTCTTACATCGTTGGAATCCTTGGCTCAAGGCGGACAAAATGGCTATCTCCGATTTGGATGTAGGCAGGGGAAATTTTCTGCTATGTCGAATTTTGTCCAAAACCTACTTTTGCGAACTAGTCCCTGGTTTTTCGCCCGATCGGAACCAAACCAGTCTAGGACAATTCTCTGGACTCTCTAGATCAATAATTATCGAAAAAAAGTTGAACTTTGGCATTTGGGTGGCTGTAACAGGGTCATTTAGAAAAGGGGCGGGGCAAAATACACTAAAAAGCCTATAAATCCCAAATGAAAACTCAGAACTTCACAAAAATTGATGAGCATATGTGTCATAACATGATGAGGAAGCATGCCGAGTTTCATGCAGATCGGACCCTAGGTGACGCTATAAATGGCAAAAAGCTTCCATTCTTATTAGGGGTTCAAGCATGAAATGCTGAAACCCTATTGTAATTGTAAGGATTCGTAAAACGCATCGTGCAGGCCAAACCGTAAGGCCTAGAGTCTTGAAACCTGGCCAGATGGTAGGCCTCAATTTGGGGACAACCTATCAGAGTATGACCCCGATTGGCCCATAGGTGGCGCTACAGCAACCAAAAGTTCAAAATTGCTCATAACTCTTAGACCCTTTGTCCCAGGCTCAAGTGTCTTACATCGTTGGAATCCTTGGCTCAAGGCGGACAAAATGGCTATCTCCGATTTGGATGTAGGCAGGGGAAATTTTCTGCTATGTCGAATTTTGTCCAAAACCTACTTTTGCGAACTAGTCCCTGGTTTTTCGCCCGATCGGAACCAAACCAGTCTAGGACAATTCTCTGGACTCTCTAGATCAATAATTATCGAAAAAAAGTTGAACTTTGGCATTTGGGTGGCTGTAACAGGGTCATTTAGAAAAGGGGCGGGGCAAAATACACTAAAAAGCCTATAAATCCCAAATGAAAACTCAGAACTTCACAAAAATTGATGAGCATATGTGTCATAACATGATGAGGAAGCATGCCGAGTTTCATGCAGATCGGACCCTAGGTGACGCTATAAATGGCAAAAAGCTTCCATTCTTATTAGGGGTTCAAGCATGAAATGCTGAAACCCTATTGTAATTGTAAGGATTCGTAAAACGCATCGTGCAGGCCAAACCGTAAGGCCTAGAGTCTTGAAACCTGGCCAGATGGTAGGCCTCAATTTGGGGACAACCTATCAGAGTATGACCCCGATTGGCCCATAGGTGGCGCTACAGCAACCAAAAGTTCAAAATTGCTCATAACTCTTAGACCCTTTGTCCCAGGCTCAAGTGTCTTACATCGTTGGAATCCTTGGCTCAAGGCGGACAAAATGGCTATCTCCGATTTGGATGTAGGCAGGGGAAATTTTCTGCTATGTCGAATTTTGTCCAAAACCTACTTTTGCGAACTAGTCCCTGGTTTTTCGCCCGATCGGAACCAAACCAGTCTAGGACAATTCTCTGGACTCTCTAGATCAATAATTATCGAAAAAAAGTTGAACTTTGGCATTTGGGTGGCTGTAACAGGGTCATTTAGAAAAGGGGCGGGGCAAAATACACTAAAAAGCCTATAAATCCCAAATGAAAACTCAGAACTTCACAAAAATTGATGAGCATATGTGTCATAACATGATGAGGAAGCATGCCGAGTTTCATGCAGATCGGACCCTAGGTGACGCTATAAATGGCAAAAAGCTTCCATTCTTATTAGGGGTTCAAGCATGAAATGCTGAAACCCTATTGTAATTGTAAGGATTCGTAAAACGCATCGTGCAGGCCAAACCGTAAGGCCTAGAGTCTTGAAACCTGGCCAGATGGTAGGCCTCAATTTGGGGACAACCTATCAGAGTATGACCCCGATTGGCCCATAGGTGGCGCTACAGCAACCAAAAGTTCAAAATTGCTCATAACTCTTAGACCCTTTGTCCCAGGCTCAAGTGTCTTACATCGTTGGAATCCTTGGCTCAAGGCGGACAAAATGGCTATCTCCGATTTGGATGTAGGCAGGGGAAATTTTCTGCTATGTCGAATTTTGTCCAAAACCTACTTTTGCGAACTAGTCCCTGGTTTTTCGCCCGATCGGAACCAAACCAGTCTAGGACAATTCTCTGGACTCTCTAGATCAATAATTATCGAAAAAAAGTTGAACTTTGGCATTTGGGTGGCTGTAACAGGGTCATTTAGAAAAGGGGCGGGGCAAAATACACTAAAAAGCCTATAAATCCCAAATGAAAACTCAGAACTTCACAAAAATTGATGAGCATATGTGTCATAACATGATGAGGAAGCATGCCGAGTTTCATGCAGATCGGACCCTAGGTGACGCTATAAATGGCAAAAAGCTTCCATTCTTATTAGGGGTTCAAGCATGAAATGCTGAAACCCTATTGTAATTGTAAGGATTCGTAAAACGCATCGTGCAGGCCAAACCGTAAGGCCTAGAGTCTTGAAACCTGGCCAGATGGTAGGCCTCAATTTGGGGACAACCTATCAGAGTATGACCCCGATTGGCCCATAGGTGGCGCTACAGCAACCAAAAGTTCAAAATTGCTCATAACTCTTAGACCCTTTGTCCCAGGCTCAAGTGTCTTACATCGTTGGAATCCTTGGCTCAAGGCGGACAAAATGGCTATCTCCGATTTGGATGTAGGCAGGGGAAATTTTCTGCTATGTCGAATTTTGTCCAAAACCTACTTTTGCGAACTAGTCCCTGGTTTTTCGCCCGATCGGAACCAAACCAGTCTAGGACAATTCTCTGGACTCTCTAGATCAATAATTATCGAAAAAAAGTTGAACTTTGGCATTTGGGTGGCTGTAACAGGGTCATTTAGAAAAGGGGCGGGGCAAAATACACTAAAAAGCCTATAAATCCCAAATGAAAACTCAGAACTTCACAAAAATTGATGAGCATATGTGTCATAACATGATGAGGAAGCATGCCGAGTTTCATGCAGATCGGACCCTAGGTGACGCTATAAATGGCAAAAAGCTTCCATTCTTATTAGGGGTTCAAGCATGAAATGCTGAAACCCTATTGTAATTGTAAGGATTCGTAAAACGCATCGTGCAGGCCAAACCGTAAGGCCTAGAGTCTTGAAACCTGGCCAGATGGTAGGCCTCAATTTGGGGACAACCTATCAGAGTATGACCCCGATTGGCCCATAGGTGGCGCTACAGCAACCAAAAGTTCAAAATTGCTCATAACTCTTAGACCCTTTGTCCCAGGCTCAAGTGTCTTACATCGTTGGAATCCTTGGCTCAAGGCGGACAAAATGGCTATCTCCGATTTGGATGTAGGCAGGGGAAATTTTCTGCTATGTCGAATTTTGTCCAAAACCTACTTTTGCGAACTAGTCCCTGGTTTTTCGCCCGATCGGAACCAAACCAGTCTAGGACAATTCTCTGGACTCTCTAGATCAATAATTATCGAAAAAAAGTTGAACTTTGGCATTTGGGTGGCTGTAACAGGGTCATTTAGAAAAGGGGCGGGGCAAAATACACTAAAAAGCCTATAAATCCCAAATGAAAACTCAGAACTTCACAAAAATTGATGAGCATATGTGTCATAACATGATGAGGAAGCATGCCGAGTTTCATGCAGATCGGACCCTAGGTGACGCTATAAATGGCAAAAAGCTTCCATTCTTATTAGGGGTTCAAGCATGAAATGCTGAAACCCTATTGTAATTGTAAGGATTCGTAAAACGCATCGTGCAGGCCAAACCGTAAGGCCTAGAGTCTTGAAACCTGGCCAGATGGTAGGCCTCAATTTGGGGACAACCTATCAGAGTATGACCCCGATTGGCCCATAGGTGGCGCTACAGCAACCAAAAGTTCAAAATTGCTCATAACTCTTAGACCCTTTGTCCCAGGCTCAAGTGTCTTACATCGTTGGAATCCTTGGCTCAAGGCGGACAAAATGGCTATCTCCGATTTGGATGTAGGCAGGGGAAATTTTCTGCTATGTCGAATTTTGTCCAAAACCTACTTTTGCGAACTAGTCCCTGGTTTTTCGCCCGATCGGAACCAAACCAGTCTAGGACAATTCTCTGGACTCTCTAGATCAATAATTATCGAAAAAAAGTTGAACTTTGGCATTTGGGTGGCTGTAACAGGGTCATTTAGAAAAGGGGCGGGGCAAAATACACTAAAAAGCCTATAAATCCCAAATGAAAACTCAGAACTTCACAAAAATTGATGAGCATATGTGTCATAACATGATGAGGAAGCATGCCGAGTTTCATGCAGATCGGACCCTAGGTGACGCTATAAATGGCAAAAAGCTTCCATTCTTATTAGGGGTTCAAGCATGAAATGCTGAAACCCTATTGTAATTGTAAGGATTCGTAAAACGCATCGTGCAGGCCAAACCGTAAGGCCTAGAGTCTTGAAACCTGGCCAGATGGTAGGCCTCAATTTGGGGACAACCTATCAGAGTATGACCCCGATTGGCCCATAGGTGGCGCTACAGCAACCAAAAGTTCAAAATTGCTCATAACTCTTAGACCCTTTGTCCCAGGCTCAAGTGTCTTACATCGTTGGAATCCTTGGCTCAAGGCGGACAAAATGGCTATCTCCGATTTGGATGTAGGCAGGGGAAATTTTCTGCTATGTCGAATTTTGTCCAAAACCTACTTTTGCGAACTAGTCCCTGGTTTTTCGCCCGATCGGAACCAAACCAGTCTAGGACAATTCTCTGGACTCTCTAGATCAATAATTATCGAAAAAAAGTTGAACTTTGGCATTTGGGTGGCTGTAACAGGGTCATTTAGAAAAGGGGCGGGGCAAAATACACTAAAAAGCCTATAAATCCCAAATGAAAACTCAGAACTTCACAAAAATTGATGAGCATATGTGTCATAACATGATGAGGAAGCATGCCGAGTTTCATGCAGATCGGACCCTAGGTGACGCTATAAATGGCTAAAAGCTTCCATTCTTATTAGGGGTTCAAGCATGAAATGCTGAAACCCTATTGTAATTGTAAGGATTCGTAAAACGCATCGTGCAGGCCAAACCGTAAGGCCTAGAGTCTTGAAACCTGGCCAGATGGTAGGCCTCAATTTGGGGACAACCTATCAGAGTATGACCCCGATTGGCCCATAGGTGGCGCTACAGCAACCAAAAGTTCAAAATTGCTCATAACTCTTAGACCCTTTGTCCCAGGCTCAAGTGTCTTACATCGTTGGAATCCTTGGCTCAAGGCGGACAAAATGGCTATCTCCGATTTGGATGTAGGCAGGGGAAATTTTCTGCTATGTCGAATTTTGTCCAAAACCTACTTTTGCGAACTAGTCCCTGGTTTTTCGCCCGATCGGAACCAAACCAGTCTAGGACAATTCTCTGGACTCTCTAGATCAATAATTATCGAAAAAAAGTTGAACTTTGGCATTTGGGTGGCTGTAACAGGGTCATTTAGAAAAGGGGCGGGGCAAAATACACTAAAAAGCCTATAAATCCCAAATGAAAACTCAGAACTTCACAAAAATTGATGAGCATATGTGTCATAACATGATGAGGAAGCATGCCGAGTTTCATGCAGATCGGACCCTAGGTGACGCTATAAATGGCAAAAAGCTTCCATTCTTATTAGGGGTTCAAGCATGAAATGCTGAAACCCTATTGTAATTGTAAGGATTCGTAAAACGCATCGTGCAGGCCAAACCGTAAGGCCTAGAGTCTTGAAACCTGGCCAGATGGTAGGCCTCAATTTGGGGACAACCTATCAGAGTATGACCCCGATTGGCCCATAGGTGGCGCTACAGCAACCAAAAGTTCAAAATTGCTCATAACTCTTAGACCCTTTGTCCCAGGCTCAAGTGTCTTACATCGTTGGAATCCTTGGCTCAAGGCGGACAAAATGGCTATCTCCGATTTGGATGTAGGCAGGGGAAATTTTCTGCTATGTCGAATTTTGTCCAAAACCTACTTTTGCGAACTAGTCCCTGGTTTTTCGCCCGATCGGAACCAAACCAGTCTAGGACAATTCTCTGGACTCTCTAGATCAATAATTATCGAAAAAAAGTTGAACTTTGGCATTTGGGTGGCTGTAACAGGGTCATTTAGAAAAGGGGCGGGGCAAAATACACTAAAAAGCCTATAAATCCCAAATGAAAACTCAGAACTTCACAAAAATTGATGAGCATATGTGTCATAACATGATGAGGAAGCATGCCGAGTTTCATGCAGATCGGACCCTAGGTGACGCTATAAATGGCAAAAAGCTTCCATTCTTATTAGGGGTTCAAGCATGAAATGCTGAAACCCTATTGTAATTGTAAGGATTCGTAAAACGCATCGTGCAGGCCAAACCGTAAGGCCTAGAGTCTTGAAACCTGGCCAGATGGTAGGCCTCAATTTGGGGACAACCTATCAGAGTATGACCCCGATTGGCCCATAGGTGGCGCTACAGCAACCAAAAGTTCAAAATTGCTCATAACTCTTAGACCCTTTGTCCCAGGCTCAAGTGTCTTACATCGTTGGAATCCTTGGCTCAAGGCGGACAAAATGGCTATCTCCGATTTGGATGTAGGCAGGGGAAATTTTCTGCTATGTCGAATTTTGTCCAAAACCTACTTTTGCGAACTAGTCCCTGGTTTTTCGCCCGATCGGAACCAAACCAGTCTAGGACAATTCTCTGGACTCTCTAGATCAATAATTATCGAAAAAAAGTTGAACTTTGGCATTTGGGTGGCTGTAACAGGGTCATTTAGAAAAGGGGCGGGGCAAAATACACTAAAAAGCCTATAAATCCCAAATGAAAACTCAGAACTTCACAAAAATTGATGAGCATATGTGTCATAACATGATGAGGAAGCATGCCGAGTTTCATGCAGATCGGACCCTAGGTGACGCTATAAATGGCAAAAAGCTTCCATTCTTATTAGGGGTTCAAGCATGAAATGCTGAAACCCTATTGTAATTGTAAGGATTCGTAAAACGCATCGTGCAGGCCAAACCGTAAGGCCTAGAGTCTTGAAACCTGGCCAGATGGTAGGCCTCAATTTGGGGACAACCTATCAGAGTATGACCCCGATTGGCCCATAGGTGGCGCTACAGCAACCAAAAGTTCAAAATTGCTCATAACTCTTAGACCCTTTGTCCCAGGCTCAAGTGTCTTACATCGTTGGAATCCTTGGCTCAAGGCGGACAAAATGGCTATCTCCGATTTGGATGTAGGCAGGGGAAATTTTCTGCTATGTCGAATTTTGTCCAAAACCTACTTTTGCGAACTAGTCCCTGGTTTTTCGCCCGATCGGAACCAAACCAGTCTAGGACAATTCTCTGGACTCTCTAGATCAATAATTATCGAAAAAAAGTTGAACTTTGGCATTTGGGTGGCTGTAACAGGGTCATTTAGAAAAGGGGCGGGGCAAAATACACTAAAAAGCCTATAAATCCCAAATGAAAACTCAGAACTTCACAAAAATTGATGAGCATATGTGTCATAACATGATGAGGAAGCATGCCGAGTTTCATGCAGATCGGACCCTAGGTGACGCTATAAATGGCAAAAAGCTTCCATTCTTATTAGGGGTTCAAGCATGAAATGCTGAAACCCTATTGTAATTGTAAGGATTCGTAAAACGCATCGTGCAGGCCAAACCGTAAGGCCTAGAGTCTTGAAACCTGGCCAGATGGTAGGCCTCAATTTGGGGACAACCTATCAGAGTATGACCCCGATTGGCCCATAGGTGGCGCTACAGCAACCAAAAGTTCAAAATTGCTCATAACTCTTAGACCCTTTGTCCCAGGCTCAAGTGTCTTACATCGTTGGAATCCTTGGCTCAAGGCGGACAAAATGGCTATCTCCGATTTGGATGTAGGCAGGGGAAATTTTCTGCTATGTCGAATTTTGTCCAAAACCTACTTTTGCGAACTAGTCCCTGGTTTTTCGCCCGATCGGAACCAAACCAGTCTAGGACAATTCTCTGGACTCTCTAGATCAATAATTATCGAAAAAAAGTTGAACTTTGGCATTTGGGTGGCTGTAACAGGGTCATTTAGAAAAGGGGCGGGGCAAAATACACTAAAAAGCCTATAAATCCCAAATGAAAACTCAGAACTTCACAAAAATTGATGAGCATATGTGTCATAACATGATGAGGAAGCATGCCGAGTTTCATGCAGATCGGACCCTAGGTGACGCTATAAATGGCAAAAAGCTTCCATTCTTATTAGGGGTTCAAGCATGAAATGCTGAAACCCTATTGTAATTGTAAGGATTCGTAAAACGCATCGTGCAGGCCAAACCGTAAGGCCTAGAGTCTTGAAACCTGGCCAGATGGTAGGCCTCAATTTGGGGACAACCTATCAGAGTATGACCCCGATTGGCCCATAGGTGGCGCTACAGCAACCAAAAGTTCAAAATTGCTCATAACTCTTAGACCCTTTGTCCCAGGCTCAAGTGTCTTACATCGTTGGAATCCTTGGCTCAAGGCGGACAAAATGGCTATCTCCGATTTGGATGTAGGCAGGGGAAATTTTCTGCTATGTCGAATTTTGTCCAAAACCTACTTTTGCGAACTAGTCCCTGGTTTTTCGCCCGATCGGAACCAAACCAGTCTAGGACAATTCTCTGGACTCTCTAGATCAATAATTATCGAAAAAAAGTTGAACTTTGGCATTTGGGTGGCTGTAACAGGGTCATTTAGAAAAGGGGCGGGGCAAAATACACTAAAAAGCCTATAAATCCCAAATGAAAACTCAGAACTTCACAAAAATTGATGAGCATATGTGTCATAACATGATGAGGAAGCATGCCGAGTTTCATGCAGATCGGACCCTAGGTGACGCTATAAATGGCAAAAAGCTTCCATTCTTATTAGGGGTTCAAGCATGAAATGCTGAAACCCTATTGTAATTGTAAGGATTCGTAAAACGCATCGTGCAGGCCAAACCGTAAGGCCTAGAGTCTTGAAACCTGGCCAGATGGTAGGCCTCAATTTGGGGACAACCTATCAGAGTATGACCCCGATTGGCCCATAGGTGGCGCTACAGCAACCAAAAGTTCAAAATTGCTCATAACTCTTAGACCCTTTGTCCCAGGCTCAAGTGTCTTACATCGTTGGAATCCTTGGCTCAAGGCGGACAAAATGGCTATCTCCGATTTGGATGTAGGCAGGGGAAATTTTCTGCTATGTCGAATTTTGTCCAAAACCTACTTTTGCGAACTAGTCCCTGGTTTTTCGCCCGATCGGAACCAAACCAGTCTAGGACAATTCTCTGGACTCTCTAGATCAATAATTATCGAAAAAAAGTTGAACTTTGGCATTTGGGTGGCTGTAACAGGGTCATTTAGAAAAGGGGCGGGGCAAAATACACTAAAAAGCCTATAAATCCCAAATGAAAACTCAGAACTTCACAAAAATTGATGAGCATATGTGTCATAACATGATGAGGAAGCATGCCGAGTTTCATGCAGATCGGACCCTAGGTGACGCTATAAATGGCAAAAAGCTTCCATTCTTATTAGGGGTTCAAGCATGAAATGCTGAAACCCTATTGTAATTGTAAGGATTCGTAAAACGCATCGTGCAGGCCAAACCGTAAGGCCTAGAGTCTTGAAACCTGGCCAGATGGTAGGCCTCAATTTGGGGACAACCTATCAGAGTATGACCCCGATTGGCCCATAGGTGGCGCTACAGCAACCAAAAGTTCAAAATTGCTCATAACTCTTAGACCCTTTGTCCCAGGCTCAAGTGTCTTACATCGTTGGAATCCTTGGCTCAAGGCGGACAAAATGGCTATCTCCGATTTGGATGTAGGCAGGGGAAATTTTCTGCTATGTCGAATTTTGTCCAAAACCTACTTTTGCGAACTAGTCCCTGGTTTTTCGCCCGATCGGAACCAAACCAGTCTAGGACAATTCTCTGGACTCTCTAGATCAATAATTATCGAAAAAAAGTTGAACTTTGGCATTTGGGTGGCTGTAACAGGGTCATTTAGAAAAGGGGCGGGGCAAAATACACTAAAAAGCCTATAAATCCCAAATGAAAACTCAGAACTTCACAAAAATTGATGAGCATATGTGTCATAACATGATGAGGAAGCATGCCGAGTTTCATGCAGATCGGACCCTAGGTGACGCTATAAATGGCAAAAAGCTTCCATTCTTATTAGGGGTTCAAGCATGAAATGCTGAAACCCTATTGTAATTGTAAGGATTCGTAAAACGCATCGTGCAGGCCAAACCGTAAGGCCTAGAGTCTTGAAACCTGGCCAGATGGTAGGCCTCAATTTGGGGACAACCTATCAGAGTATGACCCCGATTGGCCCATAGGTGGCGCTACAGCAACCAAAAGTTCAAAATTGCTCATAACTCTTAGACCCTTTGTCCCAGGCTCAAGTGTCTTACATCGTTGGAATCCTTGGCTCAAGGCGGACAAAATGGCTATCTCCGATTTGGATGTAGGCAGGGGAAATTTTCTGCTATGTCGAATTTTGTCCAAAACCTACTTTTGCGAACTAGTCCCTGGTTTTTCGCCCGATCGGAACCAAACCAGTCTAGGACAATTCTCTGGACTCTCTAGATCAATAATTATCGAAAAAAAGTTGAACTTTGGCATTTGGGTGGCTGTAACAGGGTCATTTAGAAAAGGGGCGGGGCAAAATACACTAAAAAGCCTATAAATCCCAAATGAAAACTCAGAACTTCACAAAAATTGATGAGCATATGTGTCATAACATGATGAGGAAGCATGCCGAGTTTCATGCAGATCGGACCCTAGGTGACGCTATAAATGGCAAAAAGCTTCCATTCTTATTAGGGGTTCAAGCATGAAATGCTGAAACCCTATTGTAATTGTAAGGATTCGTAAAACGCATCGTGCAGGCCAAACCGTAAGGCCTAGAGTCTTGAAACCTGGCCAGATGGTAGGCCTCAATTTGGGGACAACCTATCAGAGTATGACCCCGATTGGCCCATAGGTGGCGCTACAGCAACCAAAAGTTCAAAATTGCTCATAACTCTTAGACCCTTTGTCCCAGGCTCAAGTGTCTTACATCGTTGGAATCCTTGGCTCAAGGCGGACAAAATGGCTATCTCCGATTTGGATGTAGGCAGGGGAAATTTTCTGCTATGTCGAATTTTGTCCAAAACCTACTTTTGCGAACTAGTCCCTGGTTTTTCGCCCGATCGGAACCAAACCAGTCTAGGACAATTCTCTGGACTCTCTAGATCAATAATTATCGAAAAAAAGTTGAACTTTGGCATTTGGGTGGCTGTAACAGGGTCATTTAGAAAAGGGGCGGGGCAAAATACACTAAAAAGCCTATAAATCCCAAATGAAAACTCAGAACTTCACAAAAATTGATGAGCATATGTGTCATAACATGATGAGGAAGCATGCCGAGTTTCATGCAGATCGGACCCTAGGTGACGCTATAAATGGCAAAAAGCTTCCATTCTTATTAGGGGTTCAAGCATGAAATGCTGAAACCCTATTGTAATTGTAAGGATTCGTAAAACGCATCGTGCAGGCCAAACCGTAAGGCCTAGAGTCTTGAAACCTGGCCAGATGGTAGGCCTCAATTTGGGGACAACCTATCAGAGTATGACCCCGATTGGCCCATAGGTGGCGCTACAGCAACCAAAAGTTCAAAATTGCTCATAACTCTTAGACCCTTTGTCCCAGGCTCAAGTGTCTTACATCGTTGGAATCCTTGGCTCAAGGCGGACAAAATGGCTATCTCCGATTTGGATGTAGGCAGGGGAAATTTTCTGCTATGTCGAATTTTGTCCAAAACCTACTTTTGCGAACTAGTCCCTGGTTTTTCGCCCGATCGGAACCAAACCAGTCTAGGACAATTCTCTGGACTCTCTAGATCAATAATTATCGAAAAAAAGTTGAACTTTGGCATTTGGGTGGCTGTAACAGGGTCATTTAGAAAAGGGGCGGGGCAAAATACACTAAAAAGCCTATAAATCCCAAATGAAAACTCAGAACTTCACAAAAATTGATGAGCATATGTGTCATAACATGATGAGGAAGCATGCCGAGTTTCATGCAGATCGGACCCTAGGTGACGCTATAAATGGCAAAAAGCTTCCATTCTTATTAGGGGTTCAAGCATGAAATGCTGAAACCCTATTGTAATTGTAAGGATTCGTAAAACGCATCGTGCAGGCCAAACCGTAAGGCCTAGAGTCTTGAAACCTGGCCAGATGGTAGGCCTCAATTTGGGGACAACCTATCAGAGTATGACCCCGATTGGCCCATAGGTGGCGCTACAGCAACCAAAAGTTCAAAATTGCTCATAACTCTTAGACCCTTTGTCCCAGGCTCAAGTGTCTTACATCGTTGGAATCCTTGGCTCAAGGCGGACAAAATGGCTATCTCCGATTTGGATGTAGGCAGGGGAAATTTTCTGCTATGTCGAATTTTGTCCAAAACCTACTTTTGCGAACTAGTCCCTGGTTTTTCGCCCGATCGGAACCAAACCAGTCTAGGACAATTCTCTGGACTCTCTAGATCAATAATTATCGAAAAAAAGTTGAACTTTGGCATTTGGGTGGCTGTAACAGGGTCATTTAGAAAAGGGGCGGGGCAAAATACACTAAAAAGCCTATAAATCCCAAATGAAAACTCAGAACTTCACAAAAATTGATGAGCATATGTGTCATAACATGATGAGGAAGCATGCCGAGTTTCATGCAGATCGGACCCTAGGTGACGCTATAAATGGCAAAAAGCTTCCATTCTTATTAGGGGTTCAAGCATGAAATGCTGAAACCCTATTGTAATTGTAAGGATTCGTAAAACGCATCGTGCAGGCCAAACCGTAAGGCCTAGAGTCTTGAAACCTGGCCAGATGGTAGGCCTCAATTTGGGGACAACCTATCAGAGTATGACCCCGATTGGCCCATAGGTGGCGCTACAGCAACCAAAAGTTCAAAATTGCTCATAACTCTTAGACCCTTTGTCCCAGGCTCAAGTGTCTTACATCGTTGGAATCCTTGGCTCAAGGCGGACAAAATGGCTATCTCCGATTTGGATGTAGGCAGGGGAAATTTTCTGCTATGTCGAATTTTGTCCAAAACCTACTTTTGCGAACTAGTCCCTGGTTTTTCGCCCGATCGGAACCAAACCAGTCTAGGACAATTCTCTGGACTCTCTAGATCAATAATTATCGAAAAAAAGTTGAACTTTGGCATTTGGGTGGCTGTAACAGGGTCATTTAGAAAAGGGGCGGGGCAAAATACACTAAAAAGCCTATAAATCCCAAATGAAAACTCAGAACTTCACAAAAATTGATGAGCATATGTGTCATAACATGATGAGGAAGCATGCCGAGTTTCATGCAGATCGGACCCTAGGTGACGCTATAAATGGCAAAAAGCTTCCATTCTTATTAGGGGTTCAAGCATGAAATGCTGAAACCCTATTGTAATTGTAAGGATTCGTAAAACGCATCGTGCAGGCCAAACCGTAAGGCCTAGAGTCTTGAAACCTGGCCAGATGGTAGGCCTCAATTTGGGGACAACCTATCAGAGTATGACCCCGATTGGCCCATAGGTGGCGCTACAGCAACCAAAAGTTCAAAATTGCTCATAACTCTTAGACCCTTTGTCCCAGGCTCAAGTGTCTTACATCGTTGGAATCCTTGGCTCAAGGCGGACAAAATGGCTATCTCCGATTTGGATGTAGGCAGGGGAAATTTTCTGCTATGTCGAATTTTGTCCAAAACCTACTTTTGCGAACTAGTCCCTGGTTTTTCGCCCGATCGGAACCAAACCAGTCTAGGACAATTCTCTGGACTCTCTAGATCAATAATTATCGAAAAAAAGTTGAACTTTGGCATTTGGGTGGCTGTAACAGGGTCATTTAGAAAAGGGGCGGGGCAAAATACACTAAAAAGCCTATAAATCCCAAATGAAAACTCAGAACTTCACAAAAATTGATGAGCATATGTGTCATAACATGATGAGGAAGCATGCCGAGTTTCATGCAGATCGGACCCTAGGTGACGCTATAAATGGCAAAAAGCTTCCATTCTTATTAGGGGTTCAAGCATGAAATGCTGAAACCCTATTGTAATTGTAAGGATTCGTAAAACGCATCGTGCAGGCCAAACCGTAAGGCCTAGAGTCTTGAAACCTGGCCAGATGGTAGGCCTCAATTTGGGGACAACCTATCAGAGTATGACCCCGATTGGCCCATAGGTGGCGCTACAGCAACCAAAAGTTCAAAATTGCTCATAACTCTTAGACCCTTTGTCCCAGGCTCAAGTGTCTTACATCGTTGGAATCCTTGGCTCAAGGCGGACAAAATGGCTATCTCCGATTTGGATGTAGGCAGGGGAAATTTTCTGCTATGTCGAATTTTGTCCAAAACCTACTTTTGCGAACTAGTCCCTGGTTTTTCGCCCGATCGGAACCAAACCAGTCTAGGACAATTCTCTGGACTCTCTAGATCAATAATTATCGAAAAAAAGTTGAACTTTGGCATTTGGGTGGCTGTAACAGGGTCATTTAGAAAAGGGGCGGGGCAAAATACACTAAAAAGCCTATAAATCCCAAATGAAAACTCAGAACTTCACAAAAATTGATGAGCATATGTGTCATAACATGATGAGGAAGCATGCCGAGTTTCATGCAGATCGGACCCTAGGTGACGCTATAAATGGCAAAAAGCTTCCATTCTTATTAGGGGTTCAAGCATGAAATGCTGAAACCCTATTGTAATTGTAAGGATTCGTAAAACGCATCGTGCAGGCCAAACCGTAAGGCCTAGAGTCTTGAAACCTGGCCAGATGGTAGGCCTCAATTTGGGGACAACCTATCAGAGTATGACCCCGATTGGCCCATAGGTGGCGCTACAGCAACCAAAAGTTCAAAATTGCTCATAACTCTTAGACCCTTTGTCCCAGGCTCAAGTGTCTTACATCGTTGGAATCCTTGGCTCAAGGCGGACAAAATGGCTATCTCCGATTTGGATGTAGGCAGGGGAAATTTTCTGCTATGTCGAATTTTGTCCAAAACCTACTTTTGCGAACTAGTCCCTGGTTTTTCGCCCGATCGGAACCAAACCAGTCTAGGACAATTCTCTGGACTCTCTAGATCAATAATTATCGAAAAAAAGTTGAACTTTGGCATTTGGGTGGCTGTAACAGGGTCATTTAGAAAAGGGGCGGGGCAAAATACACTAAAAAGCCTATAAATCCCAAATGAAAACTCAGAACTTCACAAAAATTGATGAGCATATGTGTCATAACATGATGAGGAAGCATGCCGAGTTTCATGCAGATCGGACCCTAGGTGACGCTATAAATGGCAAAAAGCTTCCATTCTTATTAGGGGTTCAAGCATGAAATGCTGAAACCCTATTGTAATTGTAAGGATTCGTAAAACGCATCGTGCAGGCCAAACCGTAAGGCCTAGAGTCTTGAAACCTGGCCAGATGGTAGGCCTCAATTTGGGGACAACCTATCAGAGTATGACCCCGATTGGCCCATAGGTGGCGCTACAGCAACCAAAAGTTCAAAATTGCTCATAACTCTTAGACCCTTTGTCCCAGGCTCAAGTGTCTTACATCGTTGGAATCCTTGGCTCAAGGCGGACAAAATGGCTATCTCCGATTTGGATGTAGGCAGGGGAAATTTTCTGCTATGTCGAATTTTGTCCAAAACCTACTTTTGCGAACTAGTCCCTGGTTTTTCGCCCGATCGGAACCAAACCAGTCTAGGACAATTCTCTGGACTCTCTAGATCAATAATTATCGAAAAAAAGTTGAACTTTGGCATTTGGGTGGCTGTAACAGGGTCATTTAGAAAAGGGGCGGGGCAAAATACACTAAAAAGCCTATAAATCCCAAATGAAAACTCAGAACTTCACAAAAATTGATGAGCATATGTGTCATAACATGATGAGGAAGCATGCCGAGTTTCATGCAGATCGGACCCTAGGTGACGCTATAAATGGCAAAAAGCTTCCATTCTTATTAGGGGTTCAAGCATGAAATGCTGAAACCCTATTGTAATTGTAAGGATTCGTAAAACGCATCGTGCAGGCCAAACCGTAAGGCCTAGAGTCTTGAAACCTGGCCAGATGGTAGGCCTCAATTTGGGGACAACCTATCAGAGTATGACCCCGATTGGCCCATAGGTGGCGCTACAGCAACCAAAAGTTCAAAATTGCTCATAACTCTTAGACCCTTTGTCCCAGGCTCAAGTGTCTTACATCGTTGGAATCCTTGGCTCAAGGCGGACAAAATGGCTATCTCCGATTTGGATGTAGGCAGGGGAAATTTTCTGCTATGTCGAATTTTGTCCAAAACCTACTTTTGCGAACTAGTCCCTGGTTTTTCGCCCGATCGGAACCAAACCAGTCTAGGACAATTCTCTGGACTCTCTAGATCAATAATTATCGAAAAAAAGTTGAACTTTGGCATTTGGGTGGCTGTAACAGGGTCATTTAGAAAAGGGGCGGGGCAAAATACACTAAAAAGCCTATAAATCCCAAATGAAAACTCAGAACTTCACAAAAATTGATGAGCATATGTGTCATAACATGATGAGGAAGCATGCCGAGTTTCATGCAGATCGGACCCTAGGTGACGCTATAAATGGCAAAAAGCTTCCATTCTTATTAGGGGTTCAAGCATGAAATGCTGAAACCCTATTGTAATTGTAAGGATTCGTAAAACGCATCGTGCAGGCCAAACCGTAAGGCCTAGAGTCTTGAAACCTGGCCAGATGGTAGGCCTCAATTTGGGGACAACCTATCAGAGTATGACCCCGATTGGCCCATAGGTGGCGCTACAGCAACCAAAAGTTCAAAATTGCTCATAACTCTTAGACCCTTTGTCCCAGGCTCAAGTGTCTTACATCGTTGGAATCCTTGGCTCAAGGCGGACAAAATGGCTATCTCCGATTTGGATGTAGGCAGGGGAAATTTTCTGCTATGTCGAATTTTGTCCAAAACCTACTTTTGCGAACTAGTCCCTGGTTTTTCGCCCGATCGGAACCAAACCAGTCTAGGACAATTCTCTGGACTCTCTAGATCAATAATTATCGAAAAAAAGTTGAACTTTGGCATTTGGGTGGCTGTAACAGGGTCATTTAGAAAAGGGGCGGGGCAAAATACACTAAAAAGCCTATAAATCCCAAATGAAAACTCAGAACTTCACAAAAATTGATGAGCATATGTGTCATAACATGATGAGGAAGCATGCCGAGTTTCATGCAGATCGGACCCTAGGTGACGCTATAAATGGCAAAAAGCTTCCATTCTTATTAGGGGTTCAAGCATGAAATGCTGAAACCCTATTGTAATTGTAAGGATTCGTAAAACGCATCGTGCAGGCCAAACCGTAAGGCCTAGAGTCTTGAAACCTGGCCAGATGGTAGGCCTCAATTTGGGGACAACCTATCAGAGTATGACCCCGATTGGCCCATAGGTGGCGCTACAGCAACCAAAAGTTCAAAATTGCTCATAACTCTTAGACCCTTTGTCCCAGGCTCAAGTGTCTTACATCGTTGGAATCCTTGGCTCAAGGCGGACAAAATGGCTATCTCCGATTTGGATGTAGGCAGGGGAAATTTTCTGCTATGTCGAATTTTGTCCAAAACCTACTTTTGCGAACTAGTCCCTGGTTTTTCGCCCGATCGGAACCAAACCAGTCTAGGACAATTCTCTGGACTCTCTAGATCAATAATTATCGAAAAAAAGTTGAACTTTGGCATTTGGGTGGCTGTAACAGGGTCATTTAGAAAAGGGGCGGGGCAAAATACACTAAAAAGCCTATAAATCCCAAATGAAAACTCAGAACTTCACAAAAATTGATGAGCATATGTGTCATAACATGATGAGGAAGCATGCCGAGTTTCATGCAGATCGGACCCTAGGTGACGCTATAAATGGCAAAAAGCTTCCATTCTTATTAGGGGTTCAAGCATGAAATGCTGAAACCCTATTGTAATTGTAAGGATTCGTAAAACGCATCGTGCAGGCCAAACCGTAAGGCCTAGAGTCTTGAAACCTGGCCAGATGGTAGGCCTCAATTTGGGGACAACCTATCAGAGTATGACCCCGATTGGCCCATAGGTGGCGCTACAGCAACCAAAAGTTCAAAATTGCTCATAACTCTTAGACCCTTTGTCCCAGGCTCAAGTGTCTTACATCGTTGGAATCCTTGGCTCAAGGCGGACAAAATGGCTATCTCCGATTTGGATGTAGGCAGGGGAAATTTTCTGCTATGTCGAATTTTGTCCAAAACCTACTTTTGCGAACTAGTCCCTGGTTTTTCGCCCGATCGGAACCAAACCAGTCTAGGACAATTCTCTGGACTCTCTAGATCAATAATTATCGAAAAAAAGTTGAACTTTGGCATTTGGGTGGCTGTAACAGGGTCATTTAGAAAAGGGGCGGGGCAAAATACACTAAAAAGCCTATAAATCCCAAATGAAAACTCAGAACTTCACAAAAATTGATGAGCATATGTGTCATAACATGATGAGGAAGCATGCCGAGTTTCATGCAGATCGGACCCTAGGTGACGCTATAAATGGCAAAAAGCTTCCATTCTTATTAGGGGTTCAAGCATGAAATGCTGAAACCCTATTGTAATTGTAAGGATTCGTAAAACGCATCGTGCAGGCCAAACCGTAAGGCCTAGAGTCTTGAAACCTGGCCAGATGGTAGGCCTCAATTTGGGGACAACCTATCAGAGTATGACCCCGATTGGCCCATAGGTGGCGCTACAGCAACCAAAAGTTCAAAATTGCTCATAACTCTTAGACCCTTTGTCCCAGGCTCAAGTGTCTTACATCGTTGGAATCCTTGGCTCAAGGCGGACAAAATGGCTATCTCCGATTTGGATGTAGGCAGGGGAAATTTTCTGCTATGTCGAATTTTGTCCAAAACCTACTTTTGCGAACTAGTCCCTGGTTTTTCGCCCGATCGGAACCAAACCAGTCTAGGACAATTCTCTGGACTCTCTAGATCAATAATTATCGAAAAAAAGTTGAACTTTGGCATTTGGGTGGCTGTAACAGGGTCATTTAGAAAAGGGGCGGGGCAAAATACACTAAAAAGCCTATAAATCCCAAATGAAAACTCAGAACTTCACAAAAATTGATGAGCATATGTGTCATAACATGATGAGGAAGCATGCCGAGTTTCATGCAGATCGGACCCTAGGTGACGCTATAAATGGCAAAAAGCTTCCATTCTTATTAGGGGTTCAAGCATGAAATGCTGAAACCCTATTGTAATTGTAAGGATTCGTAAAACGCATCGTGCAGGCCAAACCGTAAGGCCTAGAGTCTTGAAACCTGGCCAGATGGTAGGCCTCAATTTGGGGACAACCTATCAGAGTATGACCCCGATTGGCCCATAGGTGGCGCTACAGCAACCAAAAGTTCAAAATTGCTCATAACTCTTAGACCCTTTGTCCCAGGCTCAAGTGTCTTACATCGTTGGAATCCTTGGCTCAAGGCGGACAAAATGGCTATCTCCGATTTGGATGTAGGCAGGGGAAATTTTCTGCTATGTCGAATTTTGTCCAAAACCTACTTTTGCGAACTAGTCCCTGGTTTTTCGCCCGATCGGAACCAAACCAGTCTAGGACAATTCTCTGGACTCTCTAGATCAATAATTATCGAAAAAAAGTTGAACTTTGGCATTTGGGTGGCTGTAACAGGGTCATTTAGAAAAGGGGCGGGGCAAAATACACTAAAAAGCCTATAAATCCCAAATGAAAACTCAGAACTTCACAAAAATTGATGAGCATATGTGTCATAACATGATGAGGAAGCATGCCGAGTTTCATGCAGATCGGACCCTAGGTGACGCTATAAATGGCAAAAAGCTTCCATTCTTATTAGGGGTTCAAGCATGAAATGCTGAAACCCTATTGTAATTGTAAGGATTCGTAAAACGCATCGTGCAGGCCAAACCGTAAGGCCTAGAGTCTTGAAACCTGGCCAGATGGTAGGCCTCAATTTGGGGACAACCTATCAGAGTATGACCCCGATTGGCCCATAGGTGGCGCTACAGCAACCAAAAGTTCAAAATTGCTCATAACTCTTAGACCCTTTGTCCCAGGCTCAAGTGTCTTACATCGTTGGAATCCTTGGCTCAAGGCGGACAAAATGGCTATCTCCGATTTGGATGTAGGCAGGGGAAATTTTCTGCTATGTCGAATTTTGTCCAAAACCTACTTTTGCGAACTAGTCCCTGGTTTTTCGCCCGATCGGAACCAAACCAGTCTAGGACAATTCTCTGGACTCTCTAGATCAATAATTATCGAAAAAAAGTTGAACTTTGGCATTTGGGTGGCTGTAACAGGGTCATTTAGAAAAGGGGCGGGGCAAAATACACTAAAAAGCCTATAAATCCCAAATGAAAACTCAGAACTTCACAAAAATTGATGAGCATATGTGTCATAACATGATGAGGAAGCATGCCGAGTTTCATGCAGATCGGACCCTAGGTGACGCTATAAATGGCAAAAAGCTTCCATTCTTATTAGGGGTTCAAGCATGAAATGCTGAAACCCTATTGTAATTGTAAGGATTCGTAAAACGCATCGTGCAGGCCAAACCGTAAGGCCTAGAGTCTTGAAACCTGGCCAGATGGTAGGCCTCAATTTGGGGACAACCTATCAGAGTATGACCCCGATTGGCCCATAGGTGGCGCTACAGCAACCAAAAGTTCAAAATTGCTCATAACTCTTAGACCCTTTGTCCCAGGCTCAAGTGTCTTACATCGTTGGAATCCTTGGCTCAAGGCGGACAAAATGGCTATCTCCGATTTGGATGTAGGCAGGGGAAATTTTCTGCTATGTCGAATTTTGTCCAAAACCTACTTTTGCGAACTAGTCCCTGGTTTTTCGCCCGATCGGAACCAAACCAGTCTAGGACAATTCTCTGGACTCTCTAGATCAATAATTATCGAAAAAAAGTTGAACTTTGGCATTTGGGTGGCTGTAACAGGGTCATTTAGAAAAGGGGCGGGGCAAAATACACTAAAAAGCCTATAAATCCCAAATGAAAACTCAGAACTTCACAAAAATTGATGAGCATATGTGTCATAACATGATGAGGAAGCATGCCGAGTTTCATGCAGATCGGACCCTAGGTGACGCTATAAATGGCAAAAAGCTTCCATTCTTATTAGGGGTTCAAGCATGAAATGCTGAAACCCTATTGTAATTGTAAGGATTCGTAAAACGCATCGTGCAGGCCAAACCGTAAGGCCTAGAGTCTTGAAACCTGGCCAGATGGTAGGCCTCAATTTGGGGACAACCTATCAGAGTATGACCCCGATTGGCCCATAGGTGGCGCTACAGCAACCAAAAGTTCAAAATTGCTCATAACTCTTAGACCCTTTGTCCCAGGCTCAAGTGTCTTACATCGTTGGAATCCTTGGCTCAAGGCGGACAAAATGGCTATCTCCGATTTGGATGTAGGCAGGGGAAATTTTCTGCTATGTCGAATTTTGTCCAAAACCTACTTTTGCGAACTAGTCCCTGGTTTTTCGCCCGATCGGAACCAAACCAGTCTAGGACAATTCTCTGGACTCTCTAGATCAATAATTATCGAAAAAAAGTTGAACTTTGGCATTTGGGTGGCTGTAACAGGGTCATTTAGAAAAGGGGCGGGGCAAAATACACTAAAAAGCCTATAAATCCCAAATGAAAACTCAGAACTTCACAAAAATTGATGAGCATATGTGTCATAACATGATGAGGAAGCATGCCGAGTTTCATGCAGATCGGACCCTAGGTGACGCTATAAATGGCAAAAAGCTTCCATTCTTATTAGGGGTTCAAGCATGAAATGCTGAAACCCTATTGTAATTGTAAGGATTCGTAAAACGCATCGTGCAGGCCAAACCGTAAGGCCTAGAGTCTTGAAACCTGGCCAGATGGTAGGCCTCAATTTGGGGACAACCTATCAGAGTATGACCCCGATTGGCCCATAGGTGGCGCTACAGCAACCAAAAGTTCAAAATTGCTCATAACTCTTAGACCCTTTGTCCCAGGCTCAAGTGTCTTACATCGTTGGAATCCTTGGCTCAAGGCGGACAAAATGGCTATCTCCGATTTGGATGTAGGCAGGGGAAATTTTCTGCTATGTCGAATTTTGTCCAAAACCTACTTTTGCGAACTAGTCCCTGGTTTTTCGCCCGATCGGAACCAAACCAGTCTAGGACAATTCTCTGGACTCTCTAGATCAATAATTATCGAAAAAAAGTTGAACTTTGGCATTTGGGTGGCTGTAACAGGGTCATTTAGAAAAGGGGCGGGGCAAAATACACTAAAAAGCCTATAAATCCCAAATGAAAACTCAGAACTTCACAAAAATTGATGAGCATATGTGTCATAACATGATGAGGAAGCATGCCGAGTTTCATGCAGATCGGACCCTAGGTGACGCTATAAATGGCAAAAAGCTTCCATTCTTATTAGGGGTTCAAGCATGAAATGCTGAAACCCTATTGTAATTGTAAGGATTCGTAAAACGCATCGTGCAGGCCAAACCGTAAGGCCTAGAGTCTTGAAACCTGGCCAGATGGTAGGCCTCAATTTGGGGACAACCTATCAGAGTATGACCCCGATTGGCCCATAGGTGGCGCTACAGCAACCAAAAGTTCAAAATTGCTCATAACTCTTAGACCCTTTGTCCCAGGCTCAAGTGTCTTACATCGTTGGAATCCTTGGCTCAAGGCGGACAAAATGGCTATCTCCGATTTGGATGTAGGCAGGGGAAATTTTCTGCTATGTCGAATTTTGTCCAAAACCTACTTTTGCGAACTAGTCCCTGGTTTTTCGCCCGATCGGAACCAAACCAGTCTAGGACAATTCTCTGGACTCTCTAGATCAATAATTATCGAAAAAAAGTTGAACTTTGGCATTTGGGTGGCTGTAACAGGGTCATTTAGAAAAGGGGCGGGGCAAAATACACTAAAAAGCCTATAAATCCCAAATGAAAACTCAGAACTTCACAAAAATTGATGAGCATATGTGTCATAACATGATGAGGAAGCATGCCGAGTTTCATGCAGATCGGACCCTAGGTGACGCTATAAATGGCAAAAAGCTTCCATTCTTATTAGGGGTTCAAGCATGAAATGCTGAAACCCTATTGTAATTGTAAGGATTCGTAAAACGCATCGTGCAGGCCAAACCGTAAGGCCTAGAGTCTTGAAACCTGGCCAGATGGTAGGCCTCAATTTGGGGACAACCTATCAGAGTATGACCCCGATTGGCCCATAGGTGGCGCTACAGCAACCAAAAGTTCAAAATTGCTCATAACTCTTAGACCCTTTGTCCCAGGCTCAAGTGTCTTACATCGTTGGAATCCTTGGCTCAAGGCGGACAAAATGGCTATCTCCGATTTGGATGTAGGCAGGGGAAATTTTCTGCTATGTCGAATTTTGTCCAAAACCTACTTTTGCGAACTAGTCCCTGGTTTTTCGCCCGATCGGAACCAAACCAGTCTAGGACAATTCTCTGGACTCTCTAGATCAATAATTATCGAAAAAAAGTTGAACTTTGGCATTTGGGTGGCTGTAACAGGGTCATTTAGAAAAGGGGCGGGGCAAAATACACTAAAAAGCCTATAAATCCCAAATGAAAACTCAGAACTTCACAAAAATTGATGAGCATATGTGTCATAACATGATGAGGAAGCATGCCGAGTTTCATGCAGATCGGACCCTAGGTGACGCTATAAATGGCAAAAAGCTTCCATTCTTATTAGGGGTTCAAGCATGAAATGCTGAAACCCTATTGTAATTGTAAGGATTCGTAAAACGCATCGTGCAGGCCAAACCGTAAGGCCTAGAGTCTTGAAACCTGGCCAGATGGTAGGCCTCAATTTGGGGACAACCTATCAGAGTATGACCCCGATTGGCCCATAGGTGGCGCTACAGCAACCAAAAGTTCAAAATTGCTCATAACTCTTAGACCCTTTGTCCCAGGCTCAAGTGTCTTACATCGTTGGAATCCTTGGCTCAAGGCGGACAAAATGGCTATCTCCGATTTGGATGTAGGCAGGGGAAATTTTCTGCTATGTCGAATTTTGTCCAAAACCTACTTTTGCGAACTAGTCCCTGGTTTTTCGCACCGATCGGAACCAAACCAGTCTAGGACAATTCTCTGGACTCTCTAGATCAATAATTATCGAAAAAAAGTTGAACTTTGGCATTTGGGTGGCTGTAACAGGGTCATTTAGAAAAGGGGCGGGGCAAAATACACTAAAAAGCCTATAAATCCCAAATGAAAACTCAGAACTTCACAAAAATTGATGAGCATATGTGTCATAACATGATGAGGAAGCATGCCGAGTTTCATGCAGATCGGACCCTAGGTGACGCTATAAATGGCAAAAAGCTTCCATTCTTATTAGGGGTTCAAGCATGAAATGCTGAAACCCTATTGTAATTGTAAGGATTCGTAAAACGCATCGTGCAGGCCAAACCGTAAGGCCTAGAGTCTTGAAACCTGGCCAGATGGTAGGCCTCAATTTGGGGACAACCTATCAGAGTATGACCCCGATTGGCCCATAGGTGGCGCTACAGCAACCAAAAGTTCAAAATTGCTCATAACTCTTAGACCCTTTGTCCCAGGCTCAAGTGTCTTACATCGTTGGAATCCTTGGCTCAAGGCGGACAAAATGGCTATCTCCGATTTGGATGTAGGCAGGGGAAATTTTCTGCTATGTCGAATTTTGTCCAAAACCTACTTTTGCGAACTAGTCCCTGGTTTTTCGCCCGATCGGAACCAAACCAGTCTAGGACAATTCTCTGGACTCTCTAGATCAATAATTATCGAAAAAAAGTTGAACTTTGGCATTTGGGTGGCTGTAACAGGGTCATTTAGAAAAGGGGCGGGGCAAAATACACTAAAAAGCCTATAAATCCCAAATGAAAACTCAGAACTTCACAAAAATTGATGAGCATATGTGTCATAACATGATGAGGAAGCATGCCGAGTTTCATGCAGATCGGACCCTAGGTGACGCTATAAATGGCAAAAAGCTTCCATTCTTATTAGGGGTTCAAGCATGAAATGCTGAAACCCTATTGTAATTGTAAGGATTCGTAAAACGCATCGTGCAGGCCAAACCGTAAGGCCTAGAGTCTTGAAACCTGGCCAGATGGTAGGCCTCAATTTGGGGACAACCTATCAGAGTATGACCCCGATTGGCCCATAGGTGGCGCTACAGCAACCAAAAGTTCAAAATTGCTCATAACTCTTAGACCCTTTGTCCCAGGCTCAAGTGTCTTACATCGTTGGAATCCTTGGCTCAAGGCGGACAAAATGGCTATCTCCGATTTGGATGTAGGCAGGGGAAATTTTCTGCTATGTCGAATTTTGTCCAAAACCTACTTTTGCGAACTAGTCCCTGGTTTTTCGCCCGATCGGAACCAAACCAGTCTAGGACAATTCTCTGGACTCTCTAGATCAATAATTATCGAAAAAAAGTTGAACTTTGGCATTTGGGTGGCTGTAACAGGGTCATTTAGAAAAGGGGCGGGGCAAAATACACTAAAAAGCCTATAAATCCCAAATGAAAACTCAGAACTTCACAAAAATTGATGAGCATATGTGTCATAACATGATGAGGAAGCATGCCGAGTTTCATGCAGATCGGACCCTAGGTGACGCTATAAATGGCAAAAAGCTTCCATTCTTATTAGGGGTTCAAGCATGAAATGCTGAAACCCTATTGTAATTGTAAGGATTCGTAAAACGCATCGTGCAGGCCAAACCGTAAGGCCTAGAGTCTTGAAACCTGGCCAGATGGTAGGCCTCAATTTGGGGACAACCTATCAGAGTATGACCCCGATTGGCCCATAGGTGGCGCTACAGCAACCAAAAGTTCAAAATTGCTCATAACTCTTAGACCCTTTGTCCCAGGCTCAAGTGTCTTACATCGTTGGAATCCTTGGCTCAAGGCGGACAAAATGGCTATCTCCGATTTGGATGTAGGCAGGGGAAATTTTCTGCTATGTCGAATTTTGTCCAAAACCTACTTTTGCGAACTAGTCCCTGGTTTTTCGCCCGATCGGAACCAAACCAGTCTAGGACAATTCTCTGGACTCTCTAGATCAATAATTATCGAAAAAAAGTTGAACTTTGGCATTTGGGTGGCTGTAACAGGGTCATTTAGAAAAGGGGCGGGGCAAAATACACTAAAAAGCCTATAAATCCCAAATGAAAACTCAGAACTTCACAAAAATTGATGAGCATATGTGTCATAACATGATGAGGAAGCATGCCGAGTTTCATGCAGATCGGACCCTAGGTGACGCTATAAATGGCAAAAAGCTTCCATTCTTATTAGGGGTTCAAGCATGAAATGCTGAAACCCTATTGTAATTGTAAGGATTCGTAAAACGCATCGTGCAGGCCAAACCGTAAGGCCTAGAGTCTTGAAACCTGGCCAGATGGTAGGCCTCAATTTGGGGACAACCTATCAGAGTATGACCCCGATTGGCCCATAGGTGGCGCTACAGCAACCAAAAGTTCAAAATTGCTCATAACTCTTAGACCCTTTGTCCCAGGCTCAAGTGTCTTACATCGTTGGAATCCTTGGCTCAAGGCGGACAAAATGGCTATCTCCGATTTGGATGTAGGCAGGGGAAATTTTCTGCTATGTCGAATTTTGTCCAAAACCTACTTTTGCGAACTAGTCCCTGGTTTTTCGCCCGATCGGAACCAAACCAGTCTAGGACAATTCTCTGGACTCTCTAGATCAATAATTATCGAAAAAAAGTTGAACTTTGGCATTTGGGTGGCTGTAACAGGGTCATTTAGAAAAGGGGCGGGGCAAAATACACTAAAAAGCCTATAAATCCCAAATGAAAACTCAGAACTTCACAAAAATTGATGAGCATATGTGTCATAACATGATGAGGAAGCATGCCGAGTTTCATGCAGATCGGACCCTAGGTGACGCTATAAATGGCAAAAAGCTTCCATTCTTATTAGGGGTTCAAGCATGAAATGCTGAAACCCTATTGTAATTGTAAGGATTCGTAAAACGCATCGTGCAGGCCAAACCGTAAGGCCTAGAGTCTTGAAACCTGGCCAGATGGTAGGCCTCAATTTGGGGACAACCTATCAGAGTATGACCCCGATTGGCCCATAGGTGGCGCTACAGCAACCAAAAGTTCAAAATTGCTCATAACTCTTAGACCCTTTGTCCCAGGCTCAAGTGTCTTACATCGTTGGAATCCTTGGCTCAAGGCGGACAAAATGGCTATCTCCGATTTGGATGTAGGCAGGGGAAATTTTCTGCTATGTCGAATTTTGTCCAAAACCTACTTTTGCGAACTAGTCCCTGGTTTTTCGCCCGATCGGAACCAAACCAGTCTAGGACAATTCTCTGGACTCTCTAGATCAATAATTATCGAAAAAAAGTTGAACTTTGGCATTTGGGTGGCTGTAACAGGGTCATTTAGAAAAGGGGCGGGGCAAAATACACTAAAAAGCCTATAAATCCCAAATGAAAACTCAGAACTTCACAAAAATTGATGAGCATATGTGTCATAACATGATGAGGAAGCATGCCGAGTTTCATGCAGATCGGACCCTAGGTGACGCTATAAATGGCAAAAAGCTTCCATTCTTATTAGGGGTTCAAGCATGAAATGCTGAAACCCTATTGTAATTGTAAGGATTCGTAAAACGCATCGTGCAGGCCAAACCGTAAGGCCTAGAGTCTTGAAACCTGGCCAGATGGTAGGCCTCAATTTGGGGACAACCTATCAGAGTATGACCCCGATTGGCCCATAGGTGGCGCTACAGCAACCAAAAGTTCAAAATTGCTCATAACTCTTAGACCCTTTGTCCCAGGCTCAAGTGTCTTACATCGTTGGAATCCTTGGCTCAAGGCGGACAAAATGGCTATCTCCGATTTGGATGTAGGCAGGGGAAATTTTCTGCTATGTCGAATTTTGTCCAAAACCTACTTTTGCGAACTAGTCCCTGGTTTTTCGCCCGATCGGAACCAAACCAGTCTAGGACAATTCTCTGGACTCTCTAGATCAATAATTATCGAAAAAAAGTTGAACTTTGGCATTTGGGTGGCTGTAACAGGGTCATTTAGAAAAGGGGCGGGGCAAAATACACTAAAAAGCCTATAAATCCCAAATGAAAACTCAGAACTTCACAAAAATTGATGAGCATATGTGTCATAACATGATGAGGAAGCATGCCGAGTTTCATGCAGATCGGACCCTAGGTGACGCTATAAATGGCAAAAAGCTTCCATTCTTATTAGGGGTTCAAGCATGAAATGCTGAAACCCTATTGTAATTGTAAGGATTCGTAAAACGCATCGTGCAGGCCAAACCGTAAGGCCTAGAGTCTTGAAACCTGGCCAGATGGTAGGCCTCAATTTGGGGACAACCTATCAGAGTATGACCCCGATTGGCCCATAGGTGGCGCTACAGCAACCAAAAGTTCAAAATTGCTCATAACTCTTAGACCCTTTGTCCCAGGCTCAAGTGTCTTACATCGTTGGAATCCTTGGCTCAAGGCGGACAAAATGGCTATCTCCGATTTGGATGTAGGCAGGGGAAATTTTCTGCTATGTCGAATTTTGTCCAAAACCTACTTTTGCGAACTAGTCCCTGGTTTTTCGCCCGATCGGAACCAAACCAGTCTAGGACAATTCTCTGGACTCTCTAGATCAATAATTATCGAAAAAAAGTTGAACTTTGGCATTTGGGTGGCTGTAACAGGGTCATTTAGAAAAGGGGCGGGGCAAAATACACTAAAAAGCCTATAAATCCCAAATGAAAACTCAGAACTTCACAAAAATTGATGAGCATATGTGTCATAACATGATGAGGAAGCATGCCGAGTTTCATGCAGATCGGACCCTAGGTGACGCTATAAATGGCAAAAAGCTTCCATTCTTATTAGGGGTTCAAGCATGAAATGCTGAAACCCTATTGTAATTGTAAGGATTCGTAAAACGCATCGTGCAGGCCAAACCGTAAGGCCTAGAGTCTTGAAACCTGGCCAGATGGTAGGCCTCAATTTGGGGACAACCTATCAGAGTATGACCCCGATTGGCCCATAGGTGGCGCTACAGCAACCAAAAGTTCAAAATTGCTCATAACTCTTAGACCCTTTGTCCCAGGCTCAAGTGTCTTACATCGTTGGAATCCTTGGCTCAAGGCGGACAAAATGGCTATCTCCGATTTGGATGTAGGCAGGGGAAATTTTCTGCTATGTCGAATTTTGTCCAAAACCTACTTTTGCGAACTAGTCCCTGGTTTTTCGCCCGATCGGAACCAAACCAGTCTAGGACAATTCTCTGGACTCTCTAGATCAATAATTATCGAAAAAAAGTTGAACTTTGGCATTTGGGTGGCTGTAACAGGGTCATTTAGAAAAGGGGCGGGGCAAAATACACTAAAAAGCCTATAAATCCCAAATGAAAACTCAGAACTTCACAAAAATTGATGAGCATATGTGTCATAACATGATGAGGAAGCATGCCGAGTTTCATGCAGATCGGACCCTAGGTGACGCTATAAATGGCAAAAAGCTTCCATTCTTATTAGGGGTTCAAGCATGAAATGCTGAAACCCTATTGTAATTGTAAGGATTCGTAAAACGCATCGTGCAGGCCAAACCGTAAGGCCTAGAGTCTTGAAACCTGGCCAGATGGTAGGCCTCAATTTGGGGACAACCTATCAGAGTATGACCCCGATTGGCCCATAGGTGGCGCTACAGCAACCAAAAGTTCAAAATTGCTCATAACTCTTAGACCCTTTGTCCCAGGCTCAAGTGTCTTACATCGTTGGAATCCTTGGCTCAAGGCGGACAAAATGGCTATCTCCGATTTGGATGTAGGCAGGGGAAATTTTCTGCTATGTCGAATTTTGTCCAAAACCTACTTTTGCGAACTAGTCCCTGGTTTTTCGCCCGATCGGAACCAAACCAGTCTAGGACAATTCTCTGGACTCTCTAGATCAATAATTATCGAAAAAAAGTTGAACTTTGGCATTTGGGTGGCTGTAACAGGGTCATTTAGAAAAGGGGCGGGGCAAAATACACTAAAAAGCCTATAAATCCCAAATGAAAACTCAGAACTTCACAAAAATTGATGAGCATATGTGTCATAACATGATGAGGAAGCATGCCGAGTTTCATGCAGATCGGACCCTAGGTGACGCTATAAATGGCAAAAAGCTTCCATTCTTATTAGGGGTTCAAGCATGAAATGCTGAAACCCTATTGTAATTGTAAGGATTCGTAAAACGCATCGTGCAGGCCAAACCGTAAGGCCTAGAGTCTTGAAACCTGGCCAGATGGTAGGCCTCAATTTGGGGACAACCTATCAGAGTATGACCCCGATTGGCCCATAGGTGGCGCTACAGCAACCAAAAGTTCAAAATTGCTCATAACTCTTAGACCCTTTGTCCCAGGCTCAAGTGTCTTACATCGTTGGAATCCTTGGCTCAAGGCGGACAAAATGGCTATCTCCGATTTGGATGTAGGCAGGGGAAATTTTCTGCTATGTCGAATTTTGTCCAAAACCTACTTTTGCGAACTAGTCCCTGGTTTTTCGCCCGATCGGAACCAAACCAGTCTAGGACAATTCTCTGGACTCTCTAGATCAATAATTATCGAAAAAAAGTTGAACTTTGGCATTTGGGTGGCTGTAACAGGGTCATTTAGAAAAGGGGCGGGGCAAAATACACTAAAAAGCCTATAAATCCCAAATGAAAACTCAGAACTTCACAAAAATTGATGAGCATATGTGTCATAACATGATGAGGAAGCATGCCGAGTTTCATGCAGATCGGACCCTAGGTGACGCTATAAATGGCAAAAAGCTTCCATTCTTATTAGGGGTTCAAGCATGAAATGCTGAAACCCTATTGTAATTGTAAGGATTCGTAAAACGCATCGTGCAGGCCAAACCGTAAGGCCTAGAGTCTTGAAACCTGGCCAGATGGTAGGCCTCAATTTGGGGACAACCTATCAGAGTATGACCCCGATTGGCCCATAGGTGGCGCTACAGCAACCAAAAGTTCAAAATTGCTCATAACTCTTAGACCCTTTGTCCCAGGCTCAAGTGTCTTACATCGTTGGAATCCTTGGCTCAAGGCGGACAAAATGGCTATCTCCGATTTGGATGTAGGCAGGGGAAATTTTCTGCTATGTCGAATTTTGTCCAAAACCTACTTTTGCGAACTAGTCCCTGGTTTTTCGCCCGATCGGAACCAAACCAGTCTAGGACAATTCTCTGGACTCTCTAGATCAATAATTATCGAAAAAAAGTTGAACTTTGGCATTTGGGTGGCTGTAACAGGGTCATTTAGAAAAGGGGCGGGGCAAAATACACTAAAAAGCCTATAAATCCCAAATGAAAACTCAGAACTTCACAAAAATTGATGAGCATATGTGTCATAACATGATGAGGAAGCATGCCGAGTTTCATGCAGATCGGACCCTAGGTGACGCTATAAATGGCAAAAAGCTTCCATTCTTATTAGGGGTTCAAGCATGAAATGCTGAAACCCTATTGTAATTGTAAGGATTCGTAAAACGCATCGTGCAGGCCAAACCGTAAGGCCTAGAGTCTTGAAACCTGGCCAGATGGTAGGCCTCAATTTGGGGACAACCTATCAGAGTATGACCCCGATTGGCCCATAGGTGGCGCTACAGCAACCAAAAGTTCAAAATTGCTCATAACTCTTAGACCCTTTGTCCCAGGCTCAAGTGTCTTACATCGTTGGAATCCTTGGCTCAAGGCGGACAAAATGGCTATCTCCGATTTGGATGTAGGCAGGGGAAATTTTCTGCTATGTCGAATTTTGTCCAAAACCTACTTTTGCGAACTAGTCCCTGGTTTTTCGCCCGATCGGAACCAAACCAGTCTAGGACAATTCTCTGGACTCTCTAGATCAATAATTATCGAAAAAAAGTTGAACTTTGGCATTTGGGTGGCTGTAACAGGGTCATTTAGAAAAGGGGCGGGGCAAAATACACTAAAAAGCCTATAAATCCCAAATGAAAACTCAGAACTTCACAAAAATTGATGAGCATATGTGTCATAACATGATGAGGAAGCATGCCGAGTTTCATGCAGATCGGACCCTAGGTGACGCTATAAATGGCAAAAAGCTTCCATTCTTATTAGGGGTTCAAGCATGAAATGCTGAAACCCTATTGTAATTGTAAGGATTCGTAAAACGCATCGTGCAGGCCAAACCGTAAGGCCTAGAGTCTTGAAACCTGGCCAGATGGTAGGCCTCAATTTGGGGACAACCTATCAGAGTATGACCCCGATTGGCCCATAGGTGGCGCTACAGCAACCAAAAGTTCAAAATTGCTCATAACTCTTAGACCCTTTGTCCCAGGCTCAAGTGTCTTACATCGTTGGAATCCTTGGCTCAAGGCGGACAAAATGGCTATCTCCGATTTGGATGTAGGCAGGGGAAATTTTCTGCTATGTCGAATTTTGTCCAAAACCTACTTTTGCGAACTAGTCCCTGGTTTTTCGCCCGATCGGAACCAAACCAGTCTAGGACAATTCTCTGGACTCTCTAGATCAATAATTATCGAAAAAAAGTTGAACTTTGGCATTTGGGTGGCTGTAACAGGGTCATTTAGAAAAGGGGCGGGGCAAAATACACTAAAAAGCCTATAAATCCCAAATGAAAACTCAGAACTTCACAAAAATTGATGAGCATATGTGTCATAACATGATGAGGAAGCATGCCGAGTTTCATGCAGATCGGACCCTAGGTGACGCTATAAATGGCAAAAAGCTTCCATTCTTATTAGGGGTTCAAGCATGAAATGCTGAAACCCTATTGTAATTGTAAGGATTCGTAAAACGCATCGTGCAGGCCAAACCGTAAGGCCTAGAGTCTTGAAACCTGGCCAGATGGTAGGCCTCAATTTGGGGACAACCTATCAGAGTATGACCCCGATTGGCCCATAGGTGGCGCTACAGCAACCAAAAGTTCAAAATTGCTCATAACTCTTAGACCCTTTGTCCCAGGCTCAAGTGTCTTACATCGTTGGAATCCTTGGCTCAAGGCGGACAAAATGGCTATCTCCGATTTGGATGTAGGCAGGGGAAATTTTCTGCTATGTCGAATTTTGTCCAAAACCTACTTTTGCGAACTAGTCCCTGGTTTTTCGCCCGATCGGAACCAAACCAGTCTAGGACAATTCTCTGGACTCTCTAGATCAATAATTATCGAAAAAAAGTTGAACTTTGGCATTTGGGTGGCTGTAACAGGGTCATTTAGAAAAGGGGCGGGGCAAAATACACTAAAAAGCCTATAAATCCCAAATGAAAACTCAGAACTTCACAAAAATTGATGAGCATATGTGTCATAACATGATGAGGAAGTATGCCGAGTTTCATGCAGATCGGACCCTAGGTGACGCTATAAATGGCAAAAAGCTTCCATTCTTATTAGGGGTTCAAGCATGAAATGCTGAAACCCTATTGTAATTGTAAGGATTCGTAAAACGCATCGTGCAGGCCAAACCGTAAGGCCTAGAGTCTTGAAACCTGGCCAGATGGTAGGCCTCAATTTGGGGACAACCTATCAGAGTATGACCCCGATTGGCCCATAGGTGGCGCTACAGCAACCAAAAGTTCAAAATTGCTCATAACTCTTAGACCCTTTGTCCCAGGCTCAAGTGTCTTACATCGTTGGAATCCTTGGCTCAAGGCGGACAAAATGGCTATCTCCGATTTGGATGTAGGCAGGGGAAATTTTCTGCTATGTCGAATTTTGTCCAAAACCTACTTTTGCGAACTAGTCCCTGGTTTTTCGCCCGATCGGAACCAAACCAGTCTAGGACAATTCTCTGGACTCTCTAGATCAATAATTATCGAAAAAAAGTTGAACTTTGGCATTTGGGTGGCTGTAACAGGGTCATTTAGAAAAGGGGCGGGGCAAAATACACTAAAAAGCCTATAAATCCCAAATGAAAACTCAGAACTTCACAAAAATTGATGAGCATATGTGTCATAACATGATGAGGAAGCATGCCGAGTTTCATGCAGATCGGACCCTAGGTGACGCTATAAATGGCAAAAAGCTTCCATTCTTATTAGGGGTTCAAGCATGAAATGCTGAAACCCTATTGTAATTGTAAGGATTCGTAAAACGCATCGTGCAGGCCAAACCGTAAGGCCTAGAGTCTTGAAACCTGGCCAGATGGTAGGCCTCAATTTGGGGACAACCTATCAGAGTATGACCCCGATTGGCCCATAGGTGGCGCTACAGCAACCAAAAGTTCAAAATTGCTCATAACTCTTAGACCCTTTGTCCCAGGCTCAAGTGTCTTACATCGTTGGAATCCTTGGCTCAAGGCGGACAAAATGGCTATCTCCGATTTGGATGTAGGCAGGGGAAATTTTCTGCTATGTCGAATTTTGTCCAAAACCTACTTTTGCGAACTAGTCCCTGGTTTTTCGCCCGATCGGAACCAAACCAGTCTAGGACAATTCTCTGGACTCTCTAGATCAATAATTATCGAAAAAAAGTTGAACTTTGGCATTTGGGTGGCTGTAACAGGGTCATTTAGAAAAGGGGCGGGGCAAAATACACTAAAAAGCCTATAAATCCCAAATGAAAACTCAGAACTTCACAAAAATTGATGAGCATATGTGTCATAACATGATGAGGAAGCATGCCGAGTTTCATGCAGATCGGACCCTAGGTGACGCTATAAATGGCAAAAAGCTTCCATTCTTATTAGGGGTTCAAGCATGAAATGCTGAAACCCTATTGTAATTGTAAGGATTCGTAAAACGCATCGTGCAGGCCAAACCGTAAGGCCTAGAGTCTTGAAACCTGGCCAGATGGTAGGCCTCAATTTGGGGACAACCTATCAGAGTATGACCCCGATTGGCCCATAGGTGGCGCTACAGCAACCAAAAGTTCAAAATTGCTCATAACTCTTAGACCCTTTGTCCCAGGCTCAAGTGTCTTACATCGTTGGAATCCTTGGCTCAAGGCGGACAAAATGGCTATCTCCGATTTGGATGTAGGCAGGGGAAATTTTCTGCTATGTCGAATTTTGTCCAAAACCTACTTTTGCGAACTAGTCCCTGGTTTTTCGCCCGATCGGAACCAAACCAGTCTAGGACAATTCTCTGGACTCTCTAGATCAATAATTATCGAAAAAAAGTTGAACTTTGGCATTTGGGTGGCTGTAACAGGGTCATTTAGAAAAGGGGCGGGGCAAAATACACTAAAAAGCCTATAAATCCCAAATGAAAACTCAGAACTTCACAAAAATTGATGAGCATATGTGTCATAACATGATGAGGAAGCATGCCGAGTTTCATGCAGATCGGACCCTAGGTGACGCTATAAATGGCAAAAAGCTTCCATTCTTATTAGGGGTTCAAGCATGAAATGCTGAAACCCTATTGTAATTGTAAGGATTCGTAAAACGCATCGTGCAGGCCAAACCGTAAGGCCTAGAGTCTTGAAACCTGGCCAGATGGTAGGCCTCAATTTGGGGACAACCTATCAGAGTATGACCCCGATTGGCCCATAGGTGGCGCTACAGCAACCAAAAGTTCAAAATTGCTCATAACTCTTAGACCCTTTGTCCCAGGCTCAAGTGTCTTACATCGTTGGAATCCTTGGCTCAAGGCGGACAAAATGGCTATCTCCGATTTGGATGTAGGCAGGGGAAATTTTCTGCTATGTCGAATTTTGTCCAAAACCTACTTTTGCGAACTAGTCCCTGGTTTTTCGCCCGATCGGAACCAAACCAGTCTAGGACAATTCTCTGGACTCTCTAGATCAATAATTATCGAAAAAAAGTTGAACTTTGGCATTTGGGTGGCTGTAACAGGGTCATTTAGAAAAGGGGCGGGGCAAAATACACTAAAAAGCCTATAAATCCCAAATGAAAACTCAGAACTTCACAAAAATTGATGAGCATATGTGTCATAACATGATGAGGAAGCATGCCGAGTTTCATGCAGATCGGACCCTAGGTGACGCTATAAATGGCAAAAAGCTTCCATTCTTATTAGGGGTTCAAGCATGAAATGCTGAAACCCTATTGTAATTGTAAGGATTCGTAAAACGCATCGTGCAGGCCAAACCGTAAGGCCTAGAGTCTTGAAACCTGGCCAGATGGTAGGCCTCAATTTGGGGACAACCTATCAGAGTATGACCCCGATTGGCCCATAGGTGGCGCTACAGCAACCAAAAGTTCAAAATTGCTCATAACTCTTAGACCCTTTGTCCCAGGCTCAAGTGTCTTACATCGTTGGAATCCTTGGCTCAAGGCGGACAAAATGGCTATCTCCGATTTGGATGTAGGCAGGGGAAATTTTCTGCTATGTCGAATTTTGTCCAAAACCTACTTTTGCGAACTAGTCCCTGGTTTTTCGCCCGATCGGAACCAAACCAGTCTAGGACAATTCTCTGGACTCTCTAGATCAATAATTATCGAAAAAAAGTTGAACTTTGGCATTTGGGTGGCTGTAACAGGGTCATTTAGAAAAGGGGCGGGGCAAAATACACTAAAAAGCCTATAAATCCCAAATGAAAACTCAGAACTTCACAAAAATTGATGAGCATATGTGTCATAACATGATGAGGAAGCATGCCGAGTTTCATGCAGATCGGACCCTAGGTGACGCTATAAATGGCAAAAAGCTTCCATTCTTATTAGGGGTTCAAGCATGAAATGCTGAAACCCTATTGTAATTGTAAGGATTCGTAAAACGCATCGTGCAGGCCAAACCGTAAGGCCTAGAGTCTTGAAACCTGGCCAGATGGTAGGCCTCAATTTGGGGACAACCTATCAGAGTATGACCCCGATTGGCCCATAGGTGGCGCTACAGCAACCAAAAGTTCAAAATTGCTCATAACTCTTAGACCCTTTGTCCCAGGCTCAAGTGTCTTACATCGTTGGAATCCTTGGCTCAAGGCGGACAAAATGGCTATCTCCGATTTGGATGTAGGCAGGGGAAATTTTCTGCTATGTCGAATTTTGTCCAAAACCTACTTTTGCGAACTAGTCCCTGGTTTTTCGCCCGATCGGAACCAAACCAGTCTAGGACAATTCTCTGGACTCTCTAGATCAATAATTATCGAAAAAAAGTTGAACTTTGGCATTTGGGTGGCTGTAACAGGGTCATTTAGAAAAGGGGCGGGGCAAAATACACTAAAAAGCCTATAAATCCCAAATGAAAACTCAGAACTTCACAAAAATTGATGAGCATATGTGTCATAACATGATGAGGAAGCATGCCGAGTTTCATGCAGATCGGACCCTAGGTGACGCTATAAATGGCAAAAAGCTTCCATTCTTATTAGGGGTTCAAGCATGAAATGCTGAAACCCTATTGTAATTGTAAGGATTCGTAAAACGCATCGTGCAGGCCAAACCGTAAGGCCTAGAGTCTTGAAACCTGGCCAGATGGTAGGCCTCAATTTGGGGACAACCTATCAGAGTATGACCCCGATTGGCCCATAGGTGGCGCTACAGCAACCAAAAGTTCAAAATTGCTCATAACTCTTAGACCCTTTGTCCCAGGCTCAAGTGTCTTACATCGTTGGAATCCTTGGCTCAAGGCGGACAAAATGGCTATCTCCGATTTGGATGTAGGCAGGGGAAATTTTCTGCTATGTCGAATTTTGTCCAAAACCTACTTTTGCGAACTAGTCCCTGGTTTTTCGCCCGATCGGAACCAAACCAGTCTAGGACAATTCTCTGGACTCTCTAGATCAATAATTATCGAAAAAAAGTTGAACTTTGGCATTTGGGTGGCTGTAACAGGGTCATTTAGAAAAGGGGCGGGGCAAAATACACTAAAAAGCCTATAAATCCCAAATGAAAACTCAGAACTTCACAAAAATTGATGAGCATATGTGTCATAACATGATGAGGAAGCATGCCGAGTTTCATGCAGATCGGACCCTAGGTGACGCTATAAATGGCAAAAAGCTTCCATTCTTATTAGGGGTTCAAGCATGAAATGCTGAAACCCTATTGTAATTGTAAGGATTCGTAAAACGCATCGTGCAGGCCAAACCGTAAGGCCTAGAGTCTTGAAACCTGGCCAGATGGTAGGCCTCAATTTGGGGACAACCTATCAGAGTATGACCCCGATTGGCCCATAGGTGGCGCTACAGCAACCAAAAGTTCAAAATTGCTCATAACTCTTAGACCCTTTGTCCCAGGCTCAAGTGTCTTACATCGTTGGAATCCTTGGCTCAAGGCGGACAAAATGGCTATCTCCGATTTGGATGTAGGCAGGGGAAATTTTCTGCTATGTCGAATTTTGTCCAAAACCTACTTTTGCGAACTAGTCCCTGGTTTTTCGCCCGATCGGAACCAAACCAGTCTAGGACAATTCTCTGGACTCTCTAGATCAATAATTATCGAAAAAAAGTTGAACTTTGGCATTTGGGTGGCTGTAACAGGGTCATTTAGAAAAGGGGCGGGGCAAAATACACTAAAAAGCCTATAAATCCCAAATGAAAACTCAGAACTTCACAAAAATTGATGAGCATATGTGTCATAACATGATGAGGAAGCATGCCGAGTTTCATGCAGATCGGACCCTAGGTGACGCTATAAATGGCAAAAAGCTTCCATTCTTATTAGGGGTTCAAGCATGAAATGCTGAAACCCTATTGTAATTGTAAGGATTCGTAAAACGCATCGTGCAGGCCAAACCGTAAGGCCTAGAGTCTTGAAACCTGGCCAGATGGTAGGCCTCAATTTGGGGACAACCTATCAGAGTATGACCCCGATTGGCCCATAGGTGGCGCTACAGCAACCAAAAGTTCAAAATTGCTCATAACTCTTAGACCCTTTGTCCCAGGCTCAAGTGTCTTACATCGTTGGAATCCTTGGCTCAAGGCGGACAAAATGGCTATCTCCGATTTGGATGTAGGCAGGGGAAATTTTCTGCTATGTCGAATTTTGTCCAAAACCTACTTTTGCGAACTAGTCCCTGGTTTTTCGCCCGATCGGAACCAAACCAGTCTAGGACAATTCTCTGGACTCTCTAGATCAATAATTATCGAAAAAAAGTTGAACTTTGGCATTTGGGTGGCTGTAACAGGGTCATTTAGAAAAGGGGCGGGGCAAAATACACTAAAAAGCCTATAAATCCCAAATGAAAACTCAGAACTTCACAAAAATTGATGAGCATATGTGTCATAACATGATGAGGAAGCATGCCGAGTTTCATGCAGATCGGACCCTAGGTGACGCTATAAATGGCAAAAAGCTTCCATTCTTATTAGGGGTTCAAGCATGAAATGCTGAAACCCTATTGTAATTGTAAGGATTCGTAAAACGCATCGTGCAGGCCAAACCGTAAGGCCTAGAGTCTTGAAACCTGGCCAGATGGTAGGCCTCAATTTGGGGACAACCTATCAGAGTATGACCCCGATTGGCCCATAGGTGGCGCTACAGCAACCAAAAGTTCAAAATTGCTCATAACTCTTAGACCCTTTGTCCCAGGCTCAAGTGTCTTACATCGTTGGAATCCTTGGCTCAAGGCGGACAAAATGGCTATCTCCGATTTGGATGTAGGCAGGGGAAATTTTCTGCTATGTCGAATTTTGTCCAAAACCTACTTTTGCGAACTAGTCCCTGGTTTTTCGCCCGATCGGAACCAAACCAGTCTAGGACAATTCTCTGGACTCTCTAGATCAATAATTATCGAAAAAAAGTTGAACTTTGGCATTTGGGTGGCTGTAACAGGGTCATTTAGAAAAGGGGCGGGGCAAAATACACTAAAAAGCCTATAAATCCCAAATGAAAACTCAGAACTTCACAAAAATTGATGAGCATATGTGTCATAACATGATGAGGAAGCATGCCGAGTTTCATGCAGATCGGACCCTAGGTGACGCTATAAATGGCAAAAAGCTTCCATTCTTATTAGGGGTTCAAGCATGAAATGCTGAAACCCTATTGTAATTGTAAGGATTCGTAAAACGCATCGTGCAGGCCAAACCGTAAGGCCTAGAGTCTTGAAACCTGGCCAGATGGTAGGCCTCAATTTGGGGACAACCTATCAGAGTATGACCCCGATTGGCCCATAGGTGGCGCTACAGCAACCAAAAGTTCAAAATTGCTCATAACTCTTAGACCCTTTGTCCCAGGCTCAAGTGTCTTACATCGTTGGAATCCTTGGCTCAAGGCGGACAAAATGGCTATCTCCGATTTGGATGTAGGCAGGGGAAATTTTCTGCTATGTCGAATTTTGTCCAAAACCTACTTTTGCGAACTAGTCCCTGGTTTTTCGCCCGATCGGAACCAAACCAGTCTAGGACAATTCTCTGGACTCTCTAGATCAATAATTATCGAAAAAAAGTTGAACTTTGGCATTTGGGTGGCTGTAACAGGGTCATTTAGAAAAGGGGCGGGGCAAAATACACTAAAAAGCCTATAAATCCCAAATGAAAACTCAGAACTTCACAAAAATTGATGAGCATATGTGTCATAACATGATGAGGAAGCATGCCGAGTTTCATGCAGATCGGACCCTAGGTGACGCTATAAATGGCAAAAAGCTTCCATTCTTATTAGGGGTTCAAGCATGAAATGCTGAAACCCTATTGTAATTGTAAGGATTCGTAAAACGCATCGTGCAGGCCAAACCGTAAGGCCTAGAGTCTTGAAACCTGGCCAGATGGTAGGCCTCAATTTGGGGACAACCTATCAGAGTATGACCCCGATTGGCCCATAGGTGGCGCTACAGCAACCAAAAGTTCAAAATTGCTCATAACTCTTAGACCCTTTGTCCCAGGCTCAAGTGTCTTACATCGTTGGAATCCTTGGCTCAAGGCGGACAAAATGGCTATCTCCGATTTGGATGTAGGCAGGGGAAATTTTCTGCTATGTCGAATTTTGTCCAAAACCTACTTTTGCGAACTAGTCCCTGGTTTTTCGCCCGATCGGAACCAAACCAGTCTAGGACAATTCTCTGGACTCTCTAGATCAATAATTATCGAAAAAAAGTTGAACTTTGGCATTTGGGTGGCTGTAACAGGGTCATTTAGAAAAGGGGCGGGGCAAAATACACTAAAAAGCCTATAAATCCCAAATGAAAACTCAGAACTTCACAAAAATTGATGAGCATATGTGTCATAACATGATGAGGAAGCATGCCGAGTTTCATGCAGATCGGACCCTAGGTGACGCTATAAATGGCAAAAAGCTTCCATTCTTATTAGGGGTTCAAGCATGAAATGCTGAAACCCTATTGTAATTGTAAGGATTCGTAAAACGCATCGTGCAGGCCAAACCGTAAGGCCTAGAGTCTTGAAACCTGGCCAGATGGTAGGCCTCAATTTGGGGACAACCTATCAGAGTATGACCCCGATTGGCCCATAGGTGGCGCTACAGCAACCAAAAGTTCAAAATTGCTCATAACTCTTAGACCCTTTGTCCCAGGCTCAAGTGTCTTACATCGTTGGAATCCTTGGCTCAAGGCGGACAAAATGGCTATCTCCGATTTGGATGTAGGCAGGGGAAATTTTCTGCTATGTCGAATTTTGTCCAAAACCTACTTTTGCGAACTAGTCCCTGGTTTTTCGCCCGATCGGAACCAAACCAGTCTAGGACAATTCTCTGGACTCTCTAGATCAATAATTATCGAAAAAAAGTTGAACTTTGGCATTTGGGTGGCTGTAACAGGGTCATTTAGAAAAGGGGCGGGGCAAAATACACTAAAAAGCCTATAAATCCCAAATGAAAACTCAGAACTTCACAAAAATTGATGAGCATATGTGTCATAACATGATGAGGAAGCATGCCGAGTTTCATGCAGATCGGACCCTAGGTGACGCTATAAATGGCAAAAAGCTTCCATTCTTATTAGGGGTTCAAGCATGAAATGCTGAAACCCTATTGTAATTGTAAGGATTCGTAAAACGCATCGTGCAGGCCAAACCGTAAGGCCTAGAGTCTTGAAACCTGGCCAGATGGTAGGCCTCAATTTGGGGACAACCTATCAGAGTATGACCCCGATTGGCCCATAGGTGGCGCTACAGCAACCAAAAGTTCAAAATTGCTCATAACTCTTAGACCCTTTGTCCCAGGCTCAAGTGTCTTACATCGTTGGAATCCTTGGCTCAAGGCGGACAAAATGGCTATCTCCGATTTGCTCGCCCTTCAGGCGCCAATTTCGAGTAAATTGAGGTTTTTTGAAAAACCTACTTTTGCGAACTACTCCTAGGTTTTTAGCCTGATTGGAACCAAACCACTGCAGAAATATTCTCTGGACAGTGACTATCAATAATCATCAAAAAAAAATCTTAATTTAAATTCCCGGTCACTAAGGGGAACCAAAATGTTTGAAGGCACCACAGCCACTTTTACTAAAACAATTATAACTTGTAAACGGAAAGAGATATTTTTGCTAAACTCGGGACACATTTTCATTAGCTCAATCTTAGGTCATTTGATTAAAAATCGCGACCATTGGCCACTTGGTGGCGCTATAACAGGGAAAAATGTCATGAAAATGGCTATAAACGCATACAACCATTAGTCCCTTGAAATCCTGAATCCTTCCTGAGTCCAACGATACCAAACATGCCAGGTTTCGCCTTATAGTTTATGTATCATTGTCATTTAGCACTTTAAAAACTTGCAATTATCTTCGAAACCATTAGTCCGATCGTGACAAAAACACCACTGGAAATTTGAAAACATAGGTCAATAGCTAAACAATAACACCCAAATGTCAAAATTATGATTGGAACTGAAAAAAAAAAAAAAAATCCAATCATTGTCTCCCATGGCTCATTTTTGTGCTCTCATAGATAGAAGTATCTAAACTTCAAAACAAAATGAGATATTTACACATTAAATTTTTTTTAATACAATTATATGTTAAGAAGTTTAACTAATAAAGCTTCAAAACATATAGCAAATAACAAAGAAACATTAAAAACATTACAATCAATAAACAAAGAGTGCTTTCAGAATTTAAGAGTAGGCTGTCTGAACTTTTTCATCTCTTTTGAAATATAAGATGTGGTTTGTGTGTTAAAATAACACACAAACCACATCTTATTTTATCCTGTTAAAATAACTTGCTGTTATTACTGTGTTAAAATAACTTATGCCGAGTTCAGACTGCACGATTTTAGCCCCGATTTTGGCTCGCCGACAGGTTTTGAGAAATCGCAGACAAATGCCCGAAATCACAGGCAAATCGGTGCTCGTTCACGCGAGTGACAATCACGCAGTTTGAATGAGCAAAGACGCAATCTGAGAAAATCGCCGACACCCGTGAGATATTTGGCATGCTAAATATCTGGACCTGTCGGCGATTCAAAATCTGCTGTGTGAAAAGTGTTCTGACTGAAAACTACATTGGCGATGACCGACAGCCAATGAGAGAGCAAGATACAAAGCAGCGGGGAGTTCGGGGAGGAGTTATAGACCAGAATATAAGTATTTTAATAGATATATTTACAATTATATCAAACAGAAACAAAGCACAAACATTTGCTTGACCAGCAGCAACAGCAGCACACTGCAAAATGATTTATTTACCCACTCTCTTTGCAGAACACAGTCCTTGCTCCCCTCGTCTTCCTAACCATTTCCTCCTGCATAAACTCTTTATTTTTCTCCTTTTTGCTGCAAATCAGCGCACAGACAAGTTGGATCTCAATATTCTTGCAGGCTATCCTTTTTAATAACAATTTCAGTCTTGCGAGAGCTCCGGTCTTGCACGCGTGATCTCACGTTGTTTCCTTGTCACATCTCGCGTGTCTTTGATTGTGAAACGTAGTTTGCGTGCCAGACAGAGCTGTCGGCGATTCTTCCTATTGTAAAGTCATGCAGTGTGAAACCTTCTGTCGCCGATCCATCGTGCAGTTTGAACACAGCAGCGACTGAATCCTGGCCTAGATAGTCATGCAGTGTGAAAAGAACAGTGACCCGACTACTTTGTCATAAAAGCATTTTGAGATGCAAATACATTTAACCACGTTAGACGGAGTCGCTCACAGCCGCATATGCTCAAGCACTCTTCGCAAAGCGCGTGAGTATTTAAAATTAAAAGCAGCTTCTGTCTTTGATTTTCATATTTTTAATATATAAGCCAACTGCATTCCAAAAGACACATGATGTCTTCGTAGAGCATTTGTAAGGAAAATACCGGCAAGCGACACCGCACACTACAAGAGTAACATCAAGCAAAGCACGCGTATCATAGCGCATCTTGTGCAATGCAGTCCGCGAATATCCTTGTAATTCGCTTCAACTTTTCCGAACTTTATGAATGATTATTTTTTGGAAGGTTTGAGTGGTGTTGTGTGTGTGTGTGTGTGTGTGTGTGTGTGTGTGCAGGGGCGTAGTTTGTGGGGGGGTTGGGGGGAGATAATCCCCCCCCCCCCCAATATTTAAATCTATGCATTACAACCCCCCCAATATTTCTACCATGATCACATGAAAAATATGCAGACCCAAACTTCAACCTCCCCAATGTTCAAACCAAATCTACGCCCTTCTTTGTGTGTGTGTGTGTGTGTGTGTGTGTGTGTGTGTGTGTGTGTGTGTGTGTCAGACAGAGGAATTATAAGCAAGCAGAATATGGTTGTTTATAAAGCACACGCAGCATCATCACGTATCTGTGTTTAAAACTAAGCTCAGACTCGATTCTGAAATGATCTGAATAGATAGAGAATCGTTGGAGAGAATCTATAACACAATATCACATAAAGGTCTATATGCGTAGTGTGCCAAGTTGATGCTTTATCCGCAGTGCAGACTGCTTTACTTGCTCGCTGCTTTTGCAGACAGATGCAGATAATCGCACTCGCTCAGTCGATCTCTCTCATTCACTGTCTGATTCAAGAACTGTCTGTTTCAAGTCTGTTACAAATCACCATGATAAACATTCTTGTTATCATTATTAACTTATTTAAGATTCAATACACACGAAGTTCAAAACAAGCAGGGAAAAAAGAAAAAAATAAGAAAAACGTAAACATGCGAATATCGCAGTTGCTGCGGTTACTTGCATTCCTCTGCGGTTGGCTTGTCAGTTGCGCGATACTGCAATATTGCAAGACAACCCTAAAAGAATGTATAATTTTTTATTTTAAGTTATTTGGGTCAAGGTGAAAGAAACAGACGCAGTTGGTTTTGGGTTTTTCTTCACAAATTTTATTAAAACTGCAGAACTTCTCGAAGCTTCTCGAACAGCTTAGGCTGTTGAACCATTCATCCTAAAACAAATGAGTCAGTGATGTCTTTTCATTTACTAACTATCTATTGTTCTTATTTGTCATCTCATCTTTCTGAAACAAACTACGAAGAGAACCTTTTCACTTATAAATATAATTTTCTCTTTCAATCAGAACAAAATTGTTAACTATTTGCTCACCTGTTGCACCATTTCCTCCCCAGTAGATGTTCCTTGCTTCTGATTTAATTAGGCCCTACCGAATACTATAACTGGGTGTAGCACGTCAAGTCACGTTGCACACTACATGCTACACAGTGTTGTGGAAAAACGTTTTCCTCATCCAAAGTAGTAGACAACTACTTAATTGATGTCGCTGGTAAATGTAATGTTTTATCATCTGCATACATGACTGTCCACACACTTTAAAACAAGAGAAAGTTTATTGGTCTTAAACAACCACATTGCAATTGTTTCACATCTGAATAATTTCCAATATAAATAAATGTTGTCCCATGAGACAGTTAACATTTAAACCAATGTAGAGTATAAGTACATTTGTAACATTTCAGTTTATCCAGCTATAATTTATAAACCAGTACATAAAAAGCTGAGCTAAAAACTAACATAGCAGTATTGTTTATTTCAGTGGGTAAAAGCTTTCTAAATAAAACTTAATGTCTTAAATGCTTATGTGCTTAAATGCCTTAAACACCTTAAATGCTTGAACCCCGATAAATGCTGCTTGCAGCTTTAATTATTAGGGGTTCAAGCACGAAGTGCTGAAACCCTATTGTAATTGTACTGATTTTTATTATTATTATTTTTCTTCTGCCGTAAAACGCATCGTGCAGCCCAAACCGTAAGTGCTAGAGACTTGAAACTTTGCCAGATGGTAGTACAAAAATCGAGGAGAGGTTATCAAAATATGACCCCGATTGGCCCATAGGTGGCGCTACAGTGCAAAAAACAAAAAAAAATCATATTTTTGCTTAAATCTCATTATCCGTTTGTCACAGACTCAAGTGTCTTATATCATTGGAATCCTTGGGTCAAGCCGAACAAAAAAGGCCTCAAGGATTTCATTTCCGGTATGCAAATTTTCCGCCATTTTGAATTATGTCCAAAACCTACTTTTGCGAACTAGTCCCTGGTTTTGTGTCCGATCGGAACCAAACCAGTGCAGAAATGTTCTCTTGAGTCAGAATATCAATAATTATCGAAAAAAAGTTGAAATTTCGATTGACGGTCGCTAAGGGGCGCCAAAATGTTTGAAGAAGGCGGAGCCTATTTTACTAAAATGGCTATAACTCCAGAAGTAAATGAGGTATATTCACCAAACTCGGTACACCTGTGTAAGAGGTCAATCTGAGGTCATAGTAAAAAGATTGCGGCGATTGGCCACATGGTGGCGCTATAACATGAAAAAAACATAAATCAGGCTGTAACCACCTGACCGTTAGTCCGATTGACTTGAAAATTGGTATGCAGTGTCTTGGTCCAAGCTGTCATGTATATCTATGAGGACATTGGTGTATCTCAAAAAACATGGCCGCCATCGGCCAATGAAGTTTGAGCACCTATTAGACAAGGTTAACGGAGGCCGATCGGAACAAAACTCGGTGGGCATGTTCGACTCATGGCCCTAGAGGTCTGTAACAATTTTGAAAGAAATCGGCCACTAGTTGGCGCTAACGAGTTTTATGGCTCTGTAATCACGTGGTGTTACACTTATCATCACAAAATGCATATCATTTGATAGACCTGCTCATGCTGAACAACTTTGCCTCTAGAACCATTGCTGTCAATCAAACAGTTTATTAATTATTCACGAATATGTTAAAAACCTACTTTTGCGAACTAGTCCCTGGTTTTTTGCCCGATCGGAACCAAACGAGTCTAGGACAATTCTCTGGACTCTTTAGATCAATAATTATCAAAAAAAGTTGAACTTTTGCATTTTTCGCATGGGTATAATTGGGTCATAAAGAAAATGGGCGTGGCAAAATGCAAACAAAAGCCTATAAATCCTAAACAAAAACTCAGAACATCACGAAAATTGGTGAGCATATGTGCCATAACATTCTAAATAAGCATGCAAAATTGTATGTAGATCGGATGATAGTTGGCGCTATAACTGTTAAAAAGCAATGGTAAATTGCCTGTATTGGCTGTAAATGGACTTTTCAATCTATTATTTCAGTGGTTAAAAGCTTTCTAAATAAATCTTAATGTCTTGAATGCTTAAATGCCTTAAAGGCCTTAAATGCTTGAACCCCGATAAATGCTGCTTGCAGCTTTAATTAGGGGTTCAAGCACGAAGTGCTGAAACCCTATTGTAATTGTGCTGATTTTTATTATTATTAGGGGTTCAAGCACGAAGTGCTGAAACCCTATTGTAATTGTCCTGATTTTTATTATTATTATTCTGCCGTAAAACGCATCGTGCAGCCCAAACCGTAAGTGCTGGAGACTTGAGACTTTGCCAGAAGGTAGTACAAAAATCGAGGAGAGGTTATCAAATTATGACCCCGATTGGCCAATAGGTGGCGCTATAGTAAGCAAAAGTATAAAATCGCTAATAACTCCTAGACGGTTTGTCGTAGACTCAAGTGTCTTATATCACTATAATCCTTGGATCAAGACGGACAAAACGTATATCTCCGATTTCATTTCCGGTTGGCAAATTTTTCCGCCATTTTGAATTTTGTCAAAAACCTACTTTTGCGAACTAGTCTGTGGTTTTTTGTCCGATCGGAACCAAACCAGTGCAGAAATGTTCTCTGGAGTCTGAATATAAATAATTATCGAAAAAAAGTTGAAATTTCGATTCATGGTCGCTACGGGGTGCCAAAATGTTCGAAGGAGGCGGAGTCAGTTTTACTAAAATTGTTATAACTCGTGAACGAAATGAGATATCTTCACCAAACTTGGTAAACATATGTAGGAGGTCAATTTGAGGTCACAGTAAAAAAATTGCGTCGATTGGCCTCATGGTGGCGCTATAAAATAATAAAAACGTATAGACACCTGACCGTTTTTCCGAATGACTTGAAATTTGGTGTGCAGTGTCTTGGCCCAAGGGGCCATGTATGTCTAAAAGGATATTGGCGTATCTCGAAAAACATGGCCGCCATTGGCAAATGAGGTTTGAGCACCTATTAACGAAGTCCGATCGGAACGAAACTCGGTGGGCATGTTCGGCTCAAGCCCCTAGAGGTCTGTAAGAATTTTGAAAGAAATCGGCCACTAGTTGGCACAAACGAGTTTTAAGGCTCTGTAATCACGTGGTGTTACACTTATTGTCACAAAATGCATATCATTAGATAGATCTGCTCATGCTCAACAACTTTGCCTCAAGAACCACTAATGTCAATCAAACCATTCATTAATTATTCGCGAATATGTTAAAAACCTACTTTTGCGAACTAGTCCTAGGTTTTTTGCCCGATCGGAACCAGACCAGTCTAGGGCAATTCTCTGGACTCTCTAGATCAATAATTATCGAAAAAAAGTTGAACTTTTGCATTTGGGTGGCTGTAATAGGGTCATTTATAAAATGGGTGTGGCAAAATACACTAAAGAGCCTATAAATCATATATAAAAAAACTCAGAACTTCACAAAAATTGGATGAGCGTATGTGACCTAACATCATTAATAACCATGCGAAATGTTATGGAGATCGGACCATAGGTGGCGCTATAACTGTTAAAAAACTTTAAAACCATATATTTCCTATGGTAAATTGCCTGTATTGGCTGTAAATGGTCTTTTCCATCTATAATCATATAATTTTCATATAATAATGTTCAAAACTAGTGCAGTACAATTCTCTGGACTCTCTAGATCAGTAATTATCAGAAAAAGTTGAACTACTTCATTTGTATGGCTATAATAGGGTCACTTCAAAATGTGGCCTTGACCAAGTCTCCCCGAAAGCCTATATCTCTTCAATGAATGCTCAGAGCTTCTTCAAAACAAGTCATAACATGTGAAATATCACTCTAAACAAAAATGAACCTTTTCAGACAGATCAGTCAAAATTTGCCTCTATAACAGTTAAAAAGGTGAAAATGATATGAATATAATGGCATATTAAGCCAATAAGTGGTATTCTACTGCCCCCTGCTGTTTAAAATAGTCATTTTGTCATATTGTTGTAGAATTCATATTTAGACGTTATAGAATAACTCTTTTAACATTTACAATCACATGTAGTCAAATTCATCTATTGAAGTATTACTACTAACAATTGTCACATTGAGGAAAGTGAATCCTGAAGGAGATTTGCAGTAAACAGTTTGATCACATCATATACTTCAAATGTCTGTATCTACAACAGAATGTGTGTGTGTAGTCTTAGGTTTCTGAATAAATTCTGAATGATCTGATTAATAGCTTACAAAGACTTTGTGAAATGTTTATAGACCATTCAAATATATTTTCATAATGACATATCCCAATAGCATTGAAAAAACAACAACAACATTTGTCTTTGTGTGTGTGTGTGTGTGTGTGTGTGTGTGTGTGTGTGTGTGTGTGTGTGTGTGTGTGTGTGTGTGTGTGTGTGTGTGTGTGTAAACATGCATTATGGAGTTAAAATGGAAAAACTGGTTTGCTTTAGTGCAGAAAAATGGTGAAAATCAAGAAGTTTAAAGTGAAAGTGAGCCAATAAGTGGTCTTCTACTGCCCTCTGCTGGCCATTCTACTTATTAATGAAGTCTACTCACATATGCTTTTGCATTCATTAGACACTAAAAATCACTTATATAACAATAAAACACTAAAAAATCACTTATATAACAATTACTATTGTAGCACAATCATATTTTGTCAGAGTTTATCACTTCATTTTTACTGATACTTCACATAATTGCTAGCAATGTGGTAAATCATGGTAAATCACACTAAAAACATGGTAAATCATAATAAATAATACTAGAATGTGGTGTATCAAGGTAAATCATACTACAATCCTGGTACATCATTCTAGAACTGGTACATCATTCTAGAACATGGTATATCATGGTACATCATGCTAGAACATGGTAAATCATGGTAAACTATGCTAGAACAGGGTAAATCATGGTAAGCCATGATAAATCATAATAAACTATGGTAAATCATGTTAGAATGTGGTATATCATGGTAAATCATGCTAGAACATGGTAAATCATGGTAAACTATGCTAGAACAGGGTAAATCATGGTAAACTATGATAAATCATGGTAAACTATGATAAATCATGATAAACTATGGTAATCCATGCTTGAATCACAGTAAACAATGGTAAATCATACTAGAATGTAGTATATCATGGTAAATTATGCTAGAATATGGCAAATCATGCTAGAATCATAGTAAATAATACTAGAATATGCTAAATTGTTGTGGGAGGAGCCTATTTTACTAAAATGGCTATAACTCAAGAAGTAAATGAGATATCTTCACCAAACTCAGTACACATGTGTATGGGTTCAATTTGAGGTCACAGTAAACAATTCTATGGAGATCGGACCATAGGTGGCGCTATAACTGTTAAAAAGCTTTAAAACCATATATATCACATGGTAAATTGCCTGTATTGGCTGTAAATGGTCTTTTCCATCTATTATGTCAGTGGTTACATGCTTATTAAATAAATCTTAATAACTTTTGATGCTTTTGTGCTTAAATGCCTTAACTGCTTGAACCCCGATAAATGCTGCTTGCAGCTTTAATTATTATTATTATTATTATTATTCCGCCGTAAAACGCATCGTGCAGCCCAAACCGTAAGAGCTGGAACTTTGAAACTTTGACAGATGGTAGTACAAAAATCGAGGAAAGGTTCAGAGATTATGACCCCGATTGGCCCATAGGTGGCGCTATAACAACCAAAAGCGCGAAACTGCTCATAACTCCTAGACCGTATGTCGTAGACTCAAGTGTGTTATATCATTGGAAAGCTGGACGCCTGACGAACAAAACGTATATCTCCGATTTCATTTCCGCCATGATAGATTTTCCGCCATTTTGAATTTTGTCAAAAATCTACTTTTGCGAACTAGTCCCTGGTTTTTTGCCCGATTGGAACCAAACTAGTGCAGAAATGTTCTCTGGAGACTGAATATCAATAATTATCGAAAAAAAGTGGAAATTTCGATTCACGGTCGCTAAGGGGCGCCAAAACGTACGTTGTGGGAGGGGCCTATTTTACTAAAATGGCTATAACTCCCGATGTAAATGAGGTATCTTCACCAAACTTGGTACACATGTGTATGAGCTTACTCTGGGGTCACAGTAAAAAAATCGCGACGATTGGCCTCATGGTGGCGCTATAAAATGAAAAAAACATAAAACAGGCTATAACCACCTGACCGTTAGTCCGATTGACTTGAAAATTGGTATGCAGTGTCTTGGTCCAAGGTGCCATGTATGTGTATGAGGACATTGGCGTATCTCAAAAAACATGGCCGCCATCGGCCAACGAAGTTTGAGCACCTATTAGACAAGGTTAACGGAGGCCGATCGGAACGAAACTCAATGGGCATGTTCGGCTCATGGCCCTAAAGGTCTGTAAGAATTTTGAAAGAAATCGGCCACTAGTTGGCGCTAACGAGTTTTACGGCTCTGTAATCACGTGGTGTTACAAATATCCACACAATATGCATATCATTTGATAGATCTCCTCATCCTGAACAACTTTGCCTCAAGAACCATTGCTGTCAATCAAACTGTTCATTAATTATTCATTAATATGTTAAAAACCTACTTTTGCGAACTAGTCCTAGGTTTTTTGCCCGATCGGAACCAGACCAGTCTAGGACAATTCTCTGGACTCTCTAGATCAATAATTATCAAAAAAAAGTTGAACTTTTGCATTTGGATGGCTGTAATAGGGTAATTTATAAAATGGGCGTGTCAAAATACATTAAAAAGCCTATAAATCCTAAATAAAAACTCAGAACTTCACAAAAATTGGTCAGCATATGTGACATAACATCATTAACAAGCATGAAAAATTCTATGGAGATCGGACGATAGGTGGCGCTATAACTGTTAAAAAGCTTTAAAATCATATATTTCCTATGGTAAACTGCCTGTATTGGCTGTAAATGGTCTTTTCCATCTCTGATCATATAATTTTCATATCATAATGTTCAAAACTAGTGCAATACAATTCTCTGGACTCACTAGATCAATAATTGTCAGAAAAAGTTTAACTACTTCATTTGGATAGCTATAATAGGTTCACTTCAAAATCTGGCCTTTACCAAGTGTCCCCGAAAGCCTATATCTCTTTAATCAATGCTCAGACCTTCTTAAAAACAAGTCAGAACGTGTGAAATATCACCCTGAACAAGCATGAAAATTTTCAGACAGATCGGACAAAATTTGCCTCTATAACAGTTAAAAAGGTGAAAATGATATGAATTAATGGCATGTTAAGCCAATAAGTGGTATTTTACTGCCCCCTGCTGTTTAAAATAGTCATTTTCTCATATTGGTATTGGTATCAGCCATGGTAAATCATGATAAATGATGGTGTGTGTGTGTGTGTGTGTGTGTGTGTGTGTGTGTGTGTGTGTGTGGTACAAATATAACAAAGGTTTTATTTTCCAACATGAAAACAAACATAACAGAGTGCTAGTGCACAAACAATAACTGACAATGATAATGGATGAGAGGGGAACTTAAATACACAGATCAAGACAAGGACAACAGGTGACGGTTATGATGATGAGGAGCAGGTGATGATGAGGAGGGTGATGAGGAGCAGGTGCAGGTGATGACGACAGATGGTGAATGTGATGAAGACAGAAGGTGAATGTGATGAAGGTGAATGTGACACCAATATCACTGAAACATTTGTGTGTGTGTGTGTGTGTGTGTGTGTGTGTGTGTGTGTGTGTGTAGCATTATTGTGTGTAGCATATGTAGCAAGTATGCATTATTGAGTTAACATGGAAACACTGGTTTGCTTTAGTGCAGAAAACTGGTCAAAATCATGAGGTTTAAAGTGAAAGTGAGCCAATAAGTGGTCTTCTACTGCCCTCTGCTGGCCATTCTACTTATTAATTACATTTTTCCACATGTGCTTGCATTTATACTTGAATACACACTAAAAATCACTTATATAGCAATAACTATTATAACACAATCATATTTTGTCAGTGTTAATCACTTTATTTGCACTGACACTTCAAATAATTGCTAGTAATGTGGTAAATCATGGTAAATCATGGTTAACTATGCTGTGTGTGTGTGTGTGTGTGTGTGTGTGTGTGTGTGTGTGTGTGTGTGTGTGTGTGTGTGTGTAAGCATGCATTGAGTTAACATGGATAAACTGGTTTGCTTTAGTGCAGAAAACTGGTTTAAAGTGAAAGTGAGCCAATAAGTGGTCTTCTACTGCCCTCTGCTGGCCATTCTACTTATTAATGAAATATTTCAACATGTGCTTGCATTCATACTTGAATACACACTAAAAAAATCACTTATATAGCAATAACTATTATAACACAATCATATTTTGACAGTGTTAATCACTTTATTTGCACTGACACTTCAAATAATTGCTAGTAATGTGATAAATCAGGCTAGAAACATGGTAAATCAAAGTAAATAATACTAGATTGTCGTTTATCTCCTGGTAAATAATACTAGAACGTGGTATATCATGGTAAATCATGGTTAACTATGCTGTGTGTGTATGTGTGTGTGTGTGTGTGTGTGTGTGTGTGTGTGTGTGTGTGTGTGTGTGTGTGTGTGTGTGTGTGTGTGTTTGTGTGTGTGTGTGTGTGTGTGTGTGTGTGTAAGCATGCATTGAGTTAACATGGAAAAACTGGTTTGCTTTAGTGCAGAAAACTGGTTTAAAGTGAAAGTGAGCCAATAAGTGGTCTTCTAGTGCCCTCTGCTGGCCATTCTACTTAATAATGAAATATTTTACATGTGCTTTTGCATTCATACTTGGACACACACTAAAAATCACGTATATAACTAACTATTATAACACAATAATATTTTGTCAGTGTTCATCACCTCATTTGCACTGACACTTCACATAATTGCTAGTAATGTGGTTAATCATGCTAGAAACATTGTAAATCATAGTAAATAATACTGAAATGAGGTGTATCAAGGTAAATCATGCTAGAATCCTAATAAATCATTCTGGAACATGGTATATGATAGTAAATCATGCTAGAATCATATTAAATAATTCTAGAATGTGGCAAATCGTTGTGGGAGGAGCCTATTTTACTCAAATGGCTATAACTCAAGAAGTAAATGAGATATCTTCACCAAACTCAGTACACATGTGTATGGGTTCAATTTGAGGTCACAGTAAACAATTTTATGGAGATCGGACCATAGGTGGCGCTATAACTGTTAAAAAGCTTTAAAACCATATATATCCCATGGCAAATTGCCTGTATTGGCTGTAAATGGTCTTTTCCATCTATTATGTCAGTGGTTACATGCTTGCTAAATAAATCTTAATAACTTTTGATGCTTTTGTGCTTAAATGCCTTAAAGGCCTTAACTGCTTGAACCCCGATAAATGCTGCTTGCAGCTTTAATTATTATTATTATTATTATTCCGCCGTAAAACGCATCGTGCAGCCCAAACCGTAAGGGCTAGAGCTTTGAAACTTTGCCATATGGTAGTACAAAAATAGAGGAGAGGTTATCAAATTATGACCCCGATTGGCCCATAGGTGGCGCTATAGCAACCAAAAGCGTGAAACTGCTCATAACTCCTAGACCGTAAGTCCTAGACTCAAGTGTCTTATATCATTGGAAAGCTGGACGCCTGACGAACAAAACGTATATCTCCGATTTTATTTCCGCCATGATAGATTTTCCGCCATTTTGAATTTTGTCGAAAATCTACTTTTGCGAACTAGTCCCTGGTTTTTCGCCCGATCGGAACCAAACCAGTGCAGAATTGTTCACTGGAGTCTGAAGATCAATAATTATCGAAAAAAAGTTGAAATTTCGATTCACGGTCGCTAGGGGGTGCAAAATTAACGTTGTGGGAGGAGCCTATTTTACTAAAATGGCTATAACTCCAGAAGTAAAAGAGGTATTTTAACCAAACTTGGTACACATGTGTAAGAGGTCAATTTGAGGTCACGGTAAAAAAATCGCGGCGATTGGCCACATGGTGGCGCTATAACATGAAATAAACATAAAACAGGCTATAACCACCTGACCGTTAGTCCGATTGACTTGAAAATTGGTATGCAGTGTCTTGGTCCAAGGTGCCATGTATGTGTATGAGGACATTGGCGTATCTCAAAAAACATGGCCGCCATCGGCCAACGAAGTTTGAGCACCTATTAGACAAGGTTAACGGAGGCCGATCGGAACGAAACTCAATGGGCATGTTCGGCTCATGGCCCTAAAGGTCTGTAAGAATTTTGAAAGAAATCGGCCACTAGTTGGCGCTAACGAGTTTTACGGCTCTGTAATCACGTGGTGTTACAAATATCCACACAATATGCATATCATTTGATAGATCTCCTCATCCTGAACAACTTTGCCTCAAGAACCATTGCTGTCAATCAAACTGTTCATTAATTATTCATTAATATGTTAAAAACCTACTTTTGCGAACTAGTCCTAGGTTTTTTGCCCGATCGGAACCAGACCAGTCTAGGACAATTCTCTGGACTCTCTAGATCAATAATTATCAAAAAAAAGTTGAACTTTTGCATTTGGATGGCTGTAATAGGGTCATTTATAAAATGGGCGTGTCAAAATACATTAAAAAGCCTATAAATCCTAAATAAAAACTCAGAACTTCACAAAAATTGGTCAGCATATGTGACATAACATCATTAACAAGCATGAAAAATTCTATGGAGATCGGACGATAGGTGGCGCTATAACTGTTAAAAAGCTTTAAAATCATATATTTCCTATGGTAAACTGCCTGTATTGGCTGTAAATGGTCTTTTCCATCTCTGATCATATAATTTTCATATCATAATGTTCAAAACTAGTGCAATACAATTCTCTGGACTCACTAGATCAATAATTGTCAGAAAAAGTTGAACTACTTCATTTGGATAGCTATAATAGGTTCACTTCAAAATCTGGCCTTTACCAAGTGTCCCCGAAAGCCTATATCTCTTTAATCAATGCTCAGACCTTCTTAAAAACAAGTCAGAACGTGTGAAATATCACCCTGAACAAGCATGAAAATTTTCAGACAGATCGGACAAAATTTGCCTCTATAACAGTTAAAAAGGTGAAAATGATATGAATTAATGGCATGTTAAGCCAATAAGTGGTATTTTACTGCCCCCTGCTGTTTAAAATAGTCATTTTCTCATATTGGTATTGGTATCAGCCATGGTAAATCATGATAAATGATGGTGTGTGTGTGTGTGTGTGTGTGTGTGTGTGTGTGTGTGTGTGTGTGTGTGGTACAAATATAACAAAGGTTTTATTTTCCAACATGAAAACAAACATAACAGAGTGCTAGTGCACAAACAATAACTGACAATGATAATGGATGAGAGGGGAACTTAAATACACAGATCAAGACAAGGACAACAGGTGACGGTTATGATGATGAGGAGCAGGTGATGATGAGGAGGGTGATGAGGAGCAGGTGCATGTGATGACGACAGATGGTGAATATGATGAAGACAGAAGGTGAATGTGATGAAGGTGAATGTGACACCAATATCACTGAAACATTTGTGTGTGTGTGTGTGTGTGTGTGTGTGTGTGTGTGTGTGTGTGTGTGTGTGTGTGTGTGTGTGTGTAGCATTATTGTGTGTAGCATATGTAGCAAGTATGCATTATTGAGTTAACATGGAAACACTGGTTTGCTTTAGTGCAGAAAACTGGTCAAAATCATGAGGTTTAAAGTGAAAGTGAGCCAATAAGTGGTCTTCTACTGCCCTCTGCTGGCCATTCTACTTATTAATTAAATTTTTCCACATGTGCTTGCATTTATACTTGAATACACACTAAAAATCACTTATATAGCAATAACTATTATAACACAATCATATTTTGTCAGTGTTAATCACTTTATTTGCACTGACACTTCAAATAATTGCTAGTAATGTGGTAAATCATGGTAAATCATGGTTAACTATGCTGTGTGTGTGTGTGTGTGTGTGTGTGTGTGTGTGTGTGTGTGTGTGTGTGTGTAAGCATGCATTGAGTTAACATGGATAAACTGGTTTGCTTTAGTGCAGAAAACTGGTTTAAAGTGAAAGTGAGCCAATAAGTGGTCTTCTACTGCCCTCTGCTGGCCATTCTACTTATTAATGAAATATTTCAACGTGCTTGCATTCATACTTGAATACACACTAAAAAAATCACTTATATAGCAATAACTATTATAACACAATCATATTTTGTCAGTGTTAATCACTTTATTTGCACTGACACTTCAAATAATTGCTAGTAATGTGATAAATCAGGCTAGAAACATGGTAAATCAAAGTAAATAATACTAGATTGTCGTTTATCTCCTGGTAAATAATACTAGAACGTGGTATATCATGGTAAATCATGGTTAACTATGCTGTGTGTGTGTGTGTGTGTGTGTGTGTGTGTGTGTGTGTGTGTGTGTGTGTGTGTGTGTGTAAGCATGCATTGAGTTAACATGGAAAAACTGGTTTGCTTTAGTGCAGAAAACTGGTTTAAAGTGAAAGTGAGCCAATAAGTGGTCTTCTAGTGCCCTCTGCTGGCCATTCTACTTAATAATGAAATATTTTACATGTGCTTTTGCATTCATACTTGGACACACACTAAAAATCACGTATATAACTAACTATTATAACACAATAATATTTTGTCAGTGTTCATCACCTCATTTGCACTGACACTTGACATAATTGCTAGTAATGTGGTTAATCATGCTAGAAACATTGTAAATCATAGTAAATAATACTGAAATGAGGTGTATCAAGGTAAATCATGCTAGAATCCTAATAAATCATTCTGGAACATGGTATATGATAGTAAATCATGCTAGAATCATATTAAATAATTCTAGAATGTGGCAAATCGTTGTGGGAGGAGCCTATTTTACTCAAATGGCTATAACTCAAGAAGTAAATGAGATATCTTCACCAAACTCAGTACACATGTGTATGGGTTCAATTTGAGGTCACAGTAAACAATTTTATGGAGATCGGACCATAGGTGGCGCTATAACTGTTAAAAAGCTTTAAAACCATATATATCCCATGGCAAATTGCCTGTATTGGCTGTAAATGGTCTTTTCCATCTATTATGTCAGTGGTTACATGCTTGCTAAATAAATCTTAATAACTTTTGATGCTTTTGTGCTTAAATGCCATAAAGGCCTTAACTGCTTGAACCCCGATAAATGCTGCTTGCAGCTTTAATTAGGGGTTCAAGCATGAAATGCTGAAACCCTATTGTAATTGTGCTGATTTTTATTATTAGGGGTTCAAGCATGAAATGCTGAAACCCTATTGTAATTGTAAGGATTTGTAAAACGCATCGTGCAGGACAAACCGTAAGGCCTAGAGACTTGAAACCTGGCCAGATGGTAGGCCTCAATTTGGGGACAACCTATCAGATTATGACCCCGATTGGCCCATAGGTGGCGCTACAGCAACCAAAAGTTCAAAATTGCTCATAACTCTTAGACCGTTTGTCCCAGGATCAAGTGTCTTATATCGTTGGAATCCTTGGCTCAAGGCGGACAAAATGGCTATCTCCAATTTGGATGTAGGCAGGAAAAATGTTCTGCTATGTCGGATTTTGCCCAAAACCTACTTTTGCGAACTAGTCCCTGGTTTTTCGCCCGATCGGAACCAAACCAGTCTAGGACAATTCTCTGGACTCTCTAGATCAATAATTATCGAAAAAAAGTTGAACTTTTGCATTTGGGTGGCTGTAACAGGGTCATTTAGAAAAGGGGCGTGGCAAAATACACTCAAAAGCCTATAAATCCCAAATGAAAACTCAGAACTTCACCCAAATTGATGAGCATATGTGTCAGAACATGCTGAGGAAGCATGCAGAGTTTCATGGAGATCGGACCACAGTTGGCGCTATAACTGGCAAAAAGCCTTCATTCTTATTAGGGGTTCAAGCATGAAATGCTGAAACCCTATTGTAATTGTAAGGATTTGTAAAACGCATCGTGCAGGACAAACCGTAAGGCCTAGAGACTTGAAACCTGGCCAGATGGTAGGCCTCAATTTGGGGACAACCTATCAGAGTATGACCCCGATTGGCCCATAGGTGGCGCTACAGCAACCAAAAGTTCAAAATTGCTCATAACTCTTAGACCGTTTGTCCCAGGATCAAGTGTCTTATATCGTTGGAATCCTTGGCTCAAGGCGGACAAAATGGCTATCTCCAATTTGGATGTAGGCAGGAAAAATTTTCTGCTATGTCGGATTTTGCCCAAAACCTACTTTTGCGAACTAGTCCCTGGTTTTTCGCCCGATCGGAACCAAACCAGTCTAGGACAATTCTCTGGACTCTCTAGATCAATAATTATCGAAAAAAAGTTGAACTTTTGCATTTGGGTGGCTGTAACAGGGTCATTTAGAAAAGGGGCGTGGCAAAATACACTCAAAAGCCTATAAATCCCAAATGAAAACTCAGAACTTCACCCAAATTGATGAGCATATGTGTCAGAACATGCTGAGGAAGCATGCAGAGTTTCATGGAGATCGGACCACAGTTGGCGCTATAACTGGCAAAAAGCCTTCATTCTTATTAGGGGTTCAAGCATGAAATGCTGAAACCCTATTGTAATTGTAAGGATTTGTAAAACGCATCGTGCAGGACAAACCGTAAGGCCTAGAGACTTGAAACCTGGCCAGATGGTAGGCCTCAATTTGGGGACAACCTATCAGAGTATGACCCCGATTGGCCCATAGGTGGCGCTACAGCAACCAAAAGTTCAAAATTGCTCATAACTCTTAGACCGTTTGTCCCAGGATCAAGTGTCTTATATCGTTGGAATCCTTGGCTCAAGGCGGACAAAATGGCTATCTCCAATTTGGATGTAGGCAGGAAAAATTTTCTGCTATGTCGGATTTTGCCCAAAACCTACTTTTGCGAACTAGTCCCTGGTTTTTCGCCCGATCGGAACCAAACCAGTCTAGGACAATTCTCTGGACTCTCTAGATCAATAATTATCGAAAAAAAGTTGAACTTTTGCATTTGGGTGGCTGTAACAGGGTCATTTAGAAAAGGGGCGTGGCAAAATACACTCAAAAGCCTATAAATCCCAAATGAAAACTCAGAACTTCACCCAAATTGATGAGCATATGTGTCAGAACATGCTGAGGAAGCATGCAGAGTTTCATGGAGATCGGACCACAGTTGGCGCTATAACTGGCAAAAAGCCTTCATTCTTATTAGGGGTTCAAGCATGAAATGCTGAAACCCTATTGTAATTGTAAGGATTTGTAAAACGCATCGTGCAGGACAAACCGTAAGGCCTAGAGACTTGAAACCTGGCCAGATGGTAGGCCTCAATTTGGGGACAACCTATCAGAGTATGACCCCGATTGGCCCATAGGTGGCGCTACAGCAACCAAAAGTTCAAAATTGCTCATAACTCTTAGACCGTTTGTCCCAGGATCAAGTGTCTTATATCGTTGGAATCCTTGGCTCAAGGCGGACAAAATGGCTATCTCCAATTTGGATGTAGGCAGGAAAAATTTTCTGCTATGTCGGATTTTGCCCAAAACCTACTTTTGCGAACTAGTCCCTGGTTTTTCGCCCGATTGGAACCAAACCAGTCTAGGACAATTCTCTGGACTCTCTAGATCAATAATTATCGAAAAAAAGTTGAACTTTTGCATTTGGGTGGCTGTAACAGGGTCATTTAGAAAAGGGGCGTGGCAAAATACACTCAAAAGCCTATAAATCCCAAATGAAAACTCAGAACTTCACCCAAATTGATGAGCATATGTGTCAGAACATGCTGAGGAAGCATGCAGAGTTTCATGGAGATCGGACCACAGTTGGCGCTATAACTGGCAAAAAGCCTTCATTCTTATTAGGGGTTCAAGCATGAAATGCTGAAACCCTATTGTAATTGTAAGGATTTGTAAAACGCATCGTGCAGGACAAACCGTAAGGCCTAGAGACTTGAAACCTGGCCAGATGGTAGGCCTCAATTTGGGGACAACCTATCAGAGTATGACCCCGATTGGCCCATAGGTGGCGCTACAGCAACCAAAAGTTCAAAATTGCTCATAACTCTTAGACCGTTTGTCCCAGGATCAAGTGTCTTATATCGTTGGAATCCTTGGCTCAAGGCGGACAAAATGGCTATCTCCAATTTGGATGTAGGCAGGAAAAATTTTCTGCTATGTCGGATTTTGCCCAAAACCTACTTTTGCGAACTAGTCCCTGGTTTTTCGCCCGATCGGAACCAAACCAGTCTAGGACAATTCTCTGGACTCTCTAGATCAATAATTATCGAAAAAAAGTTGAACTTTTGCATTTGGGTGGCTGTAACAGGGTCATTTAGAAAAGGGGCGTGGCAAAATACACTCAAAAGCCTATAAATCCCAAATGAAAACTCAGAACTTCACCCAAATTGATGAGCATATGTGTCAGAACATGCTGAGGAAGCATGCAGAGTTTCATGGAGATCGGACCACAGTTGGCGCTATAACTGGCAAAAAGCCTTCATTCTTATTAGGGGTTCAAGCATGAAATGCTGAAACCCTATTGTAATTGTAAGGATTTGTAAAACGCATCGTGCAGGACAAACCGTAAGGCCTAGAGACTTGAAACCTGGCCAGATGGTAGGCCTCAATTTGGGGACAACCTATCAGAGTATGACCCCGATTGGCCCATAGGTGGCGCTACAGCAACCAAAAGTTCAAAATCGCTCATAACTCTTAGACCGTTTGTCCCAGGATCAAGTGTCTTATATCGTTGGAATCCTTGGCTCAAGGCGGACTCAAGGCTCAATGGCTATCTCCGATTTGCTCGCCCTTCAGGCGCCAATTTCGAGTAAATTGCATTTTTTTGAAAAACCTATTTTTGCAAACTTCTCTTAGGTTTTTGGCCCGATCGGAACCAAACCACTGCAAGAATATTCTCTGGAGTCTGACAATCAATAATCATCCAAAAAATTCACAATTTCAATTAGCGGTCGATAAGGGGAACCAAAATTTTTGATGGCACCAGGGCCACTTTTACTAAAACGGTTATAAATTGTGAACGGAAAGAGATTTTTTTGCTAAACTTGGGATACATCTTCCTAAACTCAATCTGAGATCACTTGAAAAAAATCGCAACAATTGGCCACTTGGTGGCACTATAAAACGGTTATAACTTGTGAACGGAAAGAGATATTTTCGCAAAACTTGGGACACATGTTCATGAGCTCATTCTGAGGTCACGTGAAAAAAAAAATCATGACAATTGGCCACTTGGTGGCACTATAAAATGGTTATAACTTGTGAGCGGAAAGAGATATTTTCCCTAAACTTGGGACACATGTTCATAAGCTCAATCTGAGTTGACAATGTGTGCCAATAAAACATCAAATGATTACACTGATATGAATATGGTATTGATAAAGCAAATTATAGATGTAATTATTGAGCCTTTTACCTATATCTGTAATTTGTCATTTATTTCAGGGATATTTCCAGACTGCATGAAAATAGCCAAAGTAATTCCACTGTTTAAAAAAGGAAATAAATCTGAATTTTCTAATTATAGACCAATATCATTACTTCCACAGTTCTCTAAAATTCTGGAGAAGTTATTTGCGATTAGACTGAATAAATTTTTTAATGAATTTAAGATTTTAAGTAACAGCCAATATGGGTTTCGTCCTAATCACTCAACTGCTACAGCAATTATGGAGCTAACTGAAGTAATCACCAATGCTATAGACAAAAAGCACTATTTAGTAAGTATCTTTGTGGATCTTCAAAAAGCGTTTGATACGCTAGACCACAAGATATTGTTGCATAAATTATATAAATATGGTATCAGAGGTGTGGCGCACCAATGGGTTACCAGCTATTTAAAAAACAGAAGTCAGTTTGTTGAAATTGATAATATAAAGTCTAAAAATTGCAGCATAACTTGTGGGGTACCACAAGGATCTGTCCTAGGACCTATACTTTTTCTTTTATATGTAAATGACATTGTGTCTGTGTCTCAGTTACTTAGGTGCATTCTGTTTGCGGATGACACCACTTTATTTTATTCAGGAAAAAATATAAAAGATGTCCTACAAATCGTAGAGAATGAATTTCAGAAAATCATGAAGTGGTTCAATGCTAATAGATTGTCCCTAAATATTAGTATTAGTAAATCATTGTTTATTAATGGATTAGAAATTGAAAGGGCACATGTGATTAAGTTTCTAGGTATTATGATTGACGAACATTTGACATGGAAATCACATATTGATAATATCAAAGTAAAGGTATCCCAAATAATAGGTGTGCTGCATAAAGTTAAAGATTATTTAAATAAGAATGCATTGTTTTTGTTGTATAACTCATTGATTGTGCCATATCTGCCATATTGCATTGAAGTGTGGGGAAGTGCCTGTAAAACATATATTAATCCAATTTTATTTTTACAGAAAAGAGCGATTAGAGTTATTAGTGGAAGTGGATACAGAGATTCAACTAATCCTTTATTCATACAACTAAAAACTCTGAAATTTAATGAATTAGTAGAATATAACCTTCTAAAAACCATGTATAAAGCTCATTTAGAAAGTTTACCAAACAATTTGCAAAACAGATTCACTAAGAGGAAAAGTAGATATGAATTAAAAGGTACTGAGGTTTTTACAAAACCCAGGTTCCAATCGGCTGTAAAGGAAAAATGTGTCACAATCAAAGGAGTCAGTTTGTGGAACAGTCTTGATTGTAAAATTAAAACTTCTAAGTCCATTTATGTGTTTAAGAAGTATGTTAAATTATCAATGTTGCTGAAATATAATACTGCGGAGTAGCAGATCAACTTTACTGATGTATTTTTGTGTTTTTGATGTCTTAAAAAAAAGGAGACTGCTGCATGAGACAGCTCAAATGAACTGGAATTAATTTTGTGTTGATAGGGGGCAGACATTATAAGTATTTACTTCTTTCTGCTCCTTTTCATTCATGTTAAATGCTGTTGTTGCATTTGTTTTTAAATGAATGAAATAAATAATAATAAAAAAAATTAAAAAATAAAAACATGAAAAAAATCGTGACAATTGGCCACTTGGTGGCGCTATAACAGTGAAAAAAATCATGAAAATAGCTATAAGCGCACCCAACTGTTAGTCTACTGAAAATTGGCATGCAGTGTCTTTGTCCAGGGTGCCATGATAGTCTATGAGAACATTGCTGTATCTAAAAAAACTCAGTATACGTCATTGGCACAATGCCTTGAAGGAGCCTTAGAAGTTTCAAGCCAGTGTTTTTTCACAGGAGTGACCTCCTAAGACTCCTGTATTCTTGCCAAGTCCAACAATACCAAACATGCCAGGTTTCGCCTTATGGTTTTTGTAAGTGTCATTTAGAGCTTTAAAAAATTGTGTTTATCTTCAAAGCCGTTAGTCCGATCGAGGCAACAACAAAAAAACAAAGGAAATTTGAAAACATAGGTACATAGCTAAACAATAATGCCAAAATGTTAAAGGGGTGGTTGATTATGATTTCACTTTTCTAACTTTAGTTAGTGTGTAATGTTGCTGTTTGAGCATAAACAACATCTGCAAAGTTACAACGCTCAAAGTTCAAAGCAAAGGGAGATATTTGCTTTTAAAGAAATCGTTTTTTAAGGACTACAGCAAACGGTTGGTAGGGACTACACGAGCTTCCTCTCGGGTTAGTGACATCACTAACCCTATAATTTACATAAACCCCACCCCCGGGAACAAGATTTATAGATTATCATGACAGAATATGCTAATCAATGACTAGAAGATAACTACACATAAGCTACATAAATTCATCAACTAACCATTCAGAAACGTCCTGTTGCATTCTACATGTTGTCACTTCTTTACTGGAGTCTCTCCATCATTGTCTGACTCCAGTTTGAACATAAACATTGACATTTCCAGTGCATGTCTGTGTGAGGTAAAAGGACAGGAGCTCTTGAAGCTCCACCCCCTGTGCTGAGAGCAGCAGCTAATTTGCATTTAAAGGGACACACACAAAAACGGTGCGTTTTTGCTCACCCTCAAAAAGTGACAATTTTAACATGCTATATAAAAATATCTGTGGGGTATTTTGAGCTGAAACTTAACATACACACTCTGGGGACATCAGAGACTTATTTTACATCTTGTGAAAAGGGCATTATACCACCCCTTTAAAATTATGATAGGAACTGACAAAAAAATGAATTAAATCCAATCAATTTCACCCATGGATCATTTTGATGCTCTCACATGTTTGAAACGAACAATGATGGATTGTGATGAAATTTGTTTTGAATTGGGACTGGCGAATCCCCGTCCATACTGTCAATGACCATTCGCAAAGACACGCCCACTTTAGTTACTGTTGCTATGTCTGAAAAGCGACGCCACTCTCACACCACACCAAGTTCTCACGCAGTGAAAAATACATTGCGGATCAGAGAGGAGACTGCGCGCTAACAGACAAGTACTTTTGATATGAAACAAATGGTGCTTTTCCACTACACAGTACCAGCTCGCCTCGGCTCGGCTCGACTCGACTCGGCTTTGTTTGGTTTTCCACTGTGTAAAAGTTGTACCTGTACCTGCTTCCAGGTACTTTTTTTCGTACCACCTCCGGCAAAGTTCTAAGCGAGGCGATACTAAAATGTGACGTGAAAACACGGCAGACTGCTGATTGGTCAGAGAGAATCGTCACTATTCACTGCATCATCATTGCACGCGCCAGACGGAGTATCCTGAATAAAAAACAGCAAAAACAAAAAAATCCAAAAACAGCATACACTCGATTTCCTCCATTGTCCTGTGTGTGTGGCAGCGGATGTATCTCGTGTAGAAGATTATGTCACGGCAGTTTCCTGCGGCGTCGCTATTACGACCAGGTACTATTGTGGAGGTACTATCTGCAATGGAAAATGGAGCGAAAAGCGGGCCGAGCCGAGTCGAGTCGAGTTGAGTTGAGCTGGTAATGGAAAAGCGCCAAAAGTTTCACCTTTCAAATGTAGTAATTTTTTAGAGACATTTAAACAATAAATACCGTTTTGTGACTCTTTAATGTGTCTGACAGATCGCTGTAGACTCGAGGCTCAGTTAAAGCTGCTTGTGAACCAATCATCTCTTCCTTCTAGTTAATTTATAGCATTAAAATAAACATGAATGAACATAAAAGGAATGTTGTTTTAAAGTGCTAAGATGTCAGAACACTTTGTTTTTCAAATTTAAATCCTCCAATATTAATCTACTAACTCTCCTGACTGCTTTGTGGGACAAAATGGCGTATTATGATTAGTCAGATCGCCTGTCAATCAAACTCCCTGCGAAGGGTCAATTGAGAATGCCCGTGCGCACAATCCTGATCTAATCGACAACTTTGCAGTTGCACATAGGAAAGCCCGGAAAATCCCGCTATAATGTAAGAGAGCATCTTTTTTCTGTATTTGGACCTAGGCCTAACAATGTGTTATGGTGCGCTGTCACCAGTGTTTTTTTTGTTTTGTTTTTGGTGACCGTAGGCTCCTCCTGATTTTGTTAGTCATCTCATCTCTTATATGCTGTGTATGATCATATCCTGCCCTATTCATAGTAGCCTACTCGTGGACATTGCGTCATCAATGTCATCAATTGCGTCATCAAGGGGCCCGCCTTGATAATCCTACTTAAGGGCCCGGTGTTGGCTCGTTACGCCACTGAATATAATTGTCTAAACTCCTTATCAAAATTACATATTTACAACAAATTTGACACATATATATGGGCACACTTTGAGTACTACTAATAAAAGTGGTGGAGATCAGGCAAGACTGTAAGAAGACTCAGGCAAAAAGGTGCTATAACTGTAAAAACGCTTTAAAACCATATATTTCCTATGGTAAACTGCCTGTATTGGCTGTAAATTGACTTTTTCATCTATGATGGCAGTTGTTAAATGCTTGCTAAATAAAACGTAATGTCTTTTGATGCTTGTGTGCTTAAAGGCCTTAAAGGCCTTAACTGCTTGAACCCCGATAAATGCTGCTTGCAGCTTTAATTATTATTATTATTCTGCCGTAAAACGATGCGTGCAGCCTAAACCGTAAGTGCTAGAGACTTGAAACTTGGCCAGAAGGTAGTACAAAAATCGAGGAGAGGATCAGAGAATATGAGCTAGATTGGCCAATAGGTGGCGCTACAGTGCAAAAAACAAAAAAATTGCATATTTTTGCTTAAATCTCATCAACCCTTTGTCACAGACTCAAGTGTCTTATATCTTTGGAATCCTTGGGTCAAGCCGAACAAAAAAGGCCTCAAAGATTTCATTTCCGGTATGCAAATTTTTCCGCCATTTTGGATTTTGTCCAAAACCTACTTTTGCGAACTAGTCCCTGGTTTTTCGCCCGATCGGAACCAAACCAGTGCAGAAATATTCACAGGAGTCTGAATATCAATAATTATCGAAAAAAAGTTAAAATTTCGATCCACGGTTGCTAAGGGGCATCAAAACGTTCGCAGGAGGCGGAGCTAATTATACGAAAATGGCTATAACTCGTGAACGAAATGAGATATTTTCACCAAACTCGGTACACATATGTATGAGCTCAAGTTGAGGTCACAGTAAAAAAATCGCGGCGATTGGCCTCATGGTGGCGCTATAACATGAAAAAAACATAAAACAGGCTATAACCACCTGACCGTTAGTCCGATTGACTTGAAAATTGGTATGCAGTGTCTTGGTCCAAGGTGCCATGTATGTCTATGAGGACATTGGTGTATCTCAAAAAACATGGCCGTTATCGGCCAATGAAGTTTGAGCACCTATTAGACAAGGTTAACGGAGGCCAATCAGAACGAAACTCAGTGGGCATGTTCGGCTCAAGCCCCTAGAGGTCTGTAAGAATTTTGAAAGAAATCGGCCACTAGTTGGCGCTAACGAGTTTTACGGCTCTGTAATCACGTGGTGTTACAAATATCCACACAATATGCATATCATTTGATAGATCTCCTCATCCTGAACAACTTTGCCTCAAGAACCATTGCTGTCAATCAAACTGTTCATTAATTATTCATTAATATGTTAAAAACCTACTTTTGCGAACTAGTCCTAGGTTTTTTGCCCGATCGGAACCAGACCAGTCTAGGACAATTCTCTGGACTCTCTAGATCAATAATTATCAAAAAAAAGTTGAACTTTTGCATTTGGATGGCTGTAATAGGGTAATTTATAAAATGGGCGTGTCAAAATACATTAAAAAGCCTATAAATCCTAAATAAAAACTCAGAACTTCACAAAAATTGGTCAGCATATGTGATATAACATCATTAACAAGCATGAAAAATTCTATGGAGATCGGACGATAGGTGGCGCTATAACTGTTAAAAAGCTTTAAAATCATATATTTCCTATGGTAAACTGCCTGTATTGGCTGTAAATGGTCTTTTCCATCTCTGATCATATAATTTTCATATCATAATGTTAAAAACTAGTGCAATACAATTATCTGGACTCACTAGATCAATAATTGTCAGAAAAAGTTGAACTACTTCATTTGGATAGCTATAATAGGTTCACTTCAAAATGTGGCCTTTACCAAGTGTCCCCGAAAGCCTATATCTCTTTAATCAATGCTCAGACCTTCTTAAAAACAAGTCAGAACGTGTGAAATATCACCCTGAACAAGCATGAAAATTTTCAGACAGATCGGACAAAATTTGCCTCTATAACAGTTAAAAATGTGAAAATTATATGAATTAATGGCATGTTAAGCCAATAAGTGGTATTTTACTGCCCCCTGCTGTTTAAAATAGTCATTTTCTCATATTGGTATTGGTATCAGCCATGGTAAATCATGATAAATGATGGTGTGTGTGTGTGTGTGTGTGTGTGGTACAAATATAACAAAGGTTTTATTTTCCAACATGAAAACAAACATAACAGAGTGCTAGTGCACAAACAATAACCGACAATGATAATGGATGAGAGGGGAACTTAAATACACAGATCAAGACAAGGACAACAGGTGACGGTTATGATGATGAGGAGCAGGTGATGATGAGGAGGGTGATGAGGAGCAGGTGCAGGTGATGATGACAGATGGTGAATGTGATGAAGACAGAAGGTGAATGTGATGAAGGTGAATGTGACACCAATATCACTGAAACATTTGTGTGTGTGTGTGTGTGTGTGTGTGTGTGTGTGTGTGGTACAAATATAACAAAGGTTTTATTTTCCAACATGAAAACAAACATAACAGAGTGCTAGTGCACAAACAATAACCGACAATGATAATGGGTGAGAGGGGAACTTAAATACACAGATCAAGACAAGGACAACAGGTGACGGTTATGATGATGAGGAGCAGGTGATGATGATGAGGGTGATGAGGAGCAGGTGATGACGACAGATGGTGAATGTGATGAAGACAGAAGGTGAATGTGATGAAGGTGAATGTGACACCAATATCACTGAAACATTTGTGTGTGTGTGTGTGTGTGTGTGTGTGTGTGTGTGTGTGTGTGTAGCATTATTGTGTGTAGCATATGTAGCAAGTATGCATTATTGAGTTAACATGGAAACACTGGTTTGCTTTAGTGCAGAAAACTGGTCAAAATCATGAGGTTTAAAGTGAAAGTGAGCCAATAAGTGGTCTTCTACTGCCCTCTGCTGGCCATTCTACTTATTAATTAAATTTTTCCACATGTGCTTGCATTTATACTTGAATACACACTAAAAATCACTTATATAGCAATAACTATTATAACACAATCATATTTTGTCAGTGTTAATCACTTTATTTGCACTGACACTTCAAATAATTGCTAGTAATGTGGTAAATCATGGTAAATCATGGTTAACTATGCTGTGTGTGTGTGTGTGTGTGTGTGTGTGTGTGTGTGTGTGTGAGTGTGTGTGTGTGTGTGTGTCTGTGTGTCTGTGTGTGTGTGTGTGTGTGTGTGTGTGTGTGTGTGTGTGTGTGTGTAAGCATGCATTGAGTTAACATGGATAAACTGGTTTGCTTTAGTGCAGAAAACTGGTTTAAAGTGAAAGTGAGCCAATAAGTGGTCTTCTACTGCCCTCTGCTGGCCATTCTACTTATTAATGAAATATTTCAACATGTGCTTGCATTCATACTTGAATACACACTAAAAAAATCACTTATATAGCAATAACTATTATAACACAATCATATTTTGTCAGTGTTAATCACTTTATTTGCACTGACACTTCAAATAATTGCTAGTAATGTGATTAATCAGGCTAGAAACATGGTAAATCAAAGTAAATAATACTAGATTGTCGTTTATCTCCTGGTAAATAATACTAGAACGTGGTATATCATGGTAAATCATGGTTAACTATGCTGTGTGTGTATGTGTGTGTGTGTGTGTGTGTGTGTGTGTGTGTGTGTGTGTGTAAGCATGCATTGAGTTAACATGGAAAAACTGGTTTGCTTTAGTGCAGAAAACTGGTTTAAAGTGAAAGTGAGCCAATAAGTGGTCTTCTAGTGCCCTCTGCTGGCCATTCTACTTAATAATGAAATATTTTACATGTGCTTTTGCATTCATACTTGGACACACACTAAAAATCACGTATATAACTAACTATTATAACACAATAATATTTTGTCAGTGTTCATCACCTCATTTGCACTGACACTTCACATAATTGCTAGTAATGTGGTTAATCATGCTAGAAACATTGTAAATCATAGTAAATAATACTGAAATGAGGTGTATCAAGGTAAATCATGCTAGAATCCTAATAAATCATTCTGGAACATGGTATATGATAGTAAATCATGCTAGAATCATATTAAATAATTCTAGAATGTGGCAAATCGTCGTGGGAGGAGCCTATTTTACTCAAATGGCTATAACTCAAGAAGTAAATGAGATATCTTCACCAAACTCAGTACACATGTGTATGGGTTCAATTTGAGGTCACAGTAAACAATTTTATGGAGATCGGACCATAGGTGGCGCTATAACTGTTAAAAAGCTTTAAAACCATATATATCCCATGGCAAATTGCCTGTATTGGCTGTAAATGGTCTTTTCCATCTATTATGTCAGTGGTTACATGCTTGCTAAATAAATCTTAATAACTTTTGATGCTTTTGTGCTTAAATGCCTTAAAGGCCTTAACTGCTTGAACCCCGATAAATGCTGCTTGCAGCTTTAATTATTATTATTCTTCTGCCGTAAAACGCATCGTGCAGCCCAAACCGTAAGGGCTAGAGCATTGAAACTTTGCCAGATGGTAGTACAAAAATCGAGGAGAGGTTCAGAGATTATGACCCCGATTGGCCCATAGGTGGCGCTATAGCAACCAAAAGCGCGAAACTGCTCATAACTCCTAGACCGTATGTCCTAGACTCAAGTGTCTTATATCATTGGAAAGCTGGACGCCTGACGAACAAAACGTATATCTCCGATTTCATTTCCGTCATGATAGATTTTCCGCCATTTTGAATTTTGTCAAAAATCTACTTTTGCGAACTAGTCCGTGGTTTTTCGTCCGATCGGAACCAAACCAGTGCAGAAATGTTCTCTGGAGTCTGAAGATCAATAATTATCGAAAAAAAGTTGAAATTTCGATTCACGGTCGCTAGGGGGCGCAAAAATATTGTTGTGGGAGGAGCCTATTTTACTAAAAGGGCTATAACTCAAGATGTAAATGAGGTATCTTCACCAAACTCGGTCCACATGTGTAGGAGTTCAATCTTGGGTCACAGTAAAAAAATCGCGACGATTAAACACTAGGTGGCGCTATAACATGAAAAAAACATGAAAAGGGCTATGACGACCTGACCGTTAGTCCGATTGACTTGAAAATTGGTATGCAGTGTCTTGGTCCAAGGTGCCATGTATGTCTTTGAGGACATTGGCATATCTCAAAAAACATGGCCGCCATCGGCCAATGAAATTTGAGCACCTATTAGACAAGGTTAACGGAGGCTGATCGGAACAAAACTCGGTAGGCATGTTCGACTCATGGTCCTAGAGGTCTGTAAGAATTTTGAAAGAAATCGGCCACTAGTTGGCGCTAACGAGTTTTACAGCTCCGTAATCACGTGGTGTTACAAATATCCACACAATATGCATATCATTTGATAGACCTTCTCATGGAGAACAACTTTGCCTCAAGAACCATTGCTGTCAATCAAACTGTTCATTAAATATTCGTAATTATGTCAAAAACCTACTTTTGCGAACTAGTCCTAGGTTTTTCGCCCGATCGGAACCAAACGAGTCTAAGACAATTCTATGGACTCTCTAGATAAATAATTATCAAAAAAAAGTTGAACTTTTGCATTTTTCGCATGGGTATATAGGGTTATAAAGAAAATGGGCGTGGCAAAATGCACTCAAAAGCCTATAAATCCTAAACGAAAACACAGAACTTCACAAAAATTGATGCACATATTTGTCATAACATGCTAAAGGAGCCTGGAAATTTGTATAAAGATCGGACCAAAGGTAGCGCTATAACTGTTAAAACGCTTTAAAACCATATATTTCCTATGGTAAATTGCCTGTATTGGCTGTGAATGGTCTTTTCCTATGAAAAATTCCATAGGAAATAATTTGATCAAAATGAAATAATTTTCATATAATAATGTTCATGACTCTTAATAAGCATGAAACATTTCAGACAGATCAGACAAAATTTGCCTCTATAACAGTCAAAAAGGTAAAAATGATATAACATGTCATTAAGCCAATAAGTGGTATTTTACTGCCCCCTGCTGCCATTTCATCATACTGCTCCCTAATATTGTCATATAATTCATATTTAGACTTTATAAAATCATTATTTTAACATTTTCAATCATATTTTGTCAAAACTCATCTATTGGAGTATTACTTGACAATTGTGTCACACTGAGATATGGAAATGGACGAAAGTAAATGAATGAAATGAAACGAAAGTAAAACAGCATTTAAGCCACGCCCCCGAATACAAATTCACTAATAACTCGAAAACGGAAAGTTGTTGCACGTTCAAATTTTGATGGTAAGGTCCTCTCCAGGCTCTTGATCGAAACGTGTCGTCGCGGGCCTCCGTCGAGGGCTACTCGAGCACTATCTATGCTCTGAGTTTCAGAATTTTTCGCGTTCTGGTTACCGAGATATAACTGAAAAACCAAATTCCCATTCATTCACTCATTCATTCAAACACTTCAATTGCTATAATACCACTTTTGTCCACTTGAGGGAGCAGCAGAATTGCACATTACCTTTTCATTAGCTTTCAGTATTGGGAAACAAACAAATGCTTTAAAAAGCAATCTTTTTATTATGATAGGGCTGTAGCTTTCGATTATTTTAGTAATCGAGTATTCTATTCAAGTAATCGGATAAAAAAAAATTGTGGTAAAAAATAGATTCAAGTTAACAACAGCCTTTAAAATGACTTAAAATACAAATATATAATAACAAGCAACAATAATTGGTTCAAGTAAAGTATCAAAGTAAGTAATTATATTGGTTTTATTGAAGAACACTGTTAAAATATACCCATGTAAAATGAATTATATAAACTAATATAAACATAACTTATGTACATAAATAACAAATGCCTGCAGAGGGTGCCAGCGGCCTGGTTGTTGTTACACTAAGCCTGGCATTATCAAATCCTTGTTTAATATTGTCCAAACAATTAATTCAAATGTCAACTTAACCTTCAATATTTGGCCACTTCTGTACGATAGAAATGCTACAGTCACTGTAATTTCTTGAACGAGAACATGTGCACATCAAAACATGCAAACTCAGAGCAAGATAACTTATATTTTGAAATCGCAATGTTTAAACTTTTATTTTGAAATCGCGATGAACAGCAGTTTGAGAAACCCAGATGTGCTCCACAAATGATAACAGTGCAACTATGAAACACAAACTGCGTCCGACTTGCGTTCCCATATTTGCACGTTATTGGAAACCTAAACAAACAGCACTGCAGAGACTGAGTTTGCTTGGAGCAGCGTTTACTGTGGACGGAGCTGAGGTAATTTTAACATGTAACGTTAGGCTAATCTGCACTCATGTAATTGAAGCGTCTTCTCTGTGAAAAAAACAAACAAACAAAAAACAGAGGATATATTTATTTAACTGAATCACAGCCTTTGTGATTTCACAATGGCACTATGCTATATTATGACTGTAAATGGTTTTAAATATCGCGTTGTCCTAGAAAACTGTAATTCTGCGGTTGTTGGATTCTCGTCTGTGGAATGCACCACTTTCGGTATTTTGCCAATTACTCGAGGGGTAAATTGCAATCAAGGATTTTTTTAAATCGAGTACTTTACTATAATCGAGGAATCGTTACAGCCCTATACTGGTAACATAGTTTTATATTATTAGATCACAAAGAAATGCCTATAGACAAATAAATATATTTTCTCAATAACATATCCAAAAAACATATTTGTGTGTGTGTGTGTGTGTGTGTGTAAGCATGCATTATTGAGTTAACATGGAAAAACTGGTTTGATTTAGTGCAGAAAACTGGTGCAAATCATTAAGTTTAAAGTGAAAGTGAGCCAATAAGTGGTCTTCTACTGGCTTCTGCTGGCCATTCTACTTATTAACTCTTCGGAGTCTTGGGCTATTTTGGCCGTTTTTGAGTACTTTTTACACAGCACAACATCACCTATATGAACAGACAATTAGTTTTTCACTTTGATGTACTTTATCAACATACTGGACCCAAAATCACACAAAAAACACAAAATCCGAATAGAAAAATTATAGTTTTTTACTACAAAAAACACAAACATGCTCAATGAAGCATTTTAAAAGGTTTAAAATGTTAACACAAGTTGTAAATGTCAACATATACAGGTACAATTCAGATATAATCAAGCTATATACAAAAAAAATATGATTTACAAAAAAAAGCAGGTGTAGCCATGGGCTTTTTTCTTTTTCTTTTTAGCTTTGCCACTTTTTAAAACAGTTCATGCACACAATTATACAGAGAGCTATATTTAAGGCCTTGCATTCCCAGAGTATGAGGGTTCCCAAATAGTGCAAATACAACATAAAAAAGGTAAAATTGAGATAAAATCAAACTATATACAGCAAAAAGCAGGTGTGGCAATAGGGTTTTTTTCTTTTCTTTTTTGCTTAGAAACTCTACAAAACACAATGTACAATTACACAGACAGCTACATTACAGGGCTTTCATGAGCTTGAGTAAGAGGTGTTCCTAAAAAGTGCAAATATACCATACAAAAGGTAAAATGAATACAAAATCAATATCAGGATCACTCTCGGTTTTCCAGGGCTCAGAGCTGTGGTGTGGCTGTCCTGACTTTGCTGGAGATCTTGATCTGGTTTGACTCTTCCTTCCACCCAGATAGGAAAGAGGCCTCTGTCTGCTTGTTGTCGAAGTGGTAGATGACCCAGGCTGCTCATCATCTCTGTACATGTCAAGACACACGCAAAAAGATTAAAGATTGTACATCAAAGTTCAAGATGCTCATTGGCACATATGTACAACAATTACAGTGAAGCAATCATTGGCAATGAAATTCTTGTTCACACAACCACACACACACACACACACACACACACACACACACACACACACACACACACAGACAGACAGACACACACAGAAACACACACGCACAGACAGACAGACAGACAGACAGACAGACACACACACACACACACACACAGACAGACATACAGACAGACAGAGACACACACACACACACACACACAGATAATATAATATACAATAAGCTAAAAGTTTGTCTCACCCCTCGTTGTGAACCACAAAAGCCGAGTCGTCAATCTCATCATAGCCACTTTCTGATTCCGTCGATGAACTGTAAACAACATCGTCCAGTTGGTAGAACAAGTCGAGGGCTTGTTCAACCAAAAATTTTCCTGCCACAAAAAATACCTAAACTATCTACACTACTCCTAAACTACTCTCAAAATCTACTCAAACTCTTCCAAAAACTAGCAATAACATCTCTGTCTTTCTGTCTATTCCGTCAATATCCCGTCGGCGCCTTTCAATTTCACTTCTTTGCACAGTTGGCTCCTCCTCCACTCCGTAAAATGTGCAGCATGAAGAGCAGAGTCAGCAGATTCACACATTTTTCTCCGTTTTGTTTTATGACAAAAACCGACGAAGTTATTGGAATAAATGCGACGCCTGTCGCATCCCATCGTGCGTTCTTTTACGAATGCGTCAATATTTTCAATATTTTTTTTATATAAAGTTTAAATGATCATATCTCCGTTTTTACTTGGTCTAGCAACACAAAACAAAAAGCAGAATAGAGTTTCAAGCCAGCACTTTCGACAGAAGTGGACGGCAGCGCTCGACGTGACTTTGTTTTTATAATTCAACGTCTTAAACCTGTCATGTGATTTGATCACGCCGGTGTGATCGGCGACTCGGAAGAGTTAATGAAGTCTTTTCACATGTGCTTTTGGATTCACTTGTATAACAATAACTATTATAACACAATCATATTTTGTCAGTGTTTATCACTTCATTTGCACTGACACTTCACATAATTGCTAGTAATGTGGTAAATCATGGTAAATCACGCTAGAAACATGGTAAGTCATAGTAAATAATAGTAGAATGTGGTGTATCAAGGTAGATCATGTAAGAATCCTGGTAAATAATTCTAGAACGTGGTATATCATGCTAGAACATGGTAAATCATGGTAAACTATGCTAGAACAGGGTAAATCATGGTAAACCATGATAAATCATGATGAACTATGTCAAATCATTTTAGAATGTGGTATATCATGATAAATCATGCTAGAACATGATCTTTTCCATCTATGATGTCAGTGGTTACATGCTTGCTAAATAAAACTTAATAACTTTTGATGCTTTTGTGCTTTAAGGCCTTAAAGGCCTTAATTGCTTGAACCCCGATAAATGCTGCTTGCAGCTTTAATTATTATTATTATTTTCCCCTAAAACGCATCGTGCAGACCAAACCGTAAGAGCTGGAACCTTGAAACTTGGCCAAATGGTAGTCCTCAACTTGGGGAGAACTTATCAAATTATGACCCCGATTGGCCCATAGGTGTCGCTATAGCAACCAAAAGCGCAAAACTGCTCATAACTCCTAGAGCGTATGTCGTAGACTCAAGTGTCTTATATCATTGGAAACAAGGACTCTTGTAGGTCAAAATGTATATCTCCGATTTCATTTCCGGTATGCAAATTTTTATGCCATTTTGAATTTTGTCAAAACCCTACTTTTGCGAACTAGTCCGTGGTTTTTCGCCCGATCGGAACCAAACCAGTGCAGAAATGTTCTCTGGAGTCTCTTTATCAATAATTATCGAAAAAAACTAAGGGGCGCCAAAACGTACATTGTGGGAAGGGCCTATTTTACTTAAATGGGTATAACTCCAGAAGTAAATGAGTTATCCTCACCAAACTTGGTACACATGTGTAAGAGGTCAATCTAAGGTCACAGTACAAAAACCGCGGTGATTGGCCACATGGTGGCGCTATAACATGAAAAAAACATAAAACAGGCTATAACCACCTGACCGTTAGTCTGATTGACTTGAAAATTGGTATGCAGTGTCTTGGTCCAAGGTGCCATGTATGTCTATGAGGACATTGGTGAATCTCAAAAAACATGGCCGCCATCGGTCAATGAAGTTTGAGCACCTATTAGACAAGGTTAACGGTGGCTGATCGGAACGAAACTCGATGGGCATGTTCGACTTATGGCCCTAGAGGTCTGTAAGAATTTTGAAAGAAATTGGCCACTAGTTGGCGCTAACGAGTTTTATGGCTCTGTAATCACGTGGTGTTACACTTATTGTCATAAAATGCATATCATTTGATAGATCTGCTCATGCTGAACAACTTTGCCTCAAGAACCATTTCTGTCAATCAAATCGTTCATTAAATATTCGCAATTATGTTAAAAACCTACTTTTGCGAACTAGTCCTAGGTTTTTTGCCCGATCGGAACCAAACGAGTCTAGGACAATTCTCTGGACTCTCTAGATCAATAATTATCGAAAAAAAGTTGAACTTTTGCATTTTTCGCATGGGTATAATTGGGTCATAAGGAAAATGGGTGTGGCAAAATACACTCAAAAGCCTATAAATCCCAAAGGAAAACTCAGAACTTCACGAAAATTGGTGAGCATATTTGCTATAACATTCTAAACAAGCATACAAAATTGCATGTGGATCGGACGATAGGTGGCGCTATAACTGTTAAAAAGCTTTGAAAACCATATATTTCCTATGGTAAATTGCCAGTATTGGCTGTAAATGGACTTTTCCATCTATTATTTCAGTGGTTAAAAGCTTTCTAAATAAAACTTAATGTCTTAAATGCTTATGTGCTTAAAGGCCTTAAATGCTTGAACCCCGATAAATGCTGCTTGCAGCTTTAATTATTATTATTATTACTAATAAAAACTTGCATTCAGTGATTACACACTGCCACTGTAAATCTTTTAACGGGTAACATCGTCATATCAGCTTCTCAATTTATGTACTGTAATGATTATATTTCTAACTATTCTGTACCAAATAAAATGTATACCAACTATGCACCTCCTGCATGCCTCCACTTGAAGACTTGAAGACCTAAAGTACATAGATGGCCATTAAATAATCAGTAATCAGTTTCCAAGCATATATATATATATATATATATATATATATATATATATATATATATATATATATATATATATATATATATATATATATATATATATATATAACGTAGTTAGATGTTATGGGAAGAAGGAGGCAGGAACCAGCGAATGTTCAACACACACTTTAATAATAAAATAAACAAATACAAAATGAAAGTAAAATACAGCAGTGGTCCGTGAGGGACTGCTGTCTTTTACTTTCGTTTTGTATTTGTTTACTTTATTATTAAAGTGTGTGTTGAACGTTCGCCGGTATAATATAATAAAACATAAACAAAAAACAACATAAGTCCAGGTCTGTTCTTCTCTCTCTCTTCATTGTCATCGCTCCTCCTTTTATGCCTCCACTCCACCGTGAGAGATACAAGACTGATGCGTCACGCAGGTGTCGCTCATCTGTAATCACTCCACCAGCCTTGCGCCATTCTCCCACAGCCTCGGCCTCGTCCTGCTCGCCACAGCATTATGGGTCAAATGACGTTTTACAGTTATTAACAGTATTTTTCCATGTCAACTGTAATTTATTTACAAGGAGGTGTTGTTACTGTAGCTTATGCGTTTTCACAATAACTTACTGTGGTATGGCATTATGGGATTGCGCAGGCTTTGTTCAGTTTTGAAATCCAGAGCAGCTCGAGAACGATTAAAGATTAGAGGCATTATTCATAATTCCTGGTAAGTTCTTTAGAAATATACTCTTTTATATTTAAATTTCATTTAAAGCTGGGGTAGGTAACTTTTGTAAAAATGTATTTTTTACATATTTGTTAAAACTGTCATTATGTCCTGACAGTAGAATATGAGACAGATAATCTGTGATAAAATCAAGCTCCTCTGGCTCCTCCCAGTGGTCCTATTGCCATTTGCAGAAATACACCGCTCCCGGTAAGAAACAACCAATCAGAGCCAGGAGGAGTGTCTTAGCACTGTCAATCAAGTTTGCATACGCGCTGATCGCCCCTCTCTCGCACAGCGCGTACGTCATTCAAAATCAAGATTGCCGGTGTGCCGAGCAGCTGTGCTAATGGCGGACAAACAACCAAAACTGCCAATTTCTCGAGTGGAACCTGCTCATACAACAAAGACAGGTAAACGGAAAAAGACCGATGACGATAAACAAGCCCGTCGGAGCCCATTGAGTGTTAAAACTCTAGCCGCATAACATACAGATAAAATGTCACGCACTGTGCAAAGCAACAACTGAAACCTGCTAATTCACTGGCTTGTCATGCTGCTGAAATAATGTACTAGCAAACCTTATTTAGCACTTACATATGGCTAGAATAATTGTTTACATAGCCTACTGCAACGTTAGTTACCGTTATATTATCTTACTAGCTATGGAAAAACGTGTAGCCTATCAATGCAACCTGTTTTTAGCTTTGCCTTATAGTTAGCCTATAACTAGCTCGTTAGCGAATCAAAAAATATATATTTTAAACTTTACCAATATCGATATGCTAGCTTAGTGAGTAGGCTACTAAAATACATCTTATTTGTTTATATTCATAAGGATAAAGTTAGATTTTTTTATTACATGTGATTCTGACATGATGCTACATGCACTGCGCTCCTTCCTCTCCACTCGTCTCAGGTAAATAATAATGCGTCTTCCAGCTCAGCTGCCGGAGTCGCGCGTTCATGCGTTTTGGGGGCGTGGCTTTGGAAGGAGCCCAGAAGGGAGAGGGTGGACTGAATGGAAATAATGAGCTGTCTTTAAAACAGTCGTTAGAGGTCTACATACACTCGATTTTTATACTTTCTTTTTCAGAATACTTACATTTTAATTATGTATTGATATATACATAAAGTTTAAACAAATTTGAAAAATAAGTTTTTTAGACCATTCCTACCTACCCCAGCTTTAATGTATAAGTGATATCATGTCACAATTGTGTGCTAGCACGACATTTAACGGTATGTAAAAGTATGTAATGACAAATTCAATGTTTTCCCATACACAACGTTAAGTTTTGTTTCAGGCGCGAGGCTTTTTTGACAGGTATGCCATGGTGAGTTAATTCAGTTAATTTTCTAATTTAGAGAATTTTCTGTAGAGTCAGATTATTCGTTTGCTGCTTTCAAATGCATGACATTTCAACTGAGAGGAAACAAAATGGCTTGTTAAAAATGTATGTGCGGTATAGCATTGGGTGACAAAAAACATCAGTAAATGTGTTGAATGAAATGGTTAAATTCTGCATTTTTTCTTTCGCCAGTTTAATTTTCTTATTGAGAACATTTAAAGTAGTGTTTAACTACATTTTTCAACACAGAGGAGTGTAGCTTACAGTAAGTGTCAAATATGGTTTGAAATCAAAATGCACATCTCATAGAACATTTAATACAAATGTAACGCACAAGTTTCCACAGTTATCAACATCAGAAATCTAATAAAGTTTTTCATATTTGTATCTCTCTGTATATTTTCCCTCTTTTGAAAAGTCATGAAAACTCTATCACAGATTTTTTCTTTTGCTATGGGAGCAAATGGAAATACAAAAATGATATTTGATGTCGTCTCCCTTTCATCACCATAGAAGTTTACTCAACTATGATGACTTGCGCTTCTGAGAACCCTGTAAATGTTAAAAGGGTCTATCAAGCTCTTCAGGATCTGGGCAGGCGGGGGTGTGCTGAAGCAGTTTGGAAATACACTTTGCAGGACAGTGGGTCCCCAGGTGCAGGGTTGAAGACCTCTGTTCTAGGTTATTTTTTATTAATTTGATGAATTGGACTGTCTTTATTGACATCATGTTATTCCCTTATAAAACTGTGTATATAAACAGTATAAGAAACATATTACAGTTGATATTAACTTACAGTAAATAATATATATGTTGTATACACCTTGGGTCCAAGTTTGGAAAATGTAGAACCTTTTTTTTTTTTACACCTGTGTAGTTCAAAAATGCACCGGCATTGTACTAATATTGCTTCATTTTTAACAACACTCAAATGAAAAGTATGACATCAGTTTTTTAGAATGGCTTCTTCAAACAATTGTTGAGATTTTTTTGAGTGACTTTTTGACACTCAGATTAAAACATTTAAACATTTTTGTTAATTTTTATTTTTATGTAACCTCAGTATAAACTTTTTTCATGTACATTTGTATTTGCATTTGACCTTCAACCAGGCCAGCTTTACCTTAATAATGTTCTGAGCAATATTCTTGTTGTCACGCCCATAATTGCATGGATGTTCAACACTGAGTAACAGGCAACAGTAAATGGAAGGTTACATACAAGAAAAGTCAGAATAAAGCTGAGCACCAATTGATAAAAACTAAGACAGAAACCAATTGCAAAGAGTACATCACATTGTAGGATCATCTTTTCTTGATAACAGTTCATACTCAGGTTAAATGGAGGTGAATATATTGAAAACCAAAACACAAAAACAAGGATCTGTGTCATAGTAAATGCAGGAACACTGAGTCTATGTGGCAATCTCCCAAACCATTTCATAACATTACTGCCTGGAATTGTAGCCTTGAAGGCCATTAACACCACTATTGTTTTCCCCAGGACACAGGAGATACAGAGGACATAAGTAATCCCAAATGCTGTGTGGTGAAGTTTGCAGGAACAAGCAGTTGATTGTCCAGCATGTGGACTCAAAGAGCACCATGAGATTGTAAAAAGCAGCACAAATCTTAGATTTGAGTTCCTGTCTCTGTGGGTAAAAACATATCTTTGTGTACAGCTCATATATGTCACAACTGCAGTCTGGCCAATTACAAATAGAAAAACAGTGATTAGCAACACTCTCGTAATCCACTGGTGAATCAGGCCTCTGCTGAGTAGTTGAGTGTAGATCTGCCATTGTAGTGGACTGATTTCTACAATGAAATGAAAAGCACATCAAGTTGGTTATAAAGCCATATCAAATATGTGCTCCCTAAACAAAGTAGCACCTCATATACAAACCAAAAAGACAAAATTAGTTCACCTTTATGCTTCCATATGTGTGTGCAGGTGAGCATATTTGATCTGAAGCAGCTTTTAACCATTTGATTTAACTCCCTCTGTTTGTACAGTGAACATCTCGAAATTAACTGCCAAATAAAGATAAAAGCATATATTGATTTAGAAGTACAATTATGTCCTAATCTTAATCTAAATTCTTATTATTCTTATTCTTATTATTAATGTTTAGATTAAATGTAGGGACAACATTCATGGAACAGAAATCTGTACCTGGTATAGCTCATCACAGTGATTGTAAGTGCAGCTTTCACAATTTCCTCTCATGAGGGAGATCATGTTCAAAGATCTGTGGAGTGACAGTACAAGCTTGCAACGCATTGTAGTATGAACACAGATCAAGGCAGTATTGATCCAGTGATCTGTCTGCCTGAGAAAGGTACCAATGAGAGCTTTCACTGCTGGCTCTGACAGTTTCACACCAGGTAAGAACATACTGAGCCTTGGTGCATAGGACTCATTTGATTCATTGAAGTTAGCTGACATAAACCAGGCCCCAGTTATAATGCACAGTTTATCTGTTATATCCACCTGGTCATCTGCAGCCAAAAATGTTTTAACTTTGAAGCACACACAGTTCATTCCTCTTGTGTGATTTTTGACATCCAGTTCACACATTATGTGAAGTGCAATTGTCCAGACACTGCCTGAAAATTTTCCATTTTTCAGATAAAAACTGTTCATAGAATTTAACAGCAGGAGATACACATAACTGTATTTTAAACATATGCTTGAAGACAGATTGAAAGCCTAGACATAAAAAAGAGATATTTAAAATTGCATATGCATTTTTTTTCTTCATATGTATTTATTAAGCTGTGTTTACAATGCTCACCTTATGTAAGCCCAGGTTGGTCTGATTGGGCTCCAGTTTGTGCTGATCACCCAGGACCTGCCTATTCAGGACTTCACAAAGGCAGAGTATCGTCGGGTGTCTTGAAATAATAATTTGCACTGAAAACGCCTCAGGTTTTTCCACAGAAAGGATCAACAAGTGCGCAGATTGATATTTCTCTACAAGGTAGCTGAAATAAGACAAACTGGAGATAGACTTACTGTCTCCAAAAGCAAATGCACATCATTATTTAATCACAGCACCATGGAATAACATAATCACATTTTCTGTCATGTATCTAACATTTTATATTAAAATCAAATCTTCACCTTGTCATCATTAATATTATACAGCAGTATTCAAATTTGTCTTTCTAATAATGAATGTACATATTTTTGACAGTGGCATAGCAAACATTAGTAAAGTAATTGTAAATAAAAAAGTATGAGTAAATGAACTTGAAACAGATCATACCCACCCTTGACATGTTATTGGTACATGTCTTCTATTAAATGTCAAGGCTCTGCTAACTTTGACAACTCTGTTCTCTGAATGTTCACTTTTATCATTTTGGCTCTCAGCATCTCCTAGGCTAAGTAATGTACAGCAAGGGTTCAGTGCTCTAGTCAGAAGAGCAAGTAGAACCACAGTGGCTCCTCTCATCTCAGAGGCTGGGCTGGTAAAGAGTTCCTGTTCAGGGTAGTGTCCTAGCTTTATACAATCCTAAGTGACAAAGGAGGAAGGTACCATTGATGTGAAACACAAGGGCCAATACTCAGAGGTAAACATTGCATTGCACTTACATCTTTAGATAGCACTACATGTTGCTTTAATTTAGATAAATATAATAATTGATTAAGAACATTATTCAAAATAATAGTACAAAATATGTAACACAGAAGGAAATTTAGAATGTTTAAAATTGAATTAAATTTTAATTTCACACCACTGAAAATGGTGTGGTAAGGAACAGATGTACAGTCAGTTTGGTGGGCTGAATTGTTTTATACATCTCTACAATAAAGCGTTTTCGGGAAAATTCGTTTCGCGTACCTACCCCGAAGTGACAAAATAAAATAAAATTCTGTATCAAAATTTATAAGGAAAGACCAGTACTTTGTTTAGGCTTGGTTTGTAGGGAATTATAAACCTGCGCAAATATATTCAAACGCACATAACTATAGAACCAATTCTTAATGCGCATGTGAACGCCATCAGTGTATATCACAGGTTCGCGTTTAAAGTCTGTAGAGAGAATGGTTCGGGGTTCGGGGTATGTGACGAGCAGGATGAGGCAGAGGGCTGTGAGGGCTCGCGCCGGTGGAGTGATTACTGATGAGCGACATCTGCGCAACATTACGGTCTTGTATCCCTTACGGAGGAGCAGAGGCATAAAAGGAGGAGCGACGACAGTGAAGAGGAAGAGAGGCCTGGACTTATGTTGTGTTTTGTTTTATTTTATTATACCGGCAAACGTTCAACACACACTTTAATAATAAAATAAACAAATACAAAACGAATGTAAAAGACAGCAGCCCCTCATTGCCAACTGCTGTCTTTTACTTTCGTTTTGTATTTGTTTACTTTATTATTAAAGTGTGTGTTGAACGTTTGCCGTTTCCCACCTCCTCCTTCCTATAACATCTAACTACGTTTTATATATATATATATATATATATATATATATATATATATATATATATATATATATATATATGCTTGGAAACTGATTACTGATTATTTTATGGCCATCTACAGTATGTACTTTAGGTCTTCAAGTCTTCAAGTGGAGACATGCATGAGGTGCATAGTTGGTATACATTTTATTTGGTACAGAATAGTAAGAAATATAATAATTACAGTACATTAATTGAGAAGCTGTCTGATATGACGTTGTTACCCATTAAAACATTTACAGTGGCAGTGTGTAATCACTGAATGCAAGTTTTTATTAGTAATAATAATAAGAATAATAACACTATTCATACTATGCTCATATTCACCCATAAAGATCTGATAAATACATAGACTTACACTATGAGAAATACAAGAGAGAGAATGAAGTTCATTAAGTCTTACATTAGTAGTCCTACACTTTTTTCCACTAGAGGGAGATCATATCTGTGGCATTCACTTGGATGACTGAAAGGGTTCAGGTCTTCACTGATGCATTTGATGCAGTCTGATGTGACCTTTGCAGTTTCTGTCCTTTTCATATATTCATCAGTTCTTGTAATGAAGTTAAATGTGTTCTGTTTATCTCACATTATTTTTTATAACATCTGTAGCAATTAGGCAATGTTCTGTGTCTTTATGATCAATTTAATGTGGCATTTTCCCAGTAAATGTTTTTTTTGTGTTTGCATCTGGTCTTAACAGGATGACATAACATTTTGGAATGAAAATACAGATCAGTAAACTATAACTGGAAGCTAAAATGGCAAATACCTCCACAGCTACTGTTAACTTTCCAGGTGTGCTTAGGTAAGCTGGGATAAAGGCAATCCAGACAGAACAGAAAATGAGCATACTGAATGTGATGAACTTGGCTTCATTGAAGTTATCAGGGAGCTTACGGGCTAGAAAAGCCAAAATGAAACACAAGACAGCCAGTAGGCCAATGTATCCCAGAACAGCACAGAAACCGACAGCTGAGCCTAATCTGCATTCTAGGATGATCTTTTCTCTGTAGTAGTTCATGTTCATATATGGGAAAGGTGGGGATAATGTTAACCAAAGGATGCAAATAAGGACCTGTACAAGAGTAAAGCTAACAACACTGATTCTTTGTTGAAGAGGCCCAAACCATTTCATAACATTACTTCCTGGAAGTGTAGCTCTGAAGGCCATTAACACCACTACTGTTTTCCCCAGAACACAAGAGATACAGAGGACAAAAGTGATGCCAAATGCAGTGTGACGCAACATACAGGACCACTCAGTAGGCCGGCCAATGAAAGTAAATGAACAGAGGAAACACAGAGTCAATGAGAAGAGCAGCAGGAAGCTCAACTCTGAGTTGTTGGCTTTTACTATTGGTGTGTCTCTGTGGTGAGAGAAAACTAAAAATATGATCATAGTTAGAAATGCCCCAAGAATCCCAAACATCATTAAAATGATACCCATGATTTCGGTGAATGACAGGAATTCCACTGTCTTTATGATACACTCATCACCTCTGCTATTGGACCAGTATCCAAAAGGGCACTTCACACAGTCAGATGCATCTGGTGTGGATGAAAATGGAAGTGCAATAGTAATGAGCCTGCTATTTCAATGAAGCATCTCTTAGCCTATATCTGATCATACACTACTCCTTTAGAAATAGACTTGTTAGTGTTTTAAATAACGTTTTTATAGTAGTGTATATGATAATTTAGATTAAAATAATTGTAAAACTTTTCCATTTGATCCTCTTTTGATGAACTGCAAGTGTTAAAAGAGCAATTAAACAAACATTACCTGTTGTGTTGCTAATCTCTCCTGGAGGGCATGGAATACAGTCAAAACAACAGATGGGTCTTCCTTGCTGCACAGCTTTCCTAGTGCCTAGGGGACAGCTCTCACTGCACACAGACACAGGCACCTGCCACACATTAGGGAAAAGCTACTTGAAAAACAATAGAAAAATAATATGCCATGTGACATGTTTGCACATGTTTACACTCGTTTGTCTTGTGGATCTGAGCCTATACTGCATCTCACTTCATCTCATGTGCACTTGGATATTTAGTTATAATTGGAAAGTTAATTTGAAAAGAGACTCTTACAGTCTTTAGGCCTCCTCCCCAGATGATGTTGACATTGTTCATAGTAAACTGTTGCCCACGAGGCAGAGTTGCATCATAGTAGCCAATTGTGGCTACCTCCATGGTGCCTTTTGTGACCTTTTGTAAGTTTACCAGTTCGTACCTTGCAGGGGAGTTGCCTTCACTATCAAAAAACAGTGTTTCTCCCCTATTCATGCTGAAATTTACGGTTTGCAGATAATGTAAAACCTGTAATGATAGAAAAGGTTTTGTTTGTTCTTCTTATTATTTTTAATTTGCAGTAATCTCATTTTAGATTCAGAATAACCTCCTTTTAGCAATGTGGAAACGAAAAATTGTAAAGCATATCATTTTAAAACTACACTTTAGTAACATCATATATGGTGACTTCAGTGAAGAAAAAAAAAACTAATTTAATAGTAAATTGTTCATTCATCTTTTATTTAAATCATGCAATTTACTTACCAATTTACTGGCATTATCAAATGGGAGTTTTTGCTGCTTACATGACAGTAGATTGTGCAGTGCATGAGCAATTGCATACACAGCAGTGTAGACATTATTGATAAATCTCAGATCAGACATATCAGTAAAAGAATGTTTGACATATTTCAAGTTCTCTGAGCCGTTGCATGCCCGTAGAATTGTATTTGGGCTTAATGAGCACTGAAAAACATTTTCCCAGAATTCTTTGAGAAACATGCTTTTAGGAAATTGGGAGGGGTTGACGTCCTGTAGAAAAGGGCCTAGTCCAGGTATTTGAGCATTGCGTACAGTAAATCCTATAGATCCAATCAGCAAATTGTGGCCTTGGCTATCTGCAAGAGAGTCATCTGTGATCCAGGCATCACTTCCGATCCACTGCAGTCCTGTAATATTTTGCCTGTATAGCTCATCCACCAGTATCTTGATCTCTCTGTGTGACATGAAAGCCATTATTACCTTAGATGTGGAGGTTCTGATAATGTCTACAATACTTGTTATAGAAGTTTTTGATCCTGTGCTTTCAAAAGCCTCTGAGTATTCAACACAGACTCCCTCTTCTTCAGCAGCCTTAATAAATGTGGCAATGCCAGTTTTACCATAATCATTGTCATTGCTTAAGGCTCCCACCCATGTCCAGCCAAAATGTTTCACAAGCTGGGCCAGAGCTCTGCTCTGGTAGTAATCACTTGGAATAGTTCTGAAGAAAGAAGGAAACTCTTTTCTGTTGCTCAGGCAAGCACAGGTAGCAAAATGACTGATCTGTGTGAACACAATTACAAATGTGAAACAGCATGAATGAAACTGGGTGAATTTCATCCTTCAGTGCCTCTGCTTTTTTTTTTTTTTTTTTTTTTTTTTCTGTCAACAGATCATTGGTTATTCAATTCAATTTACTTGTATAGCGCTTTTCACAATACATATTGTTTCAAAGCAGCTTTACAGAAAACGCATGTATCTACATTACAAGTTAGAGTGATCTGTTATCAGAGGTGACTGTCCAAGTACATATAATCACGCAGTTAACTAACCGTGTATTAACATAAAGCAAAAGCAATAAGCTCATTTAAGTCATTATTACTAGTTGTGAACATAATGATTACAAATGCAAATTAATGCAAATATAATATATATATATATATATATATATATATATATATATATATATATATATATATATATATATATATATATATAATTGGGTGACATCTTACCACAGGTATTTGGAATCGGCCAGTTATTCTGGCAAAGCCAATTGTTGGAGTGGATCCTGAATGACCTATTATAGCCTGCACAGTATCGGCCTTGGTGCAGTTTATTTTGTCAGTGACATCATCTTGTCCATTGGACAGTGAAAGTGCAGACTGAAGAATATTAGAGAATCCACAGGCATTAAAGATTTCATATCCCAGAGTGTGGTTTGGGAGTAAATTTTGTTTTTTATTTATTTCTTCTATTGCGAAGATCATAGTGCATGCAAATTTAAATTCCCTGTAATTGATACTACAGAGATAAAAATAAAAATAAAAATAGGACAGACAAGTAAGTACCACTTCTCCAAAGCACAAATATTAAACAATACATTATGTAATTCCTCAAATTACACTATGAAAACAATTTGCATTGAAAACATACTTACTCCTTACACTTTGGTTGAGGAGGTAATTGGTTAAATTTCGGAATCACCCCAGTATACCCTGTGTAAAATGTGAAGATGCCTCCAATTTTTAGGGCTCCATCTTTGATGAACTCAGGCAGCTGTGTTTTACCCTGTCGTTTACAAACTGTCTGTTCTGCCCTTATCAACACTGACTTGAGCAGTAGTAGCTCTAGAATCAACATTGTGGGCCGGATCCTTTCAAATATTCGGTGACCAAACACATTCACCCTTTTTATTGACCAAACCTTTTGTTTACACCCTTAACAGAGGATGTATAACTGTCATACATCATATTATTTGGAAGTTTACATCATTTCATCATTTTCTTTGAATATTATATAATAATTTAGTTTTTAGTGAAATTAATACAATATTTCTTCATTGTATGCAAAGAAATTTCATAGAACCTTTTCAGGGATGACATGAAACATCTTTATTAATGTTAAAGCATTCACAAAGCATATTTTATATATTATTAAATCTATCCATACTGTATAAATTTGACATTATATACAGTATGTTGAATATACAGTATATTGGAGTAAATTACTCTGAAATGTTTAACATTATTTGTTGCATGGTACAACTTGGACACATTTAATAATAAGTACATGACTTCATAGTATTGGCAATTTGAAAGTTGGTGTCATATCAGGATTAAAAAAAAAAAAAAAACACTTTTAGATGATTGGTTTGATAATGCAACATTTGTAAGTAGTTAATAAGCTAACATTCACAATTATTCATAATTTATTCAGTTAAGCATTTGTAATATATATTCCAATGTGTATTTAGTAAAATATATAATATTCTGAATGAATAATAAAGAATTTAATAAATGTAGAGGCTACAATCATAATTCATAAGCAAACCTTTTTTAAATAAATTTGCCTCATTCAAATTTAAATGATCATTCCCATGTTTATGAATTTTATTTATTTATTTTAATGATTTATCATCATGTGTTTCTTTGTGTTTTGCTCTGGCTTAAGTAAAATAATGTAACATTTTGGAGCAAATATGCAAAACAGCAAACCAAAACTTGAAGCTAAAATAGCAAATATCTCCACAGCTACAATAAATTTTCCAGGAGAACTGACATAAGCTGGGATAAATGTGAGCCAGACAGCACAGAATATGAGCATACTGAATGTGATGAATTTGGCTTCATTGAAGTTATCCGGCAATTTACGAGCCAGAAAAGCTAGAATGAAGCACAATACAGCCAGTAGGCCTATATAACCTAGCACAGCCCAGAAACCAAAATCAGAACCTAAATTGCATTCTAGAATTATTTTCTCTTGGTAATAATTCATGTTCATATATGGGAAAGGAGGGGATATTGTTAACCAAAGCACACAAATTACAATCTGTAATAGAGTGAAGGTAATGACACTGAGTCTTTGCTGCAAGGGTCCAAACCATCTCATGACATTACTTCCTGGAAGTGTAGCCCTGAAGGCCATTAACACAACGATTGTTTTGCCCAGAACACAAGAGATGCAAAGGACAAAAATGATCCCAAATGCTGTGTGACGCAACATACAGGACCACTCAGTGGGCTGACCAATGAAAGTAAGTGAACAGAGGAAACACAGAGTCAATGAGAAGAGCAGCAGGAAGCTCAGCTCTGAGTTATTGGCTTTTACTATTGGGGTGTCCTTGTGTACAAAGAAAACTACAGCAATACCTGATGTAAAGGAAACACCCATTAAAGAAAACACTACTAGAATAATCCCCATCACATCTTCAAATGATAAGAATTCCACAAGCTTTGGGACACATGCATCTCTCCATTTGTTCGACCAAAATTCAGCAGGGCACTTGAGACACATCACTGAATCTGAGGAAGAAGTTTGAATATAAAAATGATTTTAGATTGTTTTAGATTGCTTGTTGTTGTGAATGTTTAATCTTGTCCCATACCTGTCTCATTACTTATTTCACCATCTGCACACTGAATACAATCATAACAGCAGACAGGTTTTCCTTTTTTCACAGCCTTCCTAGTGCCCATGGGACAGCTCTCACTGCACACAGATACAGGAACCTGTAAAACATGACAATTTGTACCACAACAAAACTTGCGTCTTGTTTACAGCAATGTAAGGTGTACTTCAAGTCTATAGACCTGCTCACAAAAATTACCTGGTGTTGGTTTTTGGCCCACACTATGCTGATGTTGTTAAATGACAGCTGAAATCCTGGTATTAAAGAGGCATCATAGAAACCCACTTTAACAAACTCTGTTGTTCCATCCTCCCCCTGCTGCCAGTTCAATAGATCATATCTTGCTGCCGGATCTCCATTTTCATCAAAGAACACCTTTTCACCAGTTTCGGTGTAGAAGCTCACTTCCCTCAAGGCATTAAGTACCTGTAAAAGCAAAAAAATTACTTGAGTAAATAAATAAGTGCAATTGACATGACCGTTTCCATGCAACTCATGCTACCTGCCATGTATTGTTGACATTCTCCAGGCATTTGCGTTGGTTTGTGTCTAATTTTGAACAACTGATTATGATGTTCAGAGCATGAGCGACAGCATACACAGCCTTGTAAACATTATTGGCAATTTGTAATTCTGTAACATCTGTGTACTGGTTCTGCACATTGTCCAAACTTTCATTGCCTTTGCACATGCTTCTGCTTCCAACAGTTTGTTGTGAGGGAAGTTTACAATGGAATACTGTTTCCCACAACTCTTTATACAGATCTGTTCTGGAAGATGGGTTAAGTTTAGTCAAAAATTCCCTTAAGCCTCTTATTTCAGCTTTTGGGATGGCAAAGCCCATGGACCCTCTAAGAATGTGTTGCCATTTACCAGTAGCAATGTTCATATCAGAGATCCATGATTCACTACCAATCCACTGTAAACCAGTAATATTCTGCTGAGCTATTTCCCCTAGAAGAACTTCCATATCTGAGTAGGATACAAAGGCAACAATCACTTTAGAGCTTGATTTCTTCACAATGTCCACGATCCTCAAAATTTCCTCCCTGGTATCAGTCCTGAAGAATGCTTCTGAAAATTCCACACAGACTCCCAATTCTGTGGCTGCTTTGATAAAAGTGTTCATGCCATTGTTTCCATAATCATTATCACTGCAAAGAGCCCCCACCCAAGTCCAGCCAAAATACTTGATCAGTTTGGCCAGTGCTCGGCTCTGGTAATAATCACTAGGAATAGTCCTGAAGAAGGAGGGGTGTTTCTTTCTGTCACTAAGGCAGGCGCATGTTGCAAAATGACTAATCTGCAGGTTTGTTTGTTTTTTAAACAAAATAGAATGTGTGATTTATTAGTAGGATTTATTTATTTATGTATTTTTATTTACATTATTACATAAATCACTGTTTTGTTAAAGCTTTAAACAGTCATATGGAAGATACAGCAACTTACCACAGGTAAATGCAGAGGTCCAACAGTGGAAGAGATGGCAATAGTTGGAGTAGAGGAGGTTTCTGCAATGATAGCTTGGATTGAGTTAGGTCTTTGACAGGACAACAGAGAGGCATTTTCGTCATTAACTAATGACAGAGAAGCTCTGAGAGCCATTTCTATTGAGCCACAAGAATCATAAATTTTGTAACCCAAACTGACACCAGGAAGAATTTCAGCTCTGTTGTTGATTTCTTCAATGGCAAATACCATTGTCTGTGCATTTTGAAATTCTCTGAGGCTCAAACTACAGAAAGAAAATAAATAATTAAATAAATGACAATGAAAATGCACAAGGTGAAGACAGGTATAAATACCTATACAAGCAGACATGTTAAGACAGGCACACCTATACAAGCACACTGCATTCATTCATTGTACTTTTTTAACATCTGTAAAAATGTGTCCACTCACCTCTTGCATTTGGGCCACTCTGGTTTTGATGTGAATGTGGGCATAATTTCCTCCCAGCTGTTGTGGAAGGAAAAGATGCCCCCAATTGTCACATCCCCATCTTTTCTAAGCTGAGGAATGCCAGAAGTCTCCCATAACTTACATGGAGGGTCAGCTGCTCTCACTAGTGTGAACAGAAGCCATGTGTGTAAGAACCCCATTCTATACCCTTGACAGACAGCTCATCCTCTGGTTCTGTCTTATATAACAGCTGTTGGGTCCCCATCCATTGAATACCATGTTGTGGGTGTTGCTTACTGAATTGCATATTTTCTGTCTTTAACTTACTTTAGCCAATGAGAAAACAATAGTGTAAATATTATTTGCATTACACTGATATGGAAAATACACTAAAATGAATGTAAAATGAACTTAAATAGAAAATAAACATGTACATGTAACATGTATGCTCTGTTATGTTCTGTATTAGTTTAGTTTTCTCTCTGTTGGCTCTGTTCCCGTTTGCCTGTTCATATTATTTCCCTTAGTTACTAATTACATTCACTTGTTGGTCATTTGTTCCCTCATTATTTCCCTATTTAATTAAACCCTTAGTTTCCTCTGTTCTTTGTTCCATGTCATCAGTGTTGTACCTGGTTGTGGATTCTATCTCCTGAGTTTTCCTGGAAATTAGTGCTTATTTTTTACTCTTTTGTCTTTGCGCATTCGTTACAGCCAGCATTTGTGACAGTAAAAAGGTTACCGTATATTTTCATACAAACAAGTAAAATTTTTGATTTTTAAAATAAAATGGAGTCCATCTTCTTTACAGTAATGGTCTTAAATCTAGTGTAAGAATTGTGAAAAGTGGTTTAAAGTTTTATAGTACTAAAATGTTGCCCCGTGTGTCCTAATCATAAACAAAGTCATACTAATAAAATCACACTTAACAAGCAGCAAATAGCAGATTTATATTGGCATGAGTGTAATAAAAAATGTGTACACCAATCAAATATCTTAGTAGACTATTAATTTAAGTGTTTGATCTTTTGTAAAATAATAACAATAATTAAAGCTGCAAGCAGCGATGAAAAAGGCCCTCGCACCCGTGCCACCGCCACCCGGCAGCTTTAGGAAAACAGAGTACGGTGGGCAATATATAAATATAGGAGTCATTTGTATTTGCCACACTTCCTCCTACCAGCAGGTGGCACTATTACTAAAACTGAATATTGTCATGTAGATGTGTTCAGGACAGGACTATTATCAAACATGTGAAGTTTGGGGCAGATCGGACATCGCATGCCTGAGTAACAACAACTTCCTGTTTCGTGGAGTTAATTGCATACATTAGCACTTAGCCAAGTGTTGGATGATTTAATGTTTTGTAGTGACTGGGCTATTTGAATCATTCGTTCGTTTGATTCTGAATTAACAAATTCGGACTCTCTGTGTTTTCTAAGCACATTCCTGCCCAAAACGTTCTGGTAACCCTTCCTTTTACAGTCCCCTAATTACTAGGTATTTACCTGGTAAATATATGGTAAGTTATAGTTGGTTATTGGTAATTACCACAGGTAACAAGTATGTAAATGCAGAGAAACTACAAACTAATTACTAAGTATTTACCTGGTAAGCATATGGTAAATTATAGTATTTTAGTGTGTAATTACTTAAGGTGATAAGTATGTAATTACAGAGAAACTACCAGGGAAAAAAACACCACTGTTAAATATCAACTCAACAAAGTACTGTGTACTTGTTACCTGTTTAGGTTGGTAATAACTCAGATTTAATTGTGTACTTCCTCAGAATGTAGGCAGCCAATTTTTAGAAACACCTCCAGTATTACCCATCAATTCAAGTTAGGTGTGTAGTTATCCTAGGGTTATGTTGGTAACAGTCCATGTTTATTTATTACTATCTTGAAATTAAGACGGTAGTTTCCAATAAATTACCTTGTCTTACATAGTTGTTGTTCATTGCTACACCCATTTATAGAGGGTTTATCAAATAATTGACCTTACACTTACCTGGTAACTACCCCGCAGGAACAGTTTTCCCTAATGTCATGGCACATCTTAAATACTGGGTATGTTCTTGCAGATGTTTTTACAATTTACTCAGTAAGTAAAGTGCAACTGTACTGTAAAATGAAGCCTTGCTTATTTCCATGGTATTACCGGAATTGTACCATATAACCTGATCATTCCCTTTTCCATATAGTCACAATTTTTTACCTCGTATGTCCTGCAACGTTACCAAGGAAAACATGACAATTTACTTGGTAAGTAAAGTGCAACTGTACTGTAAAATGAAGCCTTGTTTATTTCCATGGAATTACTGGGATCTTACCCTATGTGATCATTCCCTTTTCCATAGTCACATTTTTTTACCTCGTATGTCCTGCAACGTTACCAAGGAAAACATGACAATTTACTCAGTAAGTAAAGTGCAACTGTACTGTAAAAGGAAGCCTTGTTTATTTCTATTGTATTACCAGACTCTTACCACATCCTTTGCTGCTTAAACATTTTTGAAATCACAAACTTTTACCATGTGTGTTCTGCAACTTAACTAAAACATTCCAGCCTGGTCTCATTAATACGTAGTATTAATACGTAATTTTCAAAGATAGAAAACTACATAGGCTACAATTATGAAGAAAAACAAACATACGTGTAATCACAATAATTTATTTATTGCGAAAATGTCAAAACCGGTACCAAAAGTCGTTCACATGACGATGTGTTGCAGTCACAGTCCTCTCTCTCAGTATATAATAGTTTTGAATGAGGTACAGAGCAGAATTTAAGTTATTAATCCATGAAAATGTTAATCCAGCTTCCCTCTGTGTGAAGGCGCGTGCTCTTCTCCATTTCAAAAGTTTACTGACTGAAATACGGCTTGTTGCAATCTGTGACGAACATGGATGAACAGGTGAGAGCCAATGAGCGTTTGATATCACTGCCGTAAAACATGTCGTAACGCTTCTTGAGGGCGCAATTTTTGAATTTGAATTCATCACGAGCGCGGGATTTGACAGTTACGGACTGCGCTGCTGTGATAGCCAGTGAAATGGAGATGAAGATCGCACTGGATAAAGGGCTGAATTTGGATCTCTTTCTTGCAAACGTATGGATTCTAAAGATTTGGATTATATCAAGTATAATAAAATTTATGTATTTTGTGAATTTATGTTGGTGTATTATTGTTCTATTGGAGAAAACGCATTTTGTGTCTCACTGTAAATAAACTAAATATTAAAATGGTTAAACGATTAAATAAGGTATTTTTAAGGTTTTAAAGTGTATTCTTGTTTAACTGCATGTAGGCTTATCGTTTTTGTGCTGTTAATTCGTAAACATTTTACATTTTAGTGCTGTAAATACATCAGTATTATACGTTTCTGTGTGTATAAAACGTAAGTAAATGTACGGTAGAATTACACTTTACGTAAAAATACACACGTATTCTCATGAGATCACATTGAACATTCTCAGTAAGTAAAGTGCAACTGTACTATAAAAGGAAGCCTTTTTATTTCCATGGAATTACTGGGATTTTACCCAATAATCTGTAATAGCTACAGTTACGTAGCTATTACAGATTATAGGGTAAGATCCCAGTAATTCCATGGAAATAAACAGGCTTCCTTTTACAGTACAGTTGCACTTTACTTACTGAGTAAATTGTCATGTTTTCCTTGGTAACGTTGCAGGACATACAAGGTAAAAAATTGTGACTAGCCTAATTTATATGGAAAAGGGAATGATCAGGTTATATGGTACAATTCCGGTAATACCATGGAAATAAACAAGGCTTCTTTTTACAGTACAGTTGCACTTTACTTACTGAGTAAATTGTCATGTTTTCCTTGGTAACGTTGCAGGACATACGAGGTAAAAAAAAAATGTGACTATGGAAAAGGGAATGATCAGGTTATATGGTAAGATCCCAGTAATTCCATGGAAATAAACAAGGCTTCATTTTACAGTACAGTTACACTTTACTTACCGAGTAAATTGTCATGTTTTCCTTGGTAACGTTGCAGGACATACGAGGTAAAAAAATGTGACTATGGAAAAGGGAATGATCAGGTTATAGGGTAAGATCCCAGTAATTCCATGGAAATAAGCAAGGCTTCATTTTACAGTACAGTTGCACTTTACTTACTGAGTAAATTGTAAAAACATCTGCAAGAACATACCCAGTATTTAAGATGTGCCATGACATTAGGGAAAACTGTTCCTGCGGGGTAGTTACCAGGTAAGTGTAAGGTCAATTATTTGATAAACCCTCTATAAATGGGTGTAGCAATGAACAACAACTATGTAAGACAAGGTAATTTATTGGAAACTACCGTCTTAATTTCAAGATAGTAATAAATAAACATGGACTGTTACCAACATAACCCTAGGATAACTACACACCTAACTTGAATTGATGGGTAATACTGGAGGTGTTTCTAAAAATTGGCTGCCTACATTCTGAGGAAGTACACAATTAAATCTGAGTTATTACCAACCTAAACAGGTAACAAGTACACAGTACTTTGTTGAGTTGATATTTAACAGTGGTGTTTTTTTCCCTGGTAGTTTCTCTGTAATTGCATACTAAACACCTTAAGTAATTACACACTAAAATACTATAATTTACCATATGCTTACCAGGTAAATACTTAGTAATTAGTTTGTAGTTTCTCTGCATTTACATACTTGTTACCTGTGGTAATTACCAATAACCAACTATAACTTACCATATATTTACCCAGTAAATACCTAGTAATTAGGGGACTGTAAAAGGAAGGGTTACCAACGTTCTTTGCTAAGCTTACCAAAGCTTGTAACCTCCTGACTTCAAAATTACAAATCATACGCCGGCTCCAGAGAGACTGGAGCAAATGGACTTTTCGGACACTTTATGGCACCTGGGAGTAGACCAGATGGCCCGAGAGACAATCATATACATCTTCCTGAAGCTTTGCAAAGCTTCAGAAGAATTCCAAACCCCCCTTCTCTCTGCACCAAAGAGATCCAGGTGGCCAGGAGATCTCCACACACACAAACGTTTCTTTACACTCATCATGTAAGTCATCACTAAGATGTATTTGATAGGTTTGTGCGTTGCATAACTGGTTAACCCTTTCATGCCATAGTCACGATTTTCTGCATTTGTAACTTGGAAGTGTTTCTCCTAAGTAATGTTCTCAAATACAAACATGGTCTAGGTAACCTGACCCCTCCTGCTATAGGATAACACTTTACAAACACACACACACACACACACACACACACACACACAAACATCCTTTGTGTGTTACTCAGGATAGAAATACCATTTTACTGTATGTAACGCAGATTTGTATTTGGCCTTCCTGTATGCATGTTTTATTAGTTTGTTTGATCATATAATATGATTTTCTAGTGTCTAGCTCTGAAATATATTGTTGAAGAATGTCTTTCCAGTGGAATCGCATTCCGTAACCCGACTCCTCTTTCTAGAGGATAACACTTTACGACCCTGCACAAAGCTGCAGCCAAAGCTTCTCTGCAAGAGATAACGGGAAGCGCAACGTGACAGACATTCCAACACACACATTAACGCACACACATACACGAACTTTGGACATTAAACTTGGAATATAAGCATGTAATTTTTCATATACTCCTGAGTGTTTTCCTAGGTTATATTCACTTCGTGTATGACGTTTATTTGAAGGAACGAACTGGTAAATGCTTCTATTCGTGCATGTGATTGTAACGTGGTGTTCCTATAATCTTCATATGACAAGTTTCATATCTCTGTAAACCTCGCAATCTAACAGAGTTGAATTTCGATAGCAGAATGCAATAATGTACATTGTTTTACACTTTTCATATTTCTGGAGCTGAACGGCTTACTCTCATCTCCTCATGACTCATTCAAATGGGAGTGTCTGACAAGACAAAGAAAAATCTTCCCGCCCGAGATGCTCTAAGATGATTGGTCTGCGTACGCAGAGTAGGTGTGAACCCATCCTTTCCATAAAAGACCAACTCAGAAAATCTTCAGTGAGCACTTTTACGAACCCTCTTCGTCAGCGAGAAGATCCATGGCTCCTTCAGGAGCTTTCCTCCGTTTCTCAATTCTTTTTCTTTAAGTCTTTTCTTTATTTTCGTCTTCGGACTCAGCGAAGCAAACGCAGCAAGCAACTTCAACTCAAAGAAAAAGACTCTTTTGAAAATCCCGCTACCGCGCTCACCGGAAGAGACGAGAGCGCAAGCCCTGCAGAAACACACGCACGCTGCTCTTAACGACGCACGCACGACTCTGCGTTCTTCAGCAACAAAGAGAACCATTTTGCAAGATAAGTTTATTGAACTTTTAATGTAATCTGATTTCTTGTTGTCTCTCAAGGTTACATTGCCTGTGATTTTGCCATGCTGAGATCATCTCGGTGATCTCTCTCATCCTGAACTTTAGTTTCACTTTCTCCCTTTCATCCTCTCCCTCTCTCATCTGTTATCCGTTTAGTCTTGTATTATTTAACTGTATGTTATGTACATAGACATATAATCCGTGTATATTGTGTAGTCCGTATAGTCTGTAGTTTTGCATTTATTAAAACCATTATATCCATGACTGTTTCTGTTTAAATGCTCGTAATTACAAAGTCAATGAGATTTTTTTTGATCCAAGCTACATGCTTTATCTTGTTACGATTTAAGTAACCTAATTTTATAAACACAGCGAGTTGGTTTTTTTTTCAAGGCCAGAAAAAAATACTCTTTCTTGCGTTTGTAAGAAGGATAATTTTCTTTGAGAGTTGAAGTTAATCTTACATTAATGTTTGCTGGACAAACAGATTGTTTGATAACTAAATTAATTCCATTGAAAGTTATCCCATAACTTCGATTTGAAATAAGATTATTGATATATGAATGAGGAATTATAATTCGTTGTGATTGGTTATTCATATATACATATCGATCTAGTTTCAGTTTCGATAAATTAATGTAACTGTAATATGCAAAATATTAATCATATTCATGATTAATTATTAAAATTCCCTATAGATCATTTGAGCTAATGTTAAATGTACTACTAATGCCAGTGCGGTTACAGTGTTTTATGGTGGAGAATGCGGGCAATCTCAAACTTTGTTTTATGAGCAATATTCAGTTTCAATCTGTTTATATGAATATTAATAATTTTTGTGCACACATTTTATGAAATTGTGAGATAAGTCGCAAACGCGAACTCACTCTAACTGACCAAGGCAAAAAGCCGAAGTCAGTAGGCTAACGTTACATTTTAACAAATTGCTAAAATATGCCTAGACAATTTTAGCACTGTTAAATGCTATACACTGCAGTATTAATATTACAGATGAAAGAATCTCTCTGCAGTTGAAACATTTCTAATATTTGTTTTAAATCGCTGTGAACGTAGAATTCTCACGTGCGTATTACCGTTAATAAATATGTTTTAAAGCGAGATTCCTTCTAAACATACAGTATATAGGCCTTGCATGCAAATGTCGTTATTGAATTCGTGGTTAACCACAGTGATATTCAAAAATAAACGATAAAACTCCTGGTCGAAAAATTGGCCTAGCTACCCAATTTTGTAAACTTAATGCATTTAAATAATAAAGTGCTATTTTGATTAATGTTTATGGGAGTGCAACAGACGGAAATTCCTGTTGTTTGGCATTGATGCGTGAGTTAGTGCAGCGAAGAAACCTGCCTCACGCTCTTGTGCAATATAGCACCGAAAAGATCCACAGAGATCTGAATTGTTACTTGTGATTTTTACAGAAAATTGACGCGAGCTGAAAGCTCTTAGCTTTTGAAATCACATTGTAATGGGTTGTAATTCCGCTTACCAAACACCAGAGGGCGTCCTTTAAGTGTTTAGAAGTTTCAAATTACGCCCGCCTTCTGATTTCAGCCTGCAGGAGCGCAATTACGCCATCTCGTGGTCAGTTATCAGATAACGCTCTCTTTACTGCTGAAATTCTTTTCCCTGTAAATGAATGTCTAAACTCTAAATAACTATTCGCATTTACAGCTTGGCTTGTGCAAATATTATTTCATGTTTGACAAATTTTTCTGCTTTTGACTGGTATATTTACTTTGAGTTTGATTCAAAACGAGATTTGAATTAAAACTTGAATTAAATCCCAGCACAGCCATAGAGAGCCACTTAGAAGTCCACCACCTAGTGGCCGTTCCAGATAATGCTCTCTTAGTGCGAATGTCTATTTCCCTGTTATTATTGAATTAGTCGTCTAACTTCTCAATAATTATTTGCATTTACAGCTTTGCTCGTGCGAATATTATTTTGTGTTAGACAATTTTTCCTGCCTTTGACTGTTCACACTTACTTTGATTTTGGTTCAAACATGATTTGAATTTAGATTTTATTGTTTAATAGTGTAAACTAAGTGTCTCAAGTCTTGGAAGGAAGTGAGCCATCTAGTGGCTGTCTCCTGCTAAGTCGGTTCAAAGCTTTCAGTCTCTCTCTTGCCTCTCTTTTCAATTCTATTTTGAATTGCGTATTTCTACTTTTACCCTTTTTTTTTGATTATCTTATAATTTTAATGATACTTCACTGTTATCGTTAATTATTGGAGGATATCATCCTGATTTTTCAATCCCCTTACATGCTTATTTAACCCCCTGAGGTCGGCTATCGCGCCGGCGCGATAGGCTCGTTTTTTTCCGTATGAGTGCAAAAAAAAAAAAAAAAGAAAAAATTAATTTTTATCTTATATGCTTGTGTTATACATCAATCGATCCTGTTTAGTGTGTATTTTTTTTGTGTATGCTCATAATAAAAACAAAGTGTTGTGCTTTTTGCCAAATAAAGAAAAATAAACATGATGCGAGTTCTGCCTACTCTCCGTCAGTGAAGTCAATTCTGAAACGCGTCCGAAAATGAACCATAACTCAGCGAATACTCAGTCAAACAGGCATACAGTCATACAGGCATGAAGCTTGAATTTTCTTCTTTTAAATGAAGTAATTTTTATAAAAAACAAATATTCACAGTTTATGTAATATGTATGCAAAGAGAGAGATGTCAGTCGTTCTCATCTCAGCTAATTAAGTTTTAATGTGCTCCGCCCACGGAGAGCGCGCGCTATTCAAATGCAAATGTGAGGCGATCCAAACAAACCTGTGAAACGCCCACATCAGCTGGATAACACACACCGCGAGTTCACTTTCAGACTTATGTACTTTACGATGCTGTGAGGAATACTACTATCTTGATAATAATCCTGCAAAACTTTACCTCAGAAGTTCTGGAAGTATCATTTCGAGGAGCAAACGGATCCCGCTGAGGAATTAGGTCAGTTCTGTTTGCTTTGTTCTAATCTGAATGAATGAACGCAAAGATGCGTGCTGTTGTGGAGCTACTACAGCTGGCAAAAATACTGTTTAAATATGAATTGCGTTTCTGTGTATGAATGAATGAACGAACGAACGCACAGATGCGCGCTGTTGTGGAGCTACTACAGCTGGCAAAAATACTGTTTAAATATGAATTGCGTTTCTGTGTATGAATGAATGAACGAACGAACGAACGCACAGATGCGTGCTGTTGTGGAGCTACTACAGCTGGCAAAAATACTGTTTAAATATGAATCGCGTTTGAATGAATGAACGCACAGATGCGCGCTGTTGTGGAGCTACTACAGCTGGCAAAAATACTGTTTAAATATGAATTGCGTTTCTGTGTATGAATGAATGAACGAACGAACGCACAGATGCGTGCTGTTGTGGAGCTACTACAGCTGGCAAAAATACTGTTTAAATAATATGAATCGCGTTTGAATGAATGAACGCACAGATGCGCGCTGTTGTGGAGCTACTACAGCTGGCAAAAATACTGTTTTAATATGAATAGCGAATACAAAGAAAGATTACACTGGAAATATTGTTACAATTTTAAATGTTGTTGTAATTGTATAACCTTAAAAAAAAAAAAAATATATATATATATATATATATAAGGATAGATGTAAACAAAATCTTAAAAGGTCATTATAAGCCTTCTCTTTAAATAATTTTATTATGCTTTATTAGTGACACATTTGGGAAGAGAATATATTCCAAATCTGAAAATACAGTATGAGAACAATTAACTGCACAATTACTAGAAATGTTTACCTTGGATATTGTACAATTTGCAAGCAAAATTTGTGGAAAAAAATAACAAACCAGTTATATATTGTCCTTGCATTTTTGTGGCTCATTCACACACCTGAATGAAAGGCTCATTATGTATGCAGCCTCATTATGCGGGCCCCATTGTCTCCGCAGGTGTGAATCACGCCCACCCGCATATGGCCTTTCCAAACAAAAAGTGTTTTACAAGATTTAAATCAATGTATTGTGTTATGTGAATGATTAGGCAGGATGATTTTCACATAATTTTGAAGAAAAAATTCTAGGCAACGTCATCCATTAGTCAAAAGTCTTATTTACATATATTTAGAATGTGTTTTATGGCCTTATTTCAGAAACTTTAGTTTTTTGTTTTTGAAAAAACCATGCATAAACATTATTCTATCAAAAATACAAACATGTACATGCAAGTTGTTCACATATTATGGTAGCCCTGTTTGTGCTAAATAGAGTGAATTTACACCTTTGCCATTAATATGTTTATAAGCAACTGAAAAAAGCACAAATGTCAGGGCATGTCAGAACATCTCAAGGACCCCAAAAACCCCTCAGACCCCAGAGGGTTAAATTTGATTTTAAACCTGTTTTGAACTCAAATTCAGATGTGTTTGTCTGTTAGCCACTGCTATCCACTCGGAGAAAACGGCGCCATCGTGTGGCCTTGTGGATACTAAGTCGGCATCACTATTTTACTCCTTTCACTCTTTTATATCGTCTTTCTCTCCTGATTATTTTTATAAATAGGACTGATACTTTAGTGTATCTGGATTATTATAGGATATCATTCTGATTTTTACATTTCCTTACATGCTTATTTTATATTTTAATTTAAACAAGTTTTGAATTTTTAATTTAAACAAGTTTTGAATTTTTAATTTGAATTAAGTTTTCGGTTCGCCAGGTTAAGCACAGAGAGGGAGCACCCCCCCTTGTGGTGAAAACCAGCTACTGCGGCCTGCTTCTTCTCCCGTGTTTCAATCCTGTCCCTTTCTATTTTGATTTTTAATTTATTTTATTTTTTCTTCTTTCTAATTTTTACTTCTCTCTTTTGGGTTAGGTCATTTTTGATAATTAACATTATCATAATCTCCTTTGTTTTTTATTATTTAGTAAAACCTTTGACTCTTATTGCCACATAAATAATTAATCCATTTGGTTTAAACAAACTAGCCTTAATTCACTTTAAGTTTCACTTGTTTATCCTTTGTGTATTTATAGGTGGCATTCACTAGAGCACTGTGGTGAGTTGCAGTCATCTCGGGTTGGTTTCCGCGAGCGAGGTTGCCCAACCGGCGTTACTGACGCTGGCCGTACGTGAGTTTCGGACACTTCCAAATCCCGTACCATCGTTGCGGCATGCAACTGCAACATTAGCAATTTGGCACTCCAAAGGTCAACCGCGCCAGCCGACACACACAAAGCAATTTTGGGACAATAAACCCGAACTGGGGCCTAAAAGTGGGCCACTCTTCGGAGAGTTCCGGACGAAAACCCACTTTTGCCGTGTTGTCTGGCCGGGGACACCTTGGTGTTGCCAGGTTGTGTTTTAAAGTCGCAAGTTGTCTGAGAGGGCGCAGTGAGGTACAGGGAGAAAACGAAGTTGCCCGAGAACACTGCGGTCAAGTGTTGGGAACTGTCGGAGGGGCTGACTGAGCCACGGGTTCCCACCAGAGTGACCTCAATTCACCGCAGGTAAACTAAATTTAGTAAAACCCATTTCCTGTCTAAGCCACAAAATACTAGATATCTCCCGGATATTTTAAGTGTTTGGCCCATCTCTTCTCTAAGCCATACCATCTTCCTAGGCTTTCTACCCCGATAGCCCCCACTCACCTGTAGGCCCTAGCTTAAACCCTAGTAGTAGGCTTAGGCCTCCTGATTCTCCCTAACACATATCGTGTTACTATTGTTTTATCTCATTTCAAGTGTTTTGTTTCACTTTGATCTTTTCTATCCTTTGTTCTGTTGTGATTTGGTTCTTTCATTTCACCTAGAGACAGTGACCTGTGAGAGCCACCAAGGAAGCAAAATAATAGGGCGACAAACCAAGCAGCCGGTGTCATCACGTGACCCGCGAGGCTACTGCCTGTCAAATCTCTAGTTCGGGTCCTTCGTTGACCCAAGTTAATTGGCTCCGCGAACTGTCTAACGGTTTGCATCAGTTAGCCCCAAAATTCTCATAAACGGCATAGCCCGTATGAGTATAGCTCATTAACCTTAGAACGAACTTGCATTGGTCTCTTTGTGTGTGTGCTGTGTTTCTCTCGCCTACAGCGAAGCCAATATGTCCCGTGCATCCAGTCCCGCGGTCCGTCGGGAGCACCTAACGACATGGCTGGAAGCATTGACGAACACCGTCCTGCCCAAGGACGCCAGTGACCTGCAGCATCTGAGCCAAACGCAACTGGACACCGAGCTAGACGAGCTGATAACAAACGATCCTACCCAAAGCTACAACTACAAAGACTGGGCCAGGATCGTCAGCAGCGTCGCCCACAATGTCGTCGCCCAGGCGAGGCTCAGCGAACGGCGCAACATCGACCTGGAGCAGCAAGCAGCAGCGCTACAGCTTCAAGTGGAGGAGGCCCGGAAGGACCAGGCCAGAACCCAGAGCCGTCTAGATCAGCTCCTCCTCGAGACCCAGAACCAGCGAGAGAAAGAGGACGCCACAGATCCAGAGCTACAGAAAGAAGTAGAAAGACTTCGAAATGCCCTGCAAGATGTGCGCCTCGACACAGACCAAAGAGAACAGTTGGAGAGAGAAACCAGAAAAGAACTCGACGAAAAACTCCAACAAAGTGACGCTCTCCTAGAGAGAGCCGAGACTGAACTAAAAGAAACAGACGCAAAAGCCAGGGCCTGCGAAAAACATTTGCAAACGGCCCGAGCTAAAATCGGCGAGCTTACTCTGCAGATAGACGAGCTCCAAGATGAACTTGACACTGTTCATGCAGAACTGAGACATTCTTACAGACTGCAGAGTGGCTGGAACGGAGAAACACACATCACAGAGTTTCTCCCGGCCAGCCACCCCAACCCTTTCAGCCAAGAACCCAGAGCTGAAAAGGGAGATGTAAGCCCACGGCTCAAGATATCACCAGCCAGCTTTCAAGAACACCTGTCAGCAGCGAAGGGGGGAGGACCCTTCCAGAAAACCCATGCCACTTACCACGGCACGGCCCCCCGAGAACTTGACAAGCTAGCCCGAAACATTCCTACGTTCAACCCAGATCCTGCAGGAAGCCATGACTTTTTGCTTATTTACAGGACATTGACTTTCACTTGCAAACTGTCGCCAACTGGACAGCTTGGGACAATTTGTATCTGTTAAGAATCACGTCCAATTGTGATGTGAGTAGTTTTCTAGACCGTCAACCAGAGACTGTCAAAGCAGACTACCAACAGCTAAGACAAGCTTTGATTCATGAATTTGCTGATCCAGAATCAGACGAAGGGTTTATCAACGCTATGGACCTCAAACAGGGCCGACTTGAACACCCACGAGCCTACTACAGTCGTCTACGAAAATCCTTTTTCGGATCACGCAACGAACCAGGTATGGAACAGGATGTCAACTTTAAAATTCTGTTTCTCAGAAACCTTCATCACAGTTTGAGTCTTCATATCGGACTCTCAGCGTGTCCGCGTAGCATGTCTACACAACAGTTACGGGACTTAGCCCATAAAGCTTACACCAAGCAAAAGACTATTTCTGAAAAGACTGTGAAAAATTCCACAATCTACTCTGTCTCTGAGCACTGCTCAGAGCTAGACACAGAGGGTGCCCAACAACCCCTCAGTCACAGACTTTACCACAGAGAATCAAAACCGTTCCAGGCCAGCAGATGGCAGCACAACTGTGACGGTGCTCATCCAAAGCATCGGAGCGAGCGCTCTGAAAGATTCTGGGACCAGCATCACCCGCCGTCCAGAACTCCAAGCCCAGACCGTCGAACCTGGAACCACTCTCTCCAGAACACTGGTAAGCTCAATCCTGAGCCCACCACATCAGAAAAACACAGTGCAGCCACGTCTGAGACAGCAGAGATCCTGAGAGTGCTGAAAGAGCTTCTTCACCAGAAACGTCGCAAGAAAGACAAGAAGGACGAGCCCGACATCTTATGTCTAAGCATAAGACCGGTACCAAGCACCCAGAACACTGCTCGTCAGCCACAGACCACAGAGCTAACTGTCACATTACAAGGTGACAGCATCACCCAAGCTCCACAGCTGACAGCTGCACACCATGAACGAAACAGCACACTTCCTCAAACCAGGTACCACAATCCCAAGGTACCAGGAAATGCTGTTTTGGCTAACTGCCTCCGCAGCAAGCTACACGAGACCGGTCCTAACCACCCACCGACCGTTACACCTGCCCCGATGCCAATGTTCCTGGGCAACCTCATTGAAAAGGGCACAGGCCGAAAACTCTACCTGAACATCACGGTGGAAAAGGAAGTGAGCATGGAAGCCTTGATCGACACAGGATCAGACATTACGATAATTTCAGTTCAACTGTTCCAAAGACTCCAATTTGAAACTAAGAGACAAGATCAAACTCTTACACCTCAAACTTGTGAACTGAACGTACAGTCATACTGTCAACAGGACATCCGGCTCGAACAGGTAGCTCACATTCACCTGACAATTGGTCCTCTGAGTCTAGTCCATCCCGTGTTCATCTCAAAAATGGACACTTTTCCGTTCCTCATCGGCAGAGACCTTCTAGATCGCTTTGAACCATTACTGGACTTGAAACAGCTCAAAGTCTGGGCTCAAGTACGAGAACTTCACTCCCTCCAGTCACAGCCAGACGGTCAGGTCACAAAGGTCACGGGAACTTCCGCAGAGCCAGACTTTCAGGTCACAGAGTTCACGGGAACTCCCACAGTCAGCCATGAAGACACAGACTCAGCACCAAGTCAAGGTTCAACTGTGCTACCCTGCACCTTACAGCTCACCAAAGACTTTGACACCTGCTGCCTCAAGGTCATGACTTCCCTGCAGCGACATGACCTCACTCAAGCCATCGCCAAGCCTGGCGCACTAAACAACAAGCTGTGGTCACTTTCAACCCACCCACCCTAAAGAAAGTGAAGATTACACACAGCATAAGGCCTTTACAAGCTCAACTGCCTACCTCAGAGCCGCTTACGATGGCTCCGCTGTTTGCAAAGACAACCATAACGGACATGCGGGCTTCTGACATCCACATAAAGACTTTATATGCCCACCTCTCAAACCCCTCCAACCACCCTTGCATGCCGTCTGAACTCACTGACAACCAGTGCCTCAGACCACTGCATGACACCACGCACATGCTGCGTGCACAGAACAACATTCTGAGTTGTGCACCGACTGACATCACAATACCAAAGATTGTAATGCCACGGCGCACACAGGGGGATATACTGCCAATGTATTTCCATGACGCATCATGCGCTGCTCACCGCAGCACCAGAGCCACTGACGAGACATGGAAGCAAGCGACAAGCCGGCAGCAAGATGTGGCAAAACATGGGCCAAGGCGAACTAAACCTAGTCGCCACCCACGAAGTAAAAAGACTGCCCTGTCCAACCAAAGACAACCCTCGCTGGCTTCTACCTCCCCTTTCTCTCTCTCTCTCCCTGTTGTCTGTACCAGGTTGCTGCTGTGGTTCGCCATGCTGCGCCGTCAGCCAACCAGAGGACAGCTGCCACGAGAGAACAACCGAGACGCCTGATAACCGACTACAGGACCTACACCCAGCAAGTGCATGTTCGACTCATCCAGCCCTGCCCGGTCTACAGAGCACACTACCCCAGCTCCGTAGCCCAATACATCTGGACAAGTGCCCAATGGACAGAGGACTCCCTCTCTCATGCCGAGGCCAAGGTCGAACACATGCTCAACCAACTTGAGAAAGTGACTGTCGCACAATCGGGACTCCTAAGCACCAACCACCACTCCAGACGGCTCCTGGGAGCGTTGCTCGGAGTCGTAGCTGCCGCCAGAACTCTGTTTAACATTGGTATGTCCAGTGTAAATGCAGCGAACCAGACCGCGAACTCCATGAAGCCGCTGTTAACTGTCTTACAGAGTGACTTTGTCCAGACTCAGCTGGTTACAGCGCTAACGACAGACATGCTGTGGGAGGTTAGCTCCTCCAATGACTGCCTAGCCACAGGTGTAATCCCACCGTACCTGATACTAAGCCTGATGATAACTGTGTTGGCTTCCGCCATCAACACGCCAGCTGACCTTTTACAAAAACACCTGGCCTACTCTCTGGGTAGCGCCATCCCACTCAACGTCGATCCCGAGCAGAGAGAAGTGGGTTTTCTCCTAAATCTGCCTATCATCAGGTCAAGCCGAGTCTACAGACTTACAGGCATTGTCAAAGTCAGGTTTTGGGAACGCAACACCCACATCAAGATAAGCCCTCCAGACGTGGTGGCCTACCACGACAGCGACACACAACTGTACTCAGCTTCAAACCCGCACATGTGTACTTTGACTGAAGACATTCATTATCTCTGCCCTGCCGAAGCTAAGCCTCACACACAAGTCACAGAGACGCAAGCAGAGATTGTAGGTGAAAGGTGGCTTGCTAACACACCTGTGCGCACAGCCACTGTCACTCACGACCAGCATGACACAACCAGCCGTGTCAACATGCTCAACCAGAATACGGGACTTCAAGTACCGAAGGGTGTCATCCTACACCTTGATGGCCTAGCATTGTACCAGCTTCCGAGCAAAGAGTACCAGACAGCACTGAAACTCCCATCCTCCAAGAACTTCAACTTCACCTTAAATCCAGGACTGGAACTCTGGTTTGAGGAAAGGGGGTCCCAACTCATTGACCCTGCTCCTGTCAACACAGCCCTCCGAGCACTGTCTCGACGGCCTGTTCTAAACACTTCATCTGCGGTCCGAGCCTGGAACGCCGCCGACATTGTGCTGTGCACCTCTGCAGGTAATCAGCCACACCCTGACACGAGGTTGGCCTCCATCCTGTACAGAAGACTCAACAAGATGCGATACAGCCAAGCTCACGAAAGCTGTGTCCGAAGGTCTCAGACGGAATCCCCGGAAAGGGGGTGCCAAGTCAGAGACCAGGCCGAACCTCAGCGAGCTGAATCCTCAGCTCCAAGAACCACCTGCCTTACCCCATCATGATCCACCTGCTACACGACCATCATGATCCACCTGCTACACGACCATCATGATTCACCTGTCCTCTGCCATCGCGATGGTTGCCGTCCGATGATGTCCACACAAGGACTTCATCTGAAGTAAAGGGGGAGATGTAGCGACTGGGCTATTTGAATCATTCGTTCGTTTGATTCTGAATTAACAAATTCGGACTCTCTGTGTTTTCTAAGCACATTCCTGCCCAAAACGTTCTTTGCTAAGCTTACCAAAGCTTGTAACCTCCTGACTTAAAAATTACAAATCATATGCCGGCTCCAGAGAGACTGGAGCAAATGGACTTTTCGGACACTTTATGGCACCTGGGAGTAGACCAGATGGCCCGAGAGACAATCATATACATCTTCCTGAAGCTTTGCAAAGCTTCAGAAGAATTCCAAACCCCCCTTCTCTCTGCACCAAAGAGATCCAGGTGGCCAGGAGATCTCCACACACACAAACGTTTCTTTACACTCATCATGTAAGTCATCACTAAGATGTATTTGATAGGTTTGTGCGTTGCATAACTGGTTAACCCTTTCATGCCATAGTCACGATTTTCTGCATTTGTAACTTGGAAGTGTTTCTCCTAAGTAATGTTCTCAAATACAAACATGGTCTAGGTAACCTGACCCCTCCTGCTATAGGATAACACTTAACAAACACACACACACACACACACACACACAAACATCCTTTGTGTGTTACTCAGGATAGAAATACCATTTTACTGTATGTAACGCAGATTTGTATTTGGCCTTCCTGTATGCATGTTTTATTAGTTTGTTTGATCATATAATATGATTTTCTAGTGTCTAGCTCTGAAATGTATTGTTGAAGAATGTCTTTCCAGTGGAATCGCATTCCGTAACCCGACTCCTCTTTCTAGAGGATAACACTTTATGACCCTGCATGAAGCTGCAGCCAAAGCTTCTCTGCAAGAGATAACGGGAAGCGCAACGTGACAGACATTCCAACACACACATTAACGCACACACATACACGAACTTTGGACATTAAACTTAATATAAGCATGTAATTTTTCATATACTCCTGAGTGTTTTCCTAGGTTATATTCACTTCGTGTATGACGTTTATTTGAAGGAACGAACTGGTAAATGCTTCTATTCGTGCATGTGATTGTAACGTGGTGTTCCTATAATCTTCATATGACAAGTTTCATATCTCTGTAAACCTCGCAATCTAACAGAGTCGAATTTCGATAGCAGAATGCAATAATGTACATTGTTTACACTTTTCATATTTCTGGAGCTGAACGGCTTACTCTCATCTCCTCATGACTCATTCAAGTGGGCGTGTCTGACAAGACAAAGAAAAATCTTCCCGCCCGAGATGCTCTAAGATGATTGGTCCGCGCACGCAGAGTAGGTGTGAACCCATCCTTTCCATAAAAGACCAACTCAGAAAATCTTCAGTGAGCACTTTTACGAACCCTCTTCGTCAGCAAGAAGATCCATGGCTCCTTCGGGAGCTTTCCTCCGTTTCTCAATTCTTTTTCTTTAAGTCTTTTCTTTATTTTCGTCTTCGGACTCAGCGAAGCAAACGCAGCAAGCAACTTCAACTCAAAGAAAAAGACTCTTTTGAAAATCCCGCTACCGCGCTCACCGGAAGAGACGAGAGCACAAGCCCTGCAGAAACACACGCACGCTGCTCTTAACGACGCACGCACGACTCTGCGTTCTTCAGCAACAAAGAGAACCATTTTGCAAGATAAGTTTATTGAACTTTTAATGTAATCTGATTTCTTGTTGTCTCTCAAGGTTACATTGCCTGTGATTTTGCCATGCTGAGATCATTTCGGTGATCTCTCTCATCCTGAACTTTAGTTTCACTTTCTCCCTTTCATCCTCTCCCTCTCTCATCTGTTATCCGTTTAGTCTTGTATTGTTTAACTGTATGTTATGTACATAGACATATAATCCGTGTATATTGTGTAGTCCGTATATTCTGTAGTTTTGCATTTATTAAAACCATTATATCCATGACTGTTTCTGTTTAAATGCTCGTAATTACAAAGTCAATGAGATTTTTTTTGATCCAAGCTACATGCTTTATCTTGTTACGATTTAAGTAACCTAATTTTATAAACACAGCAAGTTGTTTTTTTTTTCAAGGCCAGAAAAAAATACTCTTTCTTGCGTTTGTAAGAAGGATAATTTTCTTTGAGAGTTGAAGTTAATCTTACGTTAATGTTTGCTGGACAAACAGATTGTTTGATAACTAAATTAATTCCATTGAAAGTTATCCCATAACTTCGATTTGAAATAAGATTATTGATATATGAATGAGGAATTATAATTCGTTGTGATTGTGTTGTACTATGGAATAGCGTTGTACTATGGAATAAATTCAACAACTCTAACACGTCTTCAAATAGTCCAAAATGCAGCAGCGAGACTTTTAAAAGGCATTCGCAAACGTGAACATATTACCCCGATCTTAGCATCCCTTCACTGGTTGCCGGTTCGCTTTAGGGTTGATTTTAAAATTCTTTTATTTGTCTATAAATGCCTAAATAACCTAGCTCCCCTCTATCTATCTGAGCTTCTAGAGTATTACAATCCCTCCAGAGATCTTAGGTCAGGTACACAGAAACTTTTATCTATACCACGGTACAGGTTAAAACACAGAGGTTATCGTGCCTTTGCCATTGCGGGCCCGACACTATGGAATAGCTTGCCTAATCATGTTCGTTCTGCATCTGACTTGTCAGTTTTCAAGTCACGCTTGAAAACACACTTTTATTCAATTGCTTTTAATAACTCGTAACTTGTCTTTTAATTTTTATTGCTCTGTCTGTTGTGTGATATTTTATTGCTTTGTAAAGCACATTGGTCAGCTTGTCTGTATAAATGGTGCTATATAAATAAATTCTGACTTGACTTGACTTGACTTGATTGGTTATTCATATATACATATCGATCTAGTTTCAGTTTCGATAAATTAATGTAACTGTAATATGCAAAATATTAATCATATTCATGATTAATTATTAAAATTCCCTATAGATCATTTGAGCTAATGTTAAATGTACTACTAATGCCAGTGCGGTTACAGTTTCTTGGAGTGAATTACAGTGTAAAGCATGTCACTTCCTGTTGCCAGGAGGTGGCGCTATTACTATAACTGAATATTGTCATGTAGATGCGTTCAGGACAGGATTCTTATCAAACATGTGAAGTTTGGGGAAGGTTGGACATCGTATGCCTGAGTTACAACAGCATCCTCTTTCATGGTGAAACATCAGAATTTGTCAGGCCGCCACAGACTTCAGCGAAAACTCAAGATCTTCACAATTTACCACCGCTAAGGCCTTAAGATTAGACTGACCATATATGATGTTGATCTGGTTAAATCTCTATAAGGAGTTAATCACAGTGTAAAATGTGTCATTTTACACGTCATCAACGTGTCATGCTAATGTATGTGATTAACGCCACGAAACAAGTTGTTGTAACTCAGGCATACGAGATCCTATGCACACCGTGCTCTAAAGCCGCCGGGTGGCGGTGGCACGGATGCGAGGACCCTTTTCATCGTTGCGTGCAGCTTTAATTACTTATATGTTTCTAAGTAAAACATACTTTAAAAGTGTGGTTTAATTCAATGTTATATTGTTTGAGTGAAATGTATTGAAAAGGAAACTTCAACTAAATAGATATTACTCAACCTTTTACTAGCCAAGTTAAAATTACTTATTTTCTTTGTTACTTTCACTTAACTTAGTTAAGAAGAGTTTACTTAATTCCATATGTGAAATTTACTTAAAAAATATGCCTGCAAAAACTTGCCAAATAAAAAATAAGTAAATTTAACTTAGTTTTTTTCAGTGTATTTATGATACATGTATTTCAAATACGTATTTCAATTATAAAATGGGATTTTGTAATTTATATTTGATAGGGTTGATGAAAATGGCTTCATATTTTGTATTCAAATACTTTAGTGTTTTGTATTTTTGTAGTTTTAAAATACTGTAAAATACTTTGTAAGTCTACATGATGACATCATAAAGATGTGGCCACTGATTGGTGCCTACTCAGTAGTTTGCCCAGACCTGTTGAGAGCAGACCTGTCCTCTGCTCCAGTAGAGTGTTTATTTTCCTTTGACTGATCAATCGGCCCCATCGACGATGCCTAAATGTTACACTTTTTGAAAAAACATGTTGTGCTTAAAGGCATTAGTAGCTAAAAGACCTCTGCAAAGTAGGCTACACACATTCATTCAATACACTCTCTCTCTCTCTCTCTCTCTCTCTCTCTCTCACACACACACTCTTACTCTCTAAGTTTTTGTTAGAACTTTTCATATGGTTTTTAAATGGTATTAATAATTATTAAAATGCTAAAAGTTTGTTCTCAACTTCCAAATAGGTAGCCTGGATGCCAGCCGAACTTAGCCCCGCCCACAATTTTTTTAGGTCGGGAAGTTCGGTCTGGACTCGATTCGTTGAGGAGCTATTATGCCCGAACAAAAATTGTTCGGACCAATCAAATTGTCAGGGGCGGGCTTTATACGATGATGGACAGATGAGCAACGGTAACGTAATCATCCACATCATCAACGAGCGCTTGGGTTGAATTCAAATGACTGCCGCTGGAGAATTGAGATTTCACGAGTTCACGCTTACAAATAAGTCAGATAGAATAAATGCATATTTGGCGTGCTGTCTGAGGCTCAGGCTTGGGCTCGGGCTCGGTATTCGGCCCGAACCCAAAGTACTCCCCCCGTATTCCTGGCTGTGGAAGGACAAGCTGAGAGTGAGTGGAGGGATGCTGAAAACTGTCAAGGAATGTTAGGTGAGTTGACAGAGTGAATAATATGCTTCCTCTCATGCTGATAGTGTAGACATTGTGTTTGATGACAAGTTGATTGGATTGATTATGTGAACGTGCTCCTGCCGAAATTTGTTTATGAAACATCATGTGTAAATTCCGCCATCGCGTCTGTTATAGAAGATATCGACAGCGCATTAATTTTAAAAGAGGAAAAGAGAACCGCGATCAAGGCATTTGTCGATCGGAAACATGAATGAAAACTTACTCCGTTGCTCTGATTGGTTGTAGGTCTATCCAATTGAGTGCAGAGGCATTTTCTTTCCTGGTTCGGTTGAAACACGCCCCATAATCAAAGCTCAATGGACCAGTATCAGACTCACATTCTGACTAGAATCTGAGTATGACGACGTCAGGCTACCAAATAGGTGTCCAATGATTTATAAATACATGTTTGATTGCTGAATATTGTACCCTAATTGAAGTAGCTCTTTAGTAGGATCATGATTTTGCATACCATTGCATGAATGACTGCCTGACACATAATATGTTATTATATTTATGATTAACAATCAAATGATTTATTAGTTAGAAACTAGTTGCTATGAATACAGGTGCCATCAGTCTTATTATGAATGACTTGTTTGTCATTGAGTCAGTGTTGCTGATGCAAAGTAGGCCCTTCGTTACCAAACGCCAAGTAACAAAATAAGGATACAATTATGTGTAATTTGCAAACTGTTAAACATTAAACTAACCTTCATCTGGGAGATCACAGGGATATATGAATATTTGATCTGTTAATTGGTTGCATATGTCAGATTTATTGCATGACTCGGGCAGGGAAAATCTGTTGCTATCAATCATTGTTTACTTACTCTAAGTCAGTGTAATGGTGAAGGGATATATCAAATAGGCCAATTGATGGAAGGTTCGAGGGTGAAGCTCAAATAAAGAACAAATCTTTAATAATGCAAGGAAGCCAACCTTAGCACATACGAGACTCAATAGTTAAAGTCAACCAAACCAAGACTTAAGTAGTGGTGATAATGAGATGATTGATTAGTGCACAGCTGAAACTAATGAGTGTCCATGACAACAAACTAACTAACCAGTACTGACTGAAAACAAAAGTCCATGTGGTGTGAGAGTCTGACAACTGTTTGCCATGTTGGATTTCGTGCTCTGCAGTGAGTAATTTGGGCAAATTGCACAAGGCTGGTCATGGAAGTGCAACTTTGGCAGCCTCCATCAGGGGGCATGCTCTATGTAAAATGAAAAGCTTGTTTCTCAAAAGCAGGAGTGCTTCTCAATTCTTATTTGTGCATCCTCGTTTCCTTTCCTCGCGTCTCAGCTCCACCCCCTGTAGGATTTTCATTTACTGCCTCAGATGCGGCTTTTCTAGTGACAGACAAAATATGTCATTTGCTGGTCAACTCAATTTGAGCTTGATTTTCATAAAATGTTAATATTATAATGACATGTGTAAGTGTCTGACCATAGCTATATAAAGCCACAATAGCAACTTCGACGACAGTGTAATTAAATAGGAGGTTTCCGCCCGACAGCGATGATGTAAATTTGTTGTTTTATCATCACCAACAACGTCCTTAGGCCATAGAGATATGGAGCAGGGGACCCCCTAGTCAAGTCAAGTCATCCTCATTTATATAGCGCTTTTAACAATGTAGATTGTTTCAAAGCAGCTTTACAGAGACGAACGTATAATTTAGGGTAACAGACATTGTTTTGGCTTTATAGCGGTTCTTTAATAAAGTTATTCTCCAGCTAAAGTTAGTTTTGATTGATTCGCTTCCGTTGCAATGATCATTTGTTATTAAATTAGGGGCCGCTAAGACGACACCAATTTCTCTACATAGACTTTAAACGCGAACCTGTGATAAACGCTGATGACGTTCACATGTGCATTAAGAATTGGTTCTATAGTTATGTGCGTTTGAATATATGTGTGCAAGTTTGTAATTCCCTACAGACCAAGCCTAAACAAAGTACTGGTCTTTCCTTATAAATTTTGATACAGAATTTAATTTTATTTTGTCACTTTGGGGTAGGTACGCGAAACGAATTTTCCCGACAACGCTTTATCTGTAGAGTGGTATAGGGATCCTCCATAGGAAGAGACTAGTTGGCACTTCAGCACTGCATTGTCATCGGGTCCAGGCGAAGGTCCTTCGTCAGATCTGGATATGGCCTGGATCCGGGAGGCTGCGAGAAAACCTTGGGATAAACAAAGACACTAAAATTAGCGTAGATGCCATTTTTCTTATGATGTAATGAGTACATCAGGATTTATGGGAAGTGTTCCCGGTTCCAGCTGACCTAATCTATGCAGCCTAACATTGGATTATAGAAGTCTATAATGTGTTATGTGTATGCTAGGTCAAAGAGATGTGTTTTTAATCTAAAAAAAATTAGTGTCTGAAAAGTCTGAGGGTTGCACACCTGACAGGGCCTGTGACTAGAGGTCTTCACAGTGAACCCGAGACCCGTCGACCCGGGACCCGACCCGGGACCCGACCCGGGACCCGTACGGGTTCAGGTCTATATTTTAAATGATCAGCCAGGTCCGGGTCGGGTCCGAATTTATTACTTCGGGTCCCGGGTCTGTTTAACATTGTGTGTAATACCCGTGCGATCGGAATCATTAGATCAGACTTGGAGAAAACCCGGCCGTGATTAGACACTGCTTGTGTTTTTTTGTAACTTGCAACTTGTAAAATTAGGACACTCAAAATAAATTGCGTTAAAAAGCATATTTTAGGTTGATCCAGCTAGCGCGCATGTGCAGTCTCAAGCGCGTGTCATGTTTCTATGGCAACCAGTTACCAGAGCTTCAGTGAGGGACCGCCAAACCGCGCTTTAGATTTTACAATATAAATTAACCGTCTTGTTTAATCTTAAAGTTTTAGTGGTAAGATTCAGACTCGATGCAGAGCAGAGAGCACGGAGATGATAGCAAATAAATAACGCCAGCGGCCATGGCACTGAACGAGCAATCGTTATTCTAACGTTAGTTCAAAAGGGCAAACAGTCAAAGTTATTATGCGAGTTAACTCGAGTCAGAATGTAAGTTACATGTGCAAAGTTGCATTTGTCATCCGTCACCGTGACATCAAGTGGACTTTTGAAGCTGAAATAATGAGTGGATTTTCATTTAACGTTAACGTTACAAGGAAGGGAGAGGAGACTACTACGCTACCACGGCTCCTTAAATTAGGTAAGACAAAAAGTTGTATTTTTAGCAACAGGTTTATTGACTTGTAATAGCAGTTTAAGGTGGAATATGTGACAATCGGGTCCAGTCGGGTCTGTGTCTTCCCGGCGGTTTCGGGTCCAGCTTTCAAATAATAGACGGGTCCGGGTGGGGTCCGGTTAGGCATTTCTCGGATCTGCACGGGTCCGGGTCCAGCTTTTAAAATAATAGACGGGTCCGGGTCGGTTCGGTTTAGCACATTACGGGTCTCTTTCGGGTTCGGGCACGAATTTTTGGACCCGTGAAGACCTCTACCTGTGACATTGTTGCATGTGCCATATTACACAACATTGCCAAAAAAAAAAAACACTTTTCATTACATGTTTAATAAAAGACAAATATGCTTAGTTCCTTGAGTTTTATTTCAATTGTTCTTTGTAAAGAAAAGCCAGTGGTCAAGTGCCTGCAACAAGAGATATTAGACACATGCCTCATGCAACAAATAAAAAGGAAAAGTTGGCTATACACTGCCCACCTGTAGGCCTATGTCTCCTCTGTCTGTGCTAGATGTGGAATCCTGCAACTTATATTGCAGCCATAAAGCATACAAGTATAAGTTAAGTAAAGTTATTTATGCACTTGCAGGTAGGCTAGTTCCTCCATATGACAGTTATCTGAGAGGGTTTACTCACTGTCCAGTGCAATGGAAACAAATGGACATTACAAAGCCTAATACGTTCTTTCCTTTGGAAAGTTAGAAAATGTCCACTTACTCCACATATTTCAGCCACCACTTTCTTGGGAACAGATACAAGTGTTGGTGTATTATGTAAAAGTGCACAAAAGAGGAAAACACAATGTCATTACAATGAACTACACTCGGGAAAAATGTAATCAATAACTCATGGCAAAATATTTTTACATTAACATAAGTGTATCAGTTTTCACTTTCACAAGTCAAAGCAATTCATCATTACTCAAGATTTAACAGTTGAAATGACTATACGGCCTTAATTTAATGCAGCAAAAATTATTTTACAGTGTAGGCTACTAAGATCTTTTTTTTTTCTCAGCCTTTTTCTTGGTTGCTTTTATAAACAGACAACCATTTATTTAACAGTGCCTTTTATAAAAGTGACTATAATATAACTAAAAATTACCATTATGTAGAATATTTTTGTACTTCACTTTTATTTGCCCCTATGTTCTAGTGTGGTGACTCTGACATTACAATGAACAAAGTAATTATGCAATTTTTAAAATACAAAAGTGATAAAAACATCTAACATGGCCACTTCTAACGGATTTAAATTGTCTGCTACTTTTTGCCAGCCCTCTCTCCTGGCTTTTGCAGACTTTGAGGTGTTCCCTGGTGTTTTGATTACACATTAAAATTCCGAATAAACTTCGACTATTAGTTCTTGCTCTGCTGAGGAGAAAAACTGAGCCTGCTCTTTGGCCACGTTGAACAGCCAATAGCAGCGTTGCTGATCAATGTTCCTACTATCGATACATATCCCCTTTTAAACCAGCGCATGAGCGCGCAATTATCTCAGATAACTCAATCCAGCTATACTAATCATATCCGGCAAGTGTGTTCGAAGAACCTAATTAGCCAGATCATGATTAGCACGATGATATCATATTGGATGTGTAATTTGATCTCGGATGTTTTAAGCAACGTACGAAGAACGGGCCCCTGGTAAGAACTCGAGCTGCTGCGTTTTGGACCAGCTGTAGTTTGTTTATTAAGCGTGCAGGACAACCATCCAGTAGAGCATTACAATAATCCAGCCTTGAGGTCATGAACGCATGAACTAATTGTTCCGCATTTGTCAATGAGAGCATATGGCGTAATTTAGATATATTTTTAAGATGGAAAAATGCGGTTTTACAGATACTAGACACGTGAGTTTCAAATGAAAGATTGGTATCAAAGAGCACACCCAGGTTCCTAACCGACGACGAAGACTTAACAGAGCAGCCATCAAGTGTTAGACAGTAGTCTAGATTATTACGTGTGGGAGTTTTTTGTCCAATAATTAGAATCTCTGTTTTTTTCAGAATTTAGTAGTAGGAAATTACTAGTCATCCAATTTTTTATATCAGCTATGCATTCCATTAACTTTGTGAATTGGTAAGTTTTGTCTGGGCGTGAAGAAATATAGAGCTGAGTATCATCGGCATAAGAGTGAAAACTAATGCCATGCTTCCTAATGATATCTCCTAATGGTAGCATGTACAGAGTGAACAGCAGCGGTCCTAGTACTGAGCCTTGTGGTACGCCATACTGAACTTGTGATTGATATTTGTAACATATTTGTATCATATTTGTAACGGAGTCGACTTTGCAGCCTTGGCTAAATGAAGTTTACAAAAGACTAAATAATGATCTGAGATGTCATCACTCTGCTGCAGAATTTCAACATTTATTCCATGTGATAATATTAGATCTAGAGTATGATTTTGAGAATGAGTAGATCCTGACACGTGTTGTCTAACTCCAATAGAGTTCAGAATGTCTTTAACCCTCTGGGGTCGACAAACGCGCCCGCGCGTTTTGCTGGATTTTCATCACATTGTAGCACAATAAACTTAAATTACTCCGTCATTTATGGTCATACAGAAAAAAGAAATATAAAAAAGAATCTGTGATATTTCTACTTTTGTATGTGTCCACTTACAATCAAATCAAAACATTGTGATTTTGTCAAATAAAGAAAATAAAAATTTGAAGACAAGAAAGATGTAAGGTAAGAAATTCTTACATATTAGTTATTGTTGCATAAATTTCACATTGCAGTTGAACTGTTGCTAGATATATGGTGAATATTATAATATTTAGACCCGTGTTTACTGTTACTGTGTTTGTGGATATCTGCTCAAACGTAGATATGTATATGGTAACCGTAATGTTTCATATTTTGGAGCGCGATCGCGTTTGAAAAGCAAAACGCACCAAACGGCTTCATGTTTTTACTATTATCTCATTTCATATCATCATAACGAATGGAAAGTAGTAACATATGAAGTAACATATGATAATCAATATATTTTTCTCTAGCTTAGTTGTTACTGAAATCTTTTGGGAAGATTTACAGGCTGCTATAGGTTATTGTTATTATTATTTTATGCAGCACTGCGCATTATATATTGTTGGAAACATTTGTGTGTGTGTGTGTGTGTGTATTCTGTGAATTTTAAAAAGCAATTTTAACCAGAAAAATCTAAAATTTATTCCCAAAATCGTGCAGGCCTTTCTCTTGATATCAGTATGTTCACTTTTTTTTTTCTTTCAGGGCCCAGATGCCACTGAGTCCTGCTGACTTCAACATCCACATGAGTCTCTGTACATGAACATGGTAAAGTGAAAATCAAACACCTTGGAAATGAAAGGTATGTACAATGTTTTTAGGAATGGCACAAAGGTCTCTGTCTTTGGATCATTGTTTTCAATAAGTGCTTTTTTGTCATTTGTTTTGTATCTTTGGATTATGTTGTGTTGTAAATAAATCCAAACAATCAAAAAGCCATTATTTTTTAAATCTCCTCATTCTTTGTGCAAGGTTGCTCAGAATGATAGGGCCTGATAGCTCCTAATAGGGCCGTTAGGGGAGGGTCTTTGTCTTTCTCAGGTGTGAAAAGCTTACATATTAATGACGTGATCACACCTCCCGCATAAAGCTTTCTCACACAAAACACGTCGTACAAATTTTAAATCAATATATTGTCTTATCTGAATGAGCAGTCAGGGCGATTTTCACATAGTTTTGGAGCAAATATTCTAGGCTACGTGATACAATTTTCAAAAGTCTTGTGAAGAAATAATCAGTATGGGTTTCATGGCCTTATTTCAGTGAGAATTTTTTTTGTATTTTCACAAACCACGCATAAATGTCATTATCTCAAAACTACAAACTTTTACATACATGCTGCTGATATATTATTGTAGCAGAGTTTGTGCTGAATACAGTTTAATCAGGGATTTACCCTTATGTTTGCTTTGACTCAGCTGCGTGCTGTCCCCTTTAAGAGTGTGTGCATGCACAAATGAGAGAGAGAGATGATGCAGCACGTGACTTGGGAGTATATGGAAAGGAGTTTTGTAAAACTGTGGTATGGCCCAGTATCCCTATGTGGAAGTTTGACAATCCAATAGTGGATTTGGAGGTATTACAGATCAAAATACTATAAACAATCAAGCTAATGTGGTGAGTGAATTTTATAGACATGTGAACCAAAAATATACTAACTTTAAGCAAGTTTTTACAGATGGATCTAAAGACCCGATAACAGGAGTTACAGGTGCTGCAGCTGTAGTTCCCAGTATGAAGAGTGAGATGAGCAGGAGAACATCAGATCACTTAAGTGTATATGCTGTTGAGATGTTTGCCATTTTGATGGCATTAGAATGGATAGAATGCACTAAGTTAAATAAAACTTTAATTTGCAGCGACTCTGTCTCTGTATTGCAGAGTCTCAAGACCGGCATGGTTAAGAATCATCAGGAGGTTTTTTATGATATTATGGCTATCTATTCAAAAATAAAAATAAAGGTGATGACGTTATATTTATGTGGGTCCCAGCACATATGGGTATTATAGGAAATGAAAAGGTAGACAAAATAGCTAAGTAAGCACTGAAAAAAATAGTATATAGAAGCAGTCGTCAGCCTTTCAAGATCAGAAGGAAAGATTATAGTATGGGGAGAAATTTCTAAAAAATGGCAACAAAGTTTAGCCTAGAAATCTAGACGCACCCTAGCGGCAGCAAAATGTATTTTGCAGCCAGGGTAGTCTAGCAACTCTCCGTTGACTTTCGGAGCTGTAAAAACCTAAATTGGGTCAGGCCAATCACATCGTGTATAGAGTAGGCGGGGCGGGCTTAACATAATGACGACAGAGTTGCGACGGTTCCCTGCTACTTGAAAACAAAGAAGAGTTGCTGCTTCTGGCGAACAGTCTTTCAAATCGGCTTTGGCCGCGACTCTGGAGGACTTGGAGTTAAGTTTTTCTTTGAGAAAAGAGCAGAGAACGACACTTAAGTCATTCTTAAAAAAGGAAGATGTGATCGTAGTTTTGCCGGCCAGATTCAAAAGTTGAATCTATCAACTAACGTTAGCTCCGCTGTTGGGAAAACGCTCTGGTTGGTTGAACGCTGTCCTATTGCATGCAGAGTGAATTTGAAAGACAGCCGTTTATCCCGCCCCTCGGATTGAGCCGTGTCTATGGTGAGTTGCCAGACCTAACATCTTGATGTAGGTCTGGCTTGCCAGGCTAAACAAAGTTGGGACCAAGAATTAAAAGGAAGACATTTATACTCAATTAAAAAAAGAGTTGGCACTGTGGAAAATAAGAGAGGAAACAGGAGAGAAGAAACTATTGTAACCAGATTAAGAATAGGGCATACTAAATTAAATAGCACTCTTCATATAATGGGGAAACATCTAACTGGGTTTTGTGATCGGTGCCAAATACCTGAGACTGTAGAACATGTGCTTATTAATTGCTCAAAATATGAATTACAGAGGATAGATATGATAAAAGACATGGAAAAAATAGGACTAATAGGACATGGAGTTAAGAGTATAATGGACTGCAGTGAACAAGGAATTAAATATTTGATTTGTTTTCTGACCAAAACGGGACTAATGACAAGAATATGATGACTAAAGTATATGTTCCTGCACGTGAGAGATCTTCAGCGGGGAAGGGGAATTCGGACAACGTTGACGGGGATTGAGCGTGAGTTAATCTAAAATATGTTATGAAAGTTATTAAAATGTTAAATAACGCTGTTTATTTCATATATTTATTGGACATGCAGTTATTGTTGTTCTTTATGCCATTTTAAAGGGGAGAACGACAATACGTGATATTGCGCATGTGCCAGCTACCACGTGAGCTTTTTCTGTGTGCTTCAGAGTCTCAATAAAAGTGAGTATGTATAAGTTATGAAGAATATTTGTACCCTGTTTCAAGTGTATACTATTTCCTTGAGTCTAGTTACTGATTGATTTGAACAAAAGGGGTTAAACTGTGAATTGTAATGTATTCATGTGGTGAAATGTGCAGATTTCTCATGTATGCTGTGTTTTATTTCTTTCATTAGGCACATACAGGCCACTACCATTGTTTTTGGCACATTCTTTATTAGTACACAGAATAATTAAAACACAGTGCTCATTCAGTAAATGCATAGCTAAACAGAAGCTGTTTTGAGTCTGGATTTGAATGTGACTACTAGCTAAATAGCTAAAAGCGGACTCGCCATGCTTAGAGTGAACCCTTGGTATTTCTAGCTGATATGATCCTAATGATCTGAATGATATGTTAGGTTTATATTCAGTGAGCATGTCTGCAATGTATTGAGGTCCTAGGCCATTGAATGATTTATATACCAGTAATAATACTTTAAAATCAATCCTAAATCTAACTGGGAGCCAGTGTAAAGACCTGAGGACTGGCGTGATATGTTCATATTTTCTGGTTCTGCTCAGAATCCTGGCGGCAGCGTTCTGTATGAGCTGCAACTGTCTTATGGTCTTTTTGGGAAGGCCAGTGAGGAGTTCATTACAATAATCCACCCTGCTGGTGATGAAAGCATGCACAAGTCTAAATCTTGTCTGGAAACAAAGAATCTAATTCTTGCAATATTTTTCAGATGAAAGTATGCTGATTTAGTTATTGCTTTGACATGACTACTGAAACTAGGGTCTGACTCTAGTGTCACAACAAGATTCCTGACTTGATGTTTAGTTGTTTGACCCCTAGAGTGAAGGTATGCGTTCACCTTGAGAACTTCATCTTTGTTTCCAAACACAATGACTTCAGTTTTGTCTTTGTTTAACTGAAGAAAGTTTTGGCACATCCTACTGTTGACTTCATCAATGCATTGGCACAGGGAGTCAATGGGGCTGTAATCGTCAGGCGATAGGGCTAAGTAGATCTGTGTATCATCTGCATAGCTGTGGTAAGCAATTTGGTTATTTCTCATTATTTGGCTCATTGGGAGCATATACAGGTTGAACAGGAGTGGCGCAAGAATTGAGCCTTGAGGGACTCGGCATGTCATGGATGTCCACTCAGACTTATGGTCTCCTATACTCACATAATAACCTCTCCCATTTAAGTATGACCTGAACCATTTTAGGACTATCCCAGAAAGCCCCACCCAGTTTTCCAGCCTGTCAAGAAGTATGTTGTGATCGACAGTGTCAAATGCAGCACTGAGGTCGAGTAGTACCAGCACTGATAATTTGCCTGAATCAGTATTTAAGCGAATATCGTTTATTATCTTTATGAGCGCTGTCTCTGTGCTGTGGTGCGGTCGGAAACCAGATTGAAAATTGTCAAAGGATCCATTCAAGCTCAAGAATTTGTTCAACTTTTTCAATGATCTTGCCTATGAAAGGAAGATTTGAGATCGGTCTATAGTTGCTTAATATGTTCTTATCCAGATTGCTCTTTTTCAGGAGGGGCTTGATAACTGCAGTTTTCAGGGAGTTTGGAAAACTCCCAGAGAGAAGTGAGGCATTTACCACTTCTAGAAGATCTGTTTCTAAACTGTTTAACACACTTTTGAAAAAAGATGTGGGACTTGTGTCAAAAGCGCAGGTTGATGTTTTAAGGTGCTGTACGGTTTCTTCCAAAATTTTGCCATCAATTTCTTTGAAATCAGACATAGTAACTAATTTCTCAGGTGGTCTGATCTGTCTGACCCCAGCGCAACTCAAGGATGTGCTGATCACCTTTCTGATATTATTGATTTTCTCAGAGAAGAAGCAAACTCACTGCACTTGCTGTCTGAGAGAATTTCACTGGGAATCTGGCTTGGGGGGTTTGTCAGTCTCTCTACAGTAGCAAAAAGAGTGCGTGTGTTGTTTAAATATTTGAGAAGAAAGTCTGTCTAGCTTTGCCTAGTTCCATATTGAAAGCATGGATGCTGTCTTTGTAGATGTTATAATGGACTACAAGTTTTGTCTTCCGCCACATGCGCTCTGTTTTTCTGCATTGTCTTTTCATATTTTGCACTGCTGTTGAGTTTCTCCAAGGTGCTTTTAGTCTGCCACTCTTCTTCCTGACTTTCACAGGAGCAATATCATCAATTACACTTTTAACTTTATCAAGGAGAAAATCAACAGAGTCAGCAGATATGCTTGGTGTTAAGGATATAGCCTTCATAAATAGTACACTAGTGTTCTCATTTAACCCTTGTGTGGTGTTCACAACCCAATTTCCCCCATGGTGTTCCCGGTCAAAAATGACCAGACTATAAAAAATAGCTTATAAATCTCTCAGTATACTATATTTTCACCCAATATTGGATTCAATCTTTTTGTCAACTTGTTCTCTTTCAGTTAGGACTGGTTTTATATTGTTTTATATTTATATTATATTTATTATATTTGCATCTGATTTATTTGATAGTAGGCATCTCATTTTTTGAGTAAAAAAAAACATTATTTTTGAATAATTTTGGAAATATTAAATAAAATCTGAAGAAAATTGGCACTATTGATCACACTAGTCTACTTTAATTTTTCACCAGGAATTTTGCTTTGAAAAACTTTTATTTTGTACAATATGGCACATTGTCACTCTCGTGGTGTTCCCGGTCAAAAATGACCGGACTACAAAAAATAGCTTATAAATCACTCGTTATGCAATATTATCACCCAATATTGGATTAAATCTTTTTGTCAACTTGTTCTCTTTCAGTTAGGACTGGTTTTATATTTCTATTTGCATATGATTAATCGTAGGCCTCATTTATTTGAGAGTAGTCATTTCATTTTTTGAGTAAAAAAAAAATATTTTTGAATAATTTTGGAAATATTAAATAAAATCTGAAGAAAATTGGCACTGTTGATCACACTAGTCTACTTTAATTTTCAACCAGGAATTTTGTTTTGAAAAACTTTTATTTTGTACAATATGGTACAGAGTTACACTTGTGGTGTTCCACTGGGCCATTGAGGGCCATTGTGGGCCATTGTTTCAATGGGCCATTGAAAGTGAATGGGACTGACCAATGCAACCAATGAATGGAACAACACAAAATATGTATCATTTTAAAGCTTAGAATCTCAGCTTTTTAATGCATCTAATCACTTCTGGCTGTTGCTCTGGTGATCGGAGGCTGTAATATGCTGTCCTGGCTTCCCTGGCTGTTTTCCAGGAAGTCGTCCTTGGGTGCTGAATCTTGGAGCAGTTCTAATATGTCTGTCTGTAGTGAGCTCTGTGGGCAGGGTTCAGCTGAGATTGTGTCCGTGAGCAGAGGTTGTTGTGGCGGAGTGGTGATATCATTGTCCTTGTGTGATATGTCAACCGCATGTCCATTTTGCTGCTGAAGTGAAGTCCTGTGGTCATTCATACTGTGTCCAGGTGTGTGTGTGCTGTTCAGATTGAGTGGATAGGCACACACTGCAGAAGGATGATTGAGGGAGAAGTAGATATTGTCCTTTAACACTCTTGAACCAAGTTTGTTTGGGTGGTGGCCATCCTGATGAAACAGTTGTCTCTGACTCCAGAAAAGATTTAAGTTGTCAATGAAATTCACTCCTTTTATACTGCAGGTTTTTTGCAGCCATGTATTAAGCCCAAGCAACCGTGAAAACCTGTTTGTTCCTCTTGCTGGGAGTGGTCCACTGATGAATGTTTGAACTTTCAGTCTTTTAAGTGTTTCAAAAACTTCATTGAAATCCTTCTTAAGGAGTTCTGACTGCTGTTCTTTTTCAATCAATCAATCAATCAATCAATTAATTTTATTTATATATAGCACACTTAAAACAACCAAGGTTGACCAAAGTGCTTCACAGGTTAAATACAACAACAGGTCACTACTCACACAATAAAAGTACAACAATAAAACATTTATAATATACAGTATATGATATATAGTGAAAAAAAAAAGAAAATAAAAAAAAATACATTTCAGGAAAATAACAGACTTAATTTGAAGGAAATGCCAAAGAAAAAAGATGAGTTTTTAACAATGATTTAAAACATTTGAGAGTTGGGCAGGTTCTGATGTGGACTGGCAGGTTGTTCCATAGGTTAGGGGCAGCTACACTAAAGGCTCGATCACCTCTGGTTTTTAGTCTGCTTCTAGGTACATCCAGGAGGAGGAGATTGGCGGATCTCAGCGCTCTAGCTGGAATATGAACATGAAGAAGCTCCGTTAAGTATAATGGAGCCAATCCATTTAAGCATTTAAAAGTTAAAAGTAAAATTTTAAAATCAATCCTGTAATGAACAGGAAGCCAGTAGAGGTAACGCAACACAGGTGTAATGTGGTCCCTCTTCCTCTTTCCTGTCAGGAGGCGGGCAGCAGCATTCTGGACTAATTGCAGACGCTGAATCAATGACTTGTCTAAGCCCACATATAAGGAGTTACAATAGTCAAGGTGAGAAGTTATAAGGGCATTTATCACCCTCTCCAAATCTTTAGGAGGGAGATAAGCCTTTACCTTGGCTATAGTTCTCAACTGGAAAAAAACACGATCTAATAGTGGCGGATATCTGTTTATCAAGCTTAAATGCACCATCCAACACAACGCCAAGACTTCTCACAGTTGAGCGGCTGTTTGAAGTCAAAGGGCCGAGATAATCTACATCAAGCAGTTCAGGGTGTCCAAACACTATGATCTCTGTCTTGTCTCCATTTAAGTTGAGGAAATTTAGATTCATCCATGTTTTAATGTCCTTCATACAATCAAACAGGGGCTGCAGGGGCCCTTTTTTTTACGTTCAGGGGCAAATAAATTTGAATATCGTCTGCAAAACAGTGGAAAGAGACATCGTACCTCTCAAAGATGGAGGCCAGGGGCAGCATATACAAAGAAAATAGGATGGGGCCTGAGACAGAACCTTGAGGGACACCGCAGGTAAATGGGGCCGTTTCAGAGGAATAATCACCGAGGTGGACAGAGAAGCTGTCACGTGTATGGAGAGAGGACCCAAAAGCAGAAGGCAGTTTGCAAAGTTTAATGGGCGAGAAACAGTTCTGATAAACAACACAGGTGGCCGTCAGGCATTCGAATCAAACAGAAAGTCTCTTTGCATTAAATCCAAAGTCATTCAGCATCAAACTCAACAGATGAATCTCTCAGTCAAATGGGAACAGAAAGTCTCTTAAATGAATAATAACAGAAAAACTCGGACTGGGCCGGTTTCGAGAAAACCCGGAGGTAGAGAGAGAGGCTGTGTCCGCAGAGACCACGGGAACGCCAAACAGTAGACCACTCACGTAGCTGGAGGTGGCAGAGCAGAGAAGAGGCAATAATGCAGTTAGTCAGAAGATGCACCAGACAGGACACGATACGACAAGACAGGGCTGGATAGCAAGCAAACAGGTACGTAACATTAGGCAATAATCTGACAAAGAACAAAGGAAAAGAAAGCCAAGAAATAGAGAGTCTAATCAGAGAAAGTGGGAAACAGGTGGGGAGAGAGAGTGTGTAGAGATGAGGTAACGAGTAACAGCTGAATGGGATAATGAAAGAGGATGTGTGTGCGTGAAAGGATGTAATAATGAGTATGACCAGGAGAGGGATGAAGAGAGAAAGAGAAAGAAACCAGGATCATGACAGTACCCTCCCCTCAAGGAGCGCCTCCTGGCGCAACAGAGGAGGACTGACGGGAGCGGTAGAAGTCATCAATCAGCGAGCGGTCCAGGACGTCCCGGGATGGAATCCAACTTCTCTCCTCAGGACCGTACCCCTCCCAGTCGACCAGGAATTGATGGCCACGACCCCGAGGACGAACATCGAGAAGCTTACGAACCCTATAGGTGGGAGCGCCCTCCACACGGATAGGAGGGGTGACAGGACAAGGCGGGACCCGAACAAAGGGTTTAATACATGATACATGAAAGACAGGGTGGATGCGACAGGGTGGATGCGGAGATTAGTAGATAGCTTGAGTTTGACTGAGACAGGACTGAGAATCTTAAGGATACGGAATGGCCCGATGAATTTAGGAGCCAGCTTACGCGACGTGGATTGAAGAGGAAGATTTAGGGTGGAAAGCCAAACCCTCTGCCCAACTGAATAACAGGGGCTCTTAGTACGGCGTCTATTAGCGGCACGCCGAGTACGGGAACGAGTCTTGCAAAGGACGGATCTGACCCCTCTCCAAGTACGTTTAGCACGTTGAATGAAGGCTTTGACGGACGGCATCTTGGAATCAGCGTCTTGTGAGGAAAAAAGCGGAGGCTGATAACCAAGACAACACTGAAAAGGAGACAAACCTGTGGCAGAGGACGGGGCGGAATTGTGAGCGTACTCTGCCCAGGGGAGCTGTTCGGACCAGGAAGCAGGATTACGGAAGGCAAGACTACGGAGAATACATCCGATATTCTGATTAGCACGCTCGGCCTGGCCATTGGTCTGTGGGTGGAATCCGGACGAGAGACTAGCCGACGCTCCAATAAGACGACAAAACCCCTATCAGACACGACGTCGGTGGGTAGACCATGGATCTTAAAAATCTGGTCGACGACAATTTGGGCTGTCTCCCTGGCGGAAGGGAGCTTAGGTAAAGGAATAAAGCGGGCAGCTTTAGAAAAACGGTCAACGACTGTGAGTATCACGGTGTTTCCCTCGGAGGAAGGGAGACCCGTGATAAAATCCATGGCGATGTGCGACCACGGGCGAGGCGGTAATGGAAGGGGGCGCAGTAACCCCGCGGGGGGAGAATTACTAGCCTTAGTCTGAGCGCAGACAGAGCACGAAGCGACGAAACGGCGAATGTCGCGCTCACGAGAGGGCCACCAGAATCTTTGGCGGACAGCAGCGACGGTGCCCCTAACTCCGGGATGGGCAAACAATTTGGAAGAGTGACCCCATTGAAGGACAGCAAGACGAGCGGATGGCGGAACGAACAAAAGGCCCCTTGGACAAAGACGGGGAGTAACGGCGTGAGCCAGGGAGCGCTTGACCAAGCGTTCTATTCCCCAGACTGCTGCGCCCACAACCATACTCTGAGGAAGAATCTCCTCCTTAGTGGGAACAACCTCTGGAGAAGCGAACTGTCGCGAAAGCGCATCTGGTTTAAGGTTTTTAGAGCCAGGGCGGTAGGATATAGAGAAGTCGAAGCGCGTAAAAAAAAGAGCCCAACGAGCCTGACGAGCGTTGAGTCTCTTGGCGGTCCGGATGTACTCTAGATTTCTGTGATCTGTCTAAACAATGAACGGAACAGAGGAACCTTCAAGCCAGTGACGCCACTCTCCGAGGGCTAGACGGATAGCCAACAATTCGCGATTACCGACGTCATAATTGCGTTCGGCGGGAGTAAGGCGATGAGAAAAGTAAGCGCATGGGTGAACCCTTTCATCAGAGGATGAGCGTTGGGAGAGGACGGCTCCCACGCCCACCTCTGAAGCATCTACCTCAACAATGAATTGTCTGGAAATGTCAGGAGTTCTTAAGATAGGCGCGGAAGTAAAAAGGGATTTGAGACGATCAAAAGCGGCTTGGGCCTCCTTAGTCCAAAAAAAACGAGTCTTGGCAGAAGTGAGAGCCGAAAGAGGAGCGGCGATCTGACTAAAGTTACGAATGAACCGTCGGTAAAAATTCGCAAAGCCCAAAAAACGTTGAAGAGCGACACGCGAATCAGGAACAGGCCATTCGGTAACCGCACGGACTTTGGAGAGATCCATGCTGATTCCCTCCGCGGAAATAACAGATCCCAGAAAGGAGACGGAATGAGCATGGAAAATACATTTCTCTGCCTTGACAAACAATCGATTCTCGAGAAGACGTTGGAGAACCTGACGAACGTGCTGAGTATGTTCTTGGAGAGAGGGAGAGAAAATTAAAATATCGTCGAGATAGACAAAGACGAAAATGTTCAACATGTCTCTGAGGACATCGTTAATTAACGCCTGAAACACGGCAGGAGCGTTGACCAATCCGAAAGGAAGAACGCGATATTCGAAGTGCCCTAAGGGCGTGTTAAACACCGTCTTCCACTCGTCCCCCTCCTTAATGCGGACAAGATGGTAAGCATTACGAAGATCTAGTTTAGAAAAGATCTTAGCCCCCTGCAGGATCTCAAAGGCGGATGACATGAGCGGCAAGGGATACCGGTTCTTAACCGTGATGTCATTCAACCCTCTATAGTCTATGCAGGGGTGTAAAGAACCATCTTTTTTCTTAACGAAGAAAAAACCCGCACCGGCAGGGGAGGAGGAAGCAACGATAGTACCAGCGTTGAGCGAATCAGACAGATATTTCTCTAGTGCTTCGCGCTCGGGAGCAGAGAGAGAGTAAAGTCTCCCGCGGGGTGGAGTTGTACCCGGAAGAAGGTCGATACTACAGTCATAAGGTCGATGAGGGGGGAGAGAAGTGGCCCTGGAACGACTAAAAACCGCTCGAAGATCATGGTACTCCTCCGGGACCCCAGACAAATCACCTGGCTCCTCCTGAAAAACAGACACAGAAGAGACAGGAGGAACAGCAGACACCAAACACTTAACATGACACGACAAACTCCACGAAAGAATGGAGCCTCTAGACCAGTTAATCTGAGGGTTATGTTCAACTAACCAAGGGTGTCCTAAAACTACAGGGCTATAAGGAGACTGAAAAACAAGAAAAGAAATTGTCTCTTGATGATTCCCTGAGATGGTGAGACTCACCGGAGCAGTGGCAAAGCGCACTCTAGAGAGGATACTACCGTCGAGGGCGTGGACAGGGGTGGAGTCCTTGTGTTCCACGAGGGGAATCCCCTGTTTACGAGCCCAGGTCTCATCCACAAAGCTTCCCTCGGCTCCTGAATCAATCAAAGCCGAGCAGGAGACAGAACTACCCGGCCAGCGGAGGAGGACAGAGAAAGTTGTGCGTGCGCGTGGTGGAGGGTCTAAAGTTGAAGCGCTCACCAGTAACCCTCTCTCTACTGGTGAGCTTTGGCTTTTACCGGGCAGGTGGATACTTGATGAGATGCAGCACCGCAGTACATACAGAGGCGAGCCATGATGCGACGCTGACGCTCGGCCGCGGAGATTCGTAATCCTCCCAGCTGCATGGGTTCAGACTCAGCGGTGGAAGGAAGTGCAGAAGAGAGAGCTGGAGAAGTGTTGACGGGTCTTTCGAGGTTGCGGCTGCGGCGGCGAACTTCAAAGCGTTTATCCACTCGAATGGCCATGTCGATGAGAGGATCCAGATGAGTAGGTACTTCGCGGGCAAGGATCTCGTCCCTTATATCGGCATTAAGTCCTTCGAGAAAACGAGCTACCAGAGCTGACTCGTTCCAGTCACAGGAAGCAGATAAAGTACGAAATTCAATCGAGAAATCTGCTACTGACCTCCTCCCTTGGCGAAGCGTAGACAGAAGCCGGGAAGCCTCAGTACCGAAGGCAGAGCGATCAAAGACCCGCAGCATCTCCTCCTTGAAGAAGGTGTAACGAGATAGACAATCGGCGTCTGAAATCCACACAGCGGTTCCCCACTCTCGCGCACGGCCAGACAGCAGGGAGATGACAAAGGCGATGCGAGAGCGGTCGCTGGCATACGTGGATGACTGGGTCAAGAATGATCGACACTCTTTGGGCTCACCGGAATAACACGGCGGGTTGTTGACTCTAGGCTTTGGGACTGTTGGACCTCTGGAAGAGGAAGACTCAACATGGATGAGATGGAGCTGTTGCGAAATCTCAGTCATACGAGCTGCAAGGGAATCCATGGCATTGCGAGTGGCGGCCAGCTCATCCTCATGACGGCCCAGCATCACTCCCTGGAGCTCGAGCGCGGACTGAAGAGGACTCTCCTTCGCTGGGTCCATTATGGTCAGATTATTCTGTCACGTGTATGGAGAGAGGACCCAAAAGCAGAAGGCAGTTTGCAAAGTTTAATGGGCGAGAAACAGTTCTGATAAACAACACAGGTGGCCGTCAGGCATTCGAATCAAACAGAAAGTCTCTTTGCATTAAATCCAAAGTCATTCAGCATCAAACTCAACAGATGAATCTCTCAGTCAAATAGGAACAGAAAGTCTCTTAAATGAATAATAACAGAAAAACTCGGACTGGGCCGGTTTCGGGAAAACCCGGAGGTAGAGAGAGAAGCTGTGTCCGCAGAGACCACGGGAACGCCAAACAGTAGACCACTCACGTAGCTGGAGGTGGCAGAGCAGAGACGAGGCAATAATGCAGTTAGTCAGAAGACGCACCAGACAGGACACGATACGACAAGACAGGGCTGGGTAGCAAGCAAACAGGTACGTAACATTAGGCAATAATCTGACAAAGAACAAAGGAAAAGAAAGCCAAGAAATAGAGAGTCTAATCAGAGAAAGTGGGAAACAGGTGGGGAGAGAGAGTGTGTAGAGATGAGGTAACGAGTAACAGCTGAATGGGATAATGAAAGAGGATGTGTGTGCGTGAAAGGATGTAATAATGAGTATGACCAGGAGAGGGAGGAAGAGAGAAAGAGAAAGAAACCAGGATCATGACAGAAGCTGCTGTCAGTTAGATAGGATTGAAACCACCTTAGTGCAGTACCTTTGATTCCCACACAATTTTCCAACCGTGACAAGACCCAGATAGCAATAAATATTCGGCCCAAATTTGGCCCATATTTGCATCTTTCTTATGGCCCACATTTGGCCTTGACTGACGGCGTTGACTCAGGGTGAGTGTGGCTGCCTTAACTCAGCCACAAATCGACCTTATATGGGCCACATCTGAAATTCTGTTATGGCCCACATTTGGCCTTGACTTACGGCGTTGACTCAGGGTGAGTGTGGCTGCCTAACCTCAGCCACAGGTTCACCCTATATGGGCCAGATGTCAGGTGTGATGTGGACCAAATCTGGGCCAAATAAATGTACCATAATGTTCACCTTACATGGGCCAAAGGAATTAATCACTTCACCTTCAATGTGCCAGATGTGTGCCAGATCAGAGCCATACCATATTCTCACCTATGTTGCTGGCCAGATGCGGGCCAGGTATGGGCCAAAGGAATTAATCACAGCGTCCCCTTAAATGTGCCAGATGTCAGGCATCTAATGGGCCAGATGTGTGCCAGATCAGAGCCATACCATACTCTCACCTATGTTGCCGGCCAGATGTGGGCCAGGTATGGGCCAAAAGACTTAATCACAGCTTCCCCTTAAATGTGCCAGATGTCAGACATATAATGGGCCAGATGTGTGCCAGACTTCCCCTTAAATGTGCCAGATGTCAGGCATCTAAAGGGCCAGATGTGTGCCAGATCAGGGCCATACCATCCCGTCACCTATGCTGCGGGCCAGGTATGGGTCAGAGGAATTAATCACACCCTTAACTTACATGAGCCGTATGTCAGTTATGTACCAGCCATGTGCCAGGGGAATCATGCTCGGTGTCAGCTCAGAACCTAGAAAATGGACATCAATTATGTATAGACCAGGACAAGTTACCACAGGTCCACAATCAGGTAAGGACCAAAAACTATTTTGCATTACCATCTCACAACGTTCAAACCTCTTCCTGATCCTCAATCCACCTTGTAATAGAGCAGTTCTAGTAACAAACAATGACTGTTTTTGTTATTCATTTCCATTTATTAAAATTAAAGAACAGTGAGCTAAATAGAAAATGTTAGATTTTCTGAATGGGCCAATAAACAAAAAATGCCTGTGGGCACATCTGCAGTCCGTGAGCTCCTGTGGAACAACGTTTGCATTCCCCCTTGTAAGTTTTGGGAAAAAATTGTTTGGGAAAAAATAGTGTCTAATGTCCTCTGTCACAATCAACTTGTGTTCACGAAATGACAGCACCTCTGCCTAGCGTTAAATATATTTTTTGATGGTTGCTCCACTCTAACTCAATGCAAAAAACACCCATTATAATGGCTGAAAACAGAATAAAACTAAGCCACATTGAACAAAGTTAACAAAACAAATTAAACTTTAAATTTGTCACAACAATTAAAGTATGTAGCTGAAAGTATGCTGAACTATAGCATTGTTCCTAACAAGTAGACTGTCTCAGTTACATCAGTTATCAGTTCGCTGCCTGGCACGGCGTCCTCCATCTCTGTCTCCAGCAAGATGGAGCCACCTTTTAATCCACAGTTCAGTTTCTTGATCTGTTGATGTTGCTGTAAGTCGGTTTCTTCGTACAGCCTCTAAAATGAGATAGTTGGTTGTGTAAGTTATAGTAAAATATTATCAGTAAGACAAGAATTTATAACTTTTGACATCAGTTGAAACAAGACATTAGTAATATTGTATATATAGTCAGTGATTCTAGTACGTAATTTTAAAGCAATGTGACACTGAAAGTCAATATAACATACATACAATACATATGATGCCACTGTCAAGCTCAGATATGTCATATGCATTTACCAGTCAACGTTCAGGACAGGCATGCAAAGTGGTTAGGGTTGATAAGGTGAGAATGTGTGAGCTGAAAAAACCACAGACTTGCAATAGGGCTCTGAAAAATAATACTCTGACTTTTAGGATTACTCTGGTGCTGGTCTCAGGCAAACTAAATTACAGGATTGAGCAAAATAAAGTAAAGTAAGAGTAAAGTATTTATTTAGTGAGTGCAAATGTACATATGACACAGGGACACTGGATTGGGTGTGGGGAGTTAGAAGGCCAATTTATATAATAAAGTCATGCTAAATGTTGAGCAATATTTATGTTTTTGTACACATTTTATGGCCAGGATAACCTATATCCAACAACAGTCTGAGAAAGCTTTATTATTAGAGTAGTTTTTTATTGTTATCCCTCCAGTTTGATGTGAAAACTGAATATTGTTGAAATATTGTCAGTTGTTGACTAAAAACATATGTTGATACAACTATACGTTAGGGTACTGAATGATAACGCAAGTTAGTCGTTTTGATGTTCCAGACCTTTTGGGAAATTTTCTCTAACTGGACCTTTGTATTCTAATTGAATACCCCTGCTGTAAAGTGATGCAGCTGAATTACGTCACTTCTGACAAACTGTTCCCCACTTTCCCTTACACACCAGTCACGTTCTGAAATCTAGAGCATAACAATACAGGCTCAGAGTTAAGAACTTGCTTTCTGAAACAGGGCCAGAGGTGTAGGTGTATGCATGTTTGTGGGTGAGGTAAGCAGCAAATTCCAACAAATGCACAAATGTCAGTGAAAGCTGTGGCAACAACACCTACACCACTGCGACTCACCATTGATTATCCCTCTTAGAATAAGGTTCTTGAAGGCTGCCTTGCCATTGGCTCCTTTCCAATTCATCTGTCTGGCAAGTTCATTGGTCAAGAGGTATCCCATCATTCTCCAAACAGTGTCCTTAACGGCTGTACCTCCTCTTTGTGCCAAGGTAATCGTCTGTTAAACAAGGGGAAAAGACAGCAAGCATTAAGTGTCACATGTAGCTAATTTGACTTAGATGACAGAGGAGATAGACGTTCAAGTAGAATCAAACTCTGTCAGAGACAAAATATGTTCCACCTGGAGTGGAAGCATCCAAGCCAAACATCTGACCACATTTCAGTGCATAAAAAAACCCATTGATTCTTGATATCGTATCATAGTCATTTTAGATTGAGCCACTTTGTTGCCTATTTTGTTTTTCTAATTGTACAAATAACCCCTCACCACAGTAATACTGTAATTCTGTGGGAAACACTGAGCACTGTTAATCTGCAGTTAATTTTCATTTAGAGTTTATTTAATAGTCAGTGTTTTATAATGTACAGTTGAATGGAACCACAGTCAGAGAAGCCAGTGCTAATGGGGATTCTAGTAAAGAGATTTTTCCAATGAAGGATAGTTAAAAAAACATGTCTGCTGTCATTTATGGTTCTTTGTGAGAGAGATAATCGTATTGGATTGAATTACCTTATACATAATCTCTTATAATGGTATTGTACCAATATACATTACCAGAGTTTTCTTGAATTCTTGATCAAGCAGCTGTCCCTCCAAAACCAGAAGCTCTTGAAGGGTTGCAACCGGAAGTGTTTCCGGTGGTAGAGATGGGCTCTCTTCTGCAGTCCCCTTTAACTGATGAACTAGCTTCACCAAAATGCCCATCTGATCTTTGATGACTTCTTGATTGGTCAGGATGGTTCGTATCACAGCTAAAACAGTGATCAGAAGATACAGTCTATTTAGTTGAAGTATATGCATTAAAAAAACTATAACTTTATGTTTCTAGCCTGCCAATTTCATTTCACTTGTGGAATAATGATGTGGAAAAATACAACTCCTAAGTCTTTTAATAGAAGATTCATCGATTGTATTTTTCCTGGCTTATAATTTTTTAAAGGTCTGACCTGCTGATTCCAATTTTCTTTCTTTTTAAGAATTATAATTGACAGCATACACAAAGATATTTTTTACTTTCCTTTAATGGAAAGTTATTTCTAAAAAAACATGGCATTGTAATTGCATTAGTCCAACTCTGCAAAGGCTCTGTACATTTTCATTAGATGCTTTAAAGACTGTCTAATAGCAAACACTACGCTCACGAAATTTAGGATGGCCATGCAAGGGTAGTTTCTCTCACATTCACTGAAGTCTGCATTTTGGGCACGAGTTGGTGTAGCTGTGGTTCTTCTATTAATCACTGCAAACAAGAGACCAAAACATCAAAGTTCACATTTCAAAATGTACAACACTTTCAAAAGGCGAAGGCTCGTTTCTGTCTGTAGATAACTACAATGAAAACTTGAATAAATGCACATTTTAGTTTTAAGAACAAATTTGTCTTGGAGATTTATCCATGCAAGTCTACTTCATTTTGAACCATGCGTTCAAACGCCACCAGCTATTCAAGACAGCATACATGCTGTTCAGGAGAAACTTTGATATAATTTATTAGTCTGAATTGACAAGTAGAACCCAGTTTTTTCAGGTCTTTTATTTGTGATATATTGTTCTCTGACATTGTTTGATTGTCATATGACACCAAAACTACTTCAGGTATGCCTTTTACAGGGGAAATATAAGAATAAGTATTATTATTATTTTGCAAATATTTGGAGATAGATTTTGTAAAAATGATTAGGCATTTCTGAGATGATTTCTTCATTTCTATCCTAAACATTTCTGGCTATAAGTGAAAGGGGCCAAACAAAATCTCAAATTGAGTTGTTAATTTCTTCAAGTCACATCTACTGTAATAAAGTATATATCTGAAGAAGTAACTAGTTTAGACACAAACAGTTAATCCCTTAATTCAGTCTTTCACATGTGAATGGTAAACAAAATTTACTCTGCAGGGTTTTACCTGAAAACATAACTTTCAGGTAGGTTCCAGGTAAAGCTGTAGAAGGCTCTTCACATACATTTTCATTTTCAACTTAGTGTTTTTGATGCAAATAGCTTTTGAATGTGCATATTGTCAACTTCAACTGAATGCAACATTTACTCACATATGCCGGAATGGTCAGTTCTGGCCTGGGATGGTGTGGTGTTTCCTCCACTGAGAGCTATAGTAACAGAAAGAGGAGTAAGCTGCCAGAAGTAAGGAATGTAAGAGAAAGATACAATCAATTCTGTATGTCTACTCACAATCAACATCCTCTCTCATTCTTGACAGTGGGGTAGGTGTTATGTTGCACCTTCTTTCGGAGCACACTACAGAGAAAAATAACAGGAATTTGTGGATATGACACTGAGGAAGCACATGTTTGGAAGTGGTTTCAATTTTACAGAGCAGTGCAGTGCCTGAGTTTCTGTCTGTTCTTACAAAACTTGATTTGCACAAAGACAATATCTCTCAAAATGTATTGGCCTGATTGCAGTGTGTCCCATAGAATAGCAGTCTACGTGTTTGGCGGGGGCTCAGGGTGTCATCATCTTATGATTAATTTATCTTGATCATTCAGTTGTAATTTTTGGGCACATCTCTGGGCTTTCAGGTATTTTCACAATTGCATTTGAATGACATTCAGTGTAAAGGGTTGATTGTATTTTATTTGCAGGACGGTGAATTAGAAGGTATGTCATTTTGTTAGATCAATTGATTTACATTTGTTTACTCCAGTCTAGTCATGAAAAATGTCAGACTCACATTCACTGACAGCAGTCCTTTCATTGCCTGAGCTTCCTACGTTGACGGCTGTAGGAGACGCTGTCGGAGAAGCTGTGTTAAAATTCAAACCATGCCAACAATGAAAATATGACACTAAAATTGACATTAGCGTTCTTACACTGTGAAAGCAGGGAGAGTGAATAAGACCGCTTCTTTGCAGAAGCCATTTCAGGAGGGCTGGGTAGTGTGGATGCTTGCTGCCTCTCACTTTCACTGTCTTCCTCTTCAAGGACTACATTCTTCTTCCTGCATTTAAGGTTAAATAAGAAACAAAAAATTATGGAAGGCTGTAAAATGAGTTTTGCTCATTCCATTCCATTCTGGCTCTATTCCTCCCTCTTTTTAACTTACATTCTTCTCCGTCTACGTTTGAGTGGAGAGTCTTCTGAATCTGTCAAATCTGTGAATCTTTCAGCCTCTGGCAGTTTGAGTCTTGCTTCTTCATATGTAACTTTAAAAATAAAATTTTGAAAACAAAAGCCCTCTAAATTCTATATGAAGAGTTCAGATGCAAAAGCCTCTAAATGCCATCTGAAATTTTCTTCTAGAATGATCATTTTTATCAAGCTCGTATATTTAAGTTCAGTAATTTCACTTAAATGACAATTAATAGGTAATTTTCATTGTCATTTAAGTGAAATTACTGAACTTAAATATACGAGCTTGATAAAAATGATCATTCTAGAAGAAAATTTCAGATGGCATTTAGAGGCTTTTGCATCTGAACTCTTCATATACAGAAAGTGTAAGTAAAATATTGTCTTCTTTCTACCTTTGCTTAATATGATGCATACTTTGTAGGGAATCCAACGTGCTCCAGGTGGTTCCTGTGATTTCACTGCTTTTACGGTTTCTTCACGTTTGTACGGTGGCCACAAACAGGTGTTATTTTTCACCCAAATGTCAGGGACTACTTCCACTTCATTAGTAGATTCAAAAATAACAATGAGAAACATCTCCTGATAAAAAAAGTAAACTGATTAGCCAGTAAAACTCTAAAGATATGATAAATAAAAGGATGCTACAACGATCAACTATAATAAACTTTGTACAAAGACTAGACAAGTGCTTCAGATTAATTTGTGTGAGGACGAGGGAACACTGCAAACTTGTCTCCCAAGGGCAACCGCACACACTTTTGCACAGGCTTAACCATCTCTACACAGTGCATCACAGGAGACAAATGAGAGACAATGTATATTCCCAGTTCCCTTGAGTCGAGTGGGTAACTGTAAAGTGCTTCTTTGACTCTATACTCCTGGTACATGGCATACACTTTGTCTTCATGACTAACTATGTTTTGCACAGAAACAACGTTCCCGTCAATGACAATGCAGTCATCTTTACTTGATGTTTTTAGAATGACACCATCGGCTGTCAACTGCTTGAACTGACTGACATTTTCCAAAAGGCCCTCTGGTACTGGCCCATCATGATGTGGAGATTTTAAAAAGGGTTCCTGCTCAGTGGGTGAATCAAAATCACAGCCCCTCTGTTCATGTTCAGATAACCTGCGTATAACCTGTGGTAGAGGATTGTGAGCTTTCCTTATCATTCTCTTAAGTTCACCCAATAAGTTCTCATAAGGGAAGCCAGAGATACCATCTAAATGGCCATGTACCTTCACATCACCAGCAAGATGCACTAACCCATGAATGTTGTACACTACTTGGTCTTTACCATATAGCAAGCCATAATGCTCCACAAATGAGACAAGAAAATGATGAGCCAAGTGGTTCAATTGTAAACAATACTGCGGGCTAACCAAAATATAGATAGCAACAGAAAGAAGCATGAAGTTATCATACACTTGAGGCAGCAAGACACCTTTCAAAACTATAGGACCAGTGAACAGCAAAAATTGGCGCAGTTCTTTTGCTTTCCACCTCAGTCTCTCATTGAGTGCCCGAGGTTTCCTTGCAAATTCAGATGGAATATGATGTGCTAATGCCAAAAGTTTATCAGAGATTAAGGATGCTTGCAAAGACGAAATTCTGGTGCGCAAAGAGCCAGCAGTGCCAACCCACAGTTCAAGAAGTCTCCTCATAACACCCAAACACACTAAGTGCATGTAATCATGGGGAAAACCAGCAACCATATCAACTCCAGTATCTACCAGAGGACAATGAGTAAGGTGGTGATCTTCATTTGCTTCTAATCTAAAGGATTCATCTGTTCTACATGCAGCAGTGAGCTCAGGAAATGTCATACGGTGATTTGTGTATATTCCTCTTTGTAAGCACTTATCACAGCCATAATATCCAGTGTGGGACTTGATACCTTTGATAAATGCCCTTGCTGGTGCATCACAAATAACAGAACAAACTTTCAAGAGAAATGTTTTGCCCTGACAAACAAAGCCAGTACTGATGCTTTTCAACTCTTGAACTAAATGTTTTAGATAGTCAGACAGTGTTTTGGGCTTTGCTGTCCCAAAAAACAATGCTATCACAAAAGGCTTTTTGGAGAGTCTTGGTAATTTACCCAGAATGGGCCAAAACTGAATGGATGAGCTTTTAAAAAGAGGTAATCCATCAAAATTTAGCTGTAAAAGAAATTCATAGCCTTCTGGAAAAGAGGATAATAACCTGGTGAACTTTCTTTGGACGACATTCACTATACCAAAATAGTGAAATGAGCCACCAGCAAGCATCTCCACTTTGTAGTCTGTCTTTGTTTTAAGCAGTGACCTTCCATCCTTTGGCAGGAAGGGAAAGTATATCCTAAGAATTGACAGTAAGGCTGACAGAGCCACCAAAGACAACACAAATCTAACTGCCCAGTCACCAAAGCTGCCCAATAAAATTTCATGGTCGCTCTTCACACTGCTAGAACCACTACAGCCAATGCTGTCTTCCATATCAAGACATCCTTCCCTATTGAGCACAGTCTCTTCAATCAGGCTATCAAGGGGTTCTCGCATGTCTTGTTGACATCCTTCCCTATTAAGCTCAGGCTCATCAATGTGACTTTCAAGATGCTGGTTAATGCTCTCGCCTTCTTTACCAGATGGCAGAGTGACTATTTTTTGCATTAAATTATCCACTCTTTTCCTAGCCTTCCTCCTTAAATTGCTATGCTTGTAATAGTCCATGTAACCTGTTTCTTCAGTTCACCCCTTCAGAAATTTTCCTGTGGATCTAATCTGTACAGAGAGAGACAGAGGTGGGGACACAAGAACAAAGGTAGATATTAGTTAACATTAACAGTCAGCATCTATATTTTACTTTTAGTTACTTCTTAGGCTTATTTAACGTGCAGCGTCCATTACAGTTATGAATAATTTATAATTCTTCTATGCACATGCATATGGCACATATTAAATGATCTGCAAGAAAACCTGTTTATATGTGCCCAATAAATGGCATGTTGCTACAGCAATTAACAAGAATCTAGTAAACTTAACTTTAACTAATAGATATCACAATGAAATTTCCCAAATTAATAAATATTAACAGTTACTTGCATTGAGATAATGATTTGTTATATTACGGGTTTTCTGAAAATTTGATGAGACTAACATGCACAATGTTAACTTGCATTTACTGAACCAGGTTTAACTCTTGTTTAATTTGTTTCATGTTATAGTCATTGATTTTTACAAAGGGTATTTTAGAAATCTCTCGTTATCACTCCACAAATCAGAATAATAACTTAAGCCATAAAATAGCCATAGAAAGTATCTAACAATCAGGCTAGTGTAAAAACATTCAGATTACTATAAAAGTGGTGAAAATCTAAGATATATATTGCTCTTTAAACGTTTATTAGATTGTTATTATTATAATTAATCCAGAATGTATGCCTGTTTGCAGTGCACAAAAAACATATCTAAATAAATCTGCACATGTCGGTTCAACATACAACTTCAGTGTCCTAAAATGGCATCTGGCGCTAATTTTTGCTAGCTAACATAACCTAGCTTACATAACTTTAGCTCCGTTAGCTTATTTAATAGAGTCAGCTAACATACCTAAACGTCATTTCAGTCATGCTTCTAACGTCTACTAGCAAACCAACACTCTTAGTATCTCATTACAATTTGTATTGTAGAGTTAAATGTTTTTTAACAGTATAACAATTACTTACCAGTAAGCCCAAAGACTGCAGAGACGGCCACCGGACCTTTTAACCGCGAAGCAGAGAGCGCGTCCGCGAATACACGCGCAAATGCGCATGCACGTACCGTTGCAGTGTCATGCCTGCTGTAACCTGACACTTAGGGACCTTCTTAGTTTTATATTTCACAGTTCTTTTTTATTTCAGTGACAAGCACATTTTATTTATCTATCTATAAATAACATTTGTCATGTTCTCTCTAGCGCCAAACAATTTCACACGATAAGTAATAATAAATAATAAAAACTGTCCCAAGTTAGCTAATCTGAAAGGGGTGTTGTAAGAAAAATCCAATCAACCACACATACACAGGGTGCAAATATATATATATATATATATATATATATATTTGTTAGATATGTTTGTTTTTTTTTTTGTTTTTTTTGTAATAAACACTCGGCCACCTCTGGCCTACACACAATTCTTGCCTTCACCTAATAATAGCAATAATTAAATCAGGTTGTAAAGTGAAATAGAGTTTGTAACTCCCTTCTGTTAAGTAGCAGACATAGCCTAGTAGGCATAAATAAATTATTCATTGGAGCTTTGGGGGGAAAAGCTGCTCTGTAGTTTAGTGATTGCAGTAGAAACATTTAGCAGTGTAAACAGGCTGTGGCTGGGTGGGTCCTTTGGGCTCTGTGTAAGCACCACCTCACTGATATCACTCAAAATTGGTAACTGGTCCTGGGCCGTGCACATTGCCAGGTGTTGATTTTTGAGTGAAGATTCACCGGACCACATGCGAGGTTGTCTAAGTATTTCAACAAGTTAAATGATTCACGATTTTCAATTAAATTGTAATCCTACTTAATCAGTATTCAATTGAAGGCACCATTGTGGGATATTAAAAAGTGCCAAATAATAGGCCTACATTGAGCAGTTTTACTAAACAAGAACAATAAACAAAATATAATCAATTAACATTGTTGACATGTGAATCAGAATATTTACAATATATGCAAGAAAATTAAATTTTAATGAATAATAATAATAATAATGAATTTCAGTTTGTGTTAACAAGGTTTATGATTGACTGCTGAAGATGAATTAAGCAGTCTCACAGCTTAAGGTAAGAAGCTCAAGTCAGCTGTGGAGGCTTATTTTGTTTTTGTGATAAGACGGATCTTTTAGTACTAGCCTATCCCTTTGTCTGTTAAGAGCTTGGCATAGGGATTTTGCTATTTTAAACAGTCAGCTTGTGGCATTTGGCCCATGTCTGGCCCACACAGGACTTGCCATAACACAAGCCCAGCTCATGACATTCGGCCCAGGTCTGGCCCACACAACACTTGCCAAAACCCATTTCAAGCCCGGCTCATGACATTCAGCTCAAGTCTGGCCCACATAACACTTGCTGTGACCTATTCATGCCCGGCTCATGACATTTGGCCCAAGTCTGGCCCACACAACACTTGCCGTAACCTATTTCAAGCCCGGCTCATGACATTTGGCCCAAGTCTGGCCCACACAACACTTGCCGTAACCTATTTCATGCCCGGCTCATGACATTTGGGCCACCTTTGGCTCACACAATATTTGCCGTAACACAAGTTAGGTCCGGCTCATGACATTCGGCCCAAGTCTGGCCCACACAACACTTGCCGTAACCCATTTCAAGCCCGGCTCATGACATTTGGCCCAAGTCTGGCCCACACAACACTTGCCGTAACCTATTTCATGCCCGGCTCATGACATTTGGGCCACCTTTGGCTCACATAATATTTGCCGTAACACAAGTTAGGTCCGGCTCATGACATTCGGCCCAAGTCTGGCCCACACAACACTTGCCGTAACCTATTTCATGCCCGGCTCATGACATTTGGGCCACCTTTGGCTCACACAATATTTGCCGTAACACAAGTTAGGTCCGGCTCATGACATTCGGCCCAAGTCTGGCCCACACAACACTTGCCGTAACCCATTTCAAGCCCGGCTCATGACATTTGGCCCAAGTCTGGCCCACACAACACTTGCCGTAACCCATTTCAAGCCCGGCTCATGACATTTGGCCCAAGTCTGGCCCACACAACACTTGCCGTAACCTATTTCAAGCCCGGCACATGATATTTGGCCCAAGTCTGGCCCACACAACACTTGCCGTAACCTATTTCATGCCCGGCTCATGACATTTGGGCCACTTTTGGCCCACACAATATTTGCCATAACACAAGTTAGGTCCGGCTCATGTAATTTGGGCCACATTTGGCCCACACAACACTTGCCAGTGCCGTAACTGGGCCGTAAGTGCCAAAAGTGGCCCAGATTAGGTCCAAATCTGTCTGCTATCTGGGGAGGATTGAGTGGTCCACAGTGTCAAAGGCTGCAGAGAGGTCTAAGAGTACTAGAACAGCAGAGACTCCTGAGTCAACAGTTAAAATCAAATCATTAAAAACTCTTAAAAGTGCAGTTTCAGTGCTGTGACGGGATTTAACACTAGAAGTCCCAGAGAGCAGCCATTTGGCTTTTCTACCTATAAAACCCGCAGGACAGCCGATGGGCTGGAAGGCTTTAGGCTAATATCCTTAATCACCTGTGAACGGTTGCTTTTGTTATGTAAATAATGTGGGGCCATGCTGAGCCACTTCAAGGAAACTTGTGTTTCACTTTGCCATCTTAGGGAGAAATCAACACACATGTTTTTTTTCCTTTGTTGCTGAGATTTATTGATAAAAACAGTACAAAATAAAATAGAAACCAACCATTTGTACACATATTTACAAATATTATTAAAAAGTGAGTGAGTACATTCCAGCAATCACTCACAATCCTGGCACTGCCATGGTATCTCCCGTCTGCATTTACCACATGTGTATCTGTAGCAGTGAACACATCGCACAGTGGCATGATTGTTCTTGCATTGGTGTTTGACTTGACACATGGCTCTTTTTCCAGGGCTAGGTGTGGAGGGTTGTGTCCGAAGCAATTGTTCTTTTCTTGCCTTCTTCGCACACATATGAGAGTTAGCCAACTCTCTTGCAAGCTCCACCAGGAAGTCCACCCGTCTTTCCTGCCTTCCGGTGCATGCTTGATACAGCACATGTGCATTCAGTGCTGCCATGTCAATCATGTTATAGAACACGGCAACTGGCCAGCGCCGTGTCCCTGTGCGGACAGTGTACTCCCGCACCATCTGGTCCATCACATCCACGCCGCACTTTGTGGTGTTGTAAAGGGAACCACAAAAGACCTGCAACATACCTGAGTGGTGAATTCATTGCGATCTGTGTGTATAGCGGATTGAGGGATTTCCCGGCGAATCTTGTTGACTGTGCCGAGGATGGTGGTTTTCCGGCTAAGAAGTTTATGCGCAAGTGACAGCGATGTGAAGAAATTGTCCGTGGTAACATTTCTGCCCTTGTCTAGGAATGGTTCCATCAGCCTCATCACTACATTTTCAGACAGTCTCTCTCCACTGGGACGACTAGGGTCCTTGCCAAGATATGGGAGGACATTACAAATGTACTTGGATTTTAGGTCGCAAGCCACCCAAAACTTGATCCCAAACTTGTCAGGTTTAGTTGCAATATACTGCAGGAAACAGCAGCGAGTCTTTGATGGGAAAAGCTGTTCATCAACGGTGATATGTAGACCAGGGTTGTAGGACGTGATGCAATTGGTGACAAATGATCCCCACACACTGGAAATTGCAGCAAACTTATCAGTCTTTGCTCGATCCCTCCGGGTGGACCTGTCATCAAAGCGTAGGTGTCGCATGATGTCTTGGAAGCGGTTTCGCGGCATTGTTCCAATGATATGTGGGTTTCCCAGGTTTGCTGACCAGCAGTCACGTAGTGATGGAACCTTGGTAAGCCCCCGCAAGATGACAATTGCAATAAATGCCATTAGTTCAGGGAGGGCCATGAACCAATGAACATGCTCCGTTTCCTGTGCATGTTGAATAGTCCATTCTTGAATGCTATGAAGCATGTCAAGAGTGATGAAACACAGGAAGCTCTGAAGGCGACTCGAGATACTTTTCCTGGCCTTAGCCGTTGGCTCTCCATCTGCAGCGTACGCTTTGATTGGGGTGAAAGGGAGACGCATCCCCACCTGTTCTTCACGCCACACTGTGCCATCTTTCGCTGTCTCTGTCAGGTCAGTCCCCAAACGGGCTCTCTTTTTTGGTTGAGGAGCAGTCTCCTCATCTGCAGTGTGAACAAATTCAAATTGTGAGCAATGGAAAAGTCAAATGATATCACAAATGCATGCATAGATACTAATAATAATTCCAGTATCTCCTCTGTATCGAAATAATGTCTGAAATATCTTCCTAAATAAAAAGATACAACTAAAGCAAAGAAACAACTAATAATGTTTTGCACTTCAGATGGCAGTGAATGTCTGCTAAGTAGTACAAACAAAAAAGTGGACAATACAAAAAAGGCAGAGTAAATATTTTTGTCACTCCACTCTGCTTTTTTGGTGTTTTCCACTTACTGGTTTGAAATGAAATAGGAAATAATATGAAATGAAACTTAACCTGAAGACAGATCAGACAGCTCTGAGTCCGAATCCGGCTGTAGTTCTATGTCTTCTCCATCTGAGTCACAAGGGTTTACTTCACTCAGGATAATTTCCAAGGCCTGCCGAGTGGTGAGTCTTCTCTGCATTTTCTTTTCTTGGAGAGGAGGTTCGTACACCACAGAATTCTTGAGGGCACTGAAGTAGTAGGCTATGTGCAGTGAGATTTTATCCACCTCAGCACAAAAGGAATTACCTCTCATTTGAGAGCAAGCTGCATGCAATTAGATGTGCTAATTCATACCTGTTTACACCTGGGCAAGACCTTACATGCCAATGTGAGACATGGTCAATCAAGTTCTCTGCTTTTAACAGCCCTCCCTCCCCCACACATACAAACAAGCCACCAGCAACCATTCACACACACCCCCCAACCCCCCTGCAGATTGCTCAGGTAATGACCACATTTACACATGAATTGATGCTAATGATAGCCAAAAGACTAGCCAGTTATGTTAGTTAGACTGTTTGGAAGACCTGCAAGAATAACTTCTACTGGAACGAGATCCCAAACGTGGCTAAAGGAGGGTTACAAATCTCTGGGACTTCTAGTGTTAAAGCCGGACTGTAACTTTTCATAAACATTGTTATTGATTAAAAAAGTTTGCAGCTGCATAGAAACTTCTGTTGTAAACTTTTTCAGCAAAACCAGGAGACTTACATGGTTTCTTTATAGGCCTTTCAGTGGGGCTGTCCTTAAAGGTGCTAAACTTACACACAGACTTAGGGCTGACCACTACATCTAATCATCAAAAGACAATAGAGGCAATTACCCCCAACTGAGATAATGGTACCCCCCCAAATGGTATAAACAACAAATGGTCACGAGACCTAAGACTATGTAACATTCACACACAGTTCAACTCTTAGTTGGAAGATCAAAGACTAACCAAACTCCTGACTATTACAATGTTTAGACAGCTAACTTACAGCTGACTTCTGATCAGTAAATTGATGCCATCATGTTCACCTTGAATGCCCATTACAGTGTAGTTCATCTTAGTTTTTCATGTGATGTTATGTAAGGAAGTAAGATCCGCAGATCTAAAACATATTCTTAAATTTGAATACTTGTTTATAGTTTATCCTCTGTTGTCCAGGCAGGGAAGATTAACATACATGTTAATATTGTTTATCCTCTGCTTTGCCAGAGAAGTGTTTCATCCTCTTGCTAGAGAAGGTTTTATCCTTTGTAAAGTTAGGGAAGATTTAGCATCAAGAGCTAATATTGTGTATCCTTTGCTTTAGGCAGAGAAGAATTAGCTTTACGTGCTAGTTATTTCTGTTGATCCTCTGTTCTTGTAGGCAGGGAAGTTAAGTGTGAAGTGTTGGTCATTTGGAGAGTTAACAATAGCTGATGTGTTAACAAGTGTACCCTCTGTGTAGACACTAGTCACTGGTACACACTGGCAACAAAGAAAACTCACAAAAATGTTTAGGAAAAATGCTAGACTGATCCCCACTACTGAAAAAGGTGGTCGTGCGACTCCATTGTGGTCAGAAAGCGAATTTAAAACATTGTTGGGAGAGCAAATGGACTCTATAGTGACGAAGCCAGTCAGATTGAATTTGACAAAGAAATTTGGCATTGATGCAGACAAAGTATGGTCAATTGAAGATTGTAAAAAGGTGCTTGGAGAAAGCATCCGCAAAAACAATGTGAAGGGCATTATTTGTTGTCACAGAGAATTTGTTTTAGCAAAAGCTACAGAACAGTCTAAGCGCAACTCAGAGCTAGAGAAACAGATCAATGAGCTACGTGCTAGAATATCTTCGTTGACTAAATTGAGCCGCAACAAAGCTATAGAAAAAACTGATGAGGGAGAATTTAGTCAGCCGGATAACATTTATCCTGACTTAAAAGCTTTCTTTGAAACAGATGAAAGCTATCCTGATTTACAGTCTTTTGATAGAATTGAGGACAATGTCAATGCAGATGTAAATGCAGTTGAAGTGTGCGGAGCTAGACAAAAGCCTGTTGAAAAGGTGATTGATACAGTTCCATTTGCAACCCCCATATTTCAGGTACAAGCAGTCAAAACATCTTTAGGTCCTAAAGATATTGAGAGAATTGCTGAAAGTTTGCCATCAGTGCAAAGAAATTTTTCTGAGTTTAGGAGAGAGTTGTCCAAAAAGATGCGGCTCTATGAAATGTCTCTATCTGAAATCACCCAGCTAATATCACAGATCTTGACTGAGTCGAATTCAGTGATTTTGAAAGTGCTGTAAGCAATTCGGAACTGCAACAGGCCAGTAAAGGTGATTTGAGAGAAGGTGTTTTGAAAATTTTAAAGAACATTGTTGGACCGAAAGTGGACTGGTCAAAAATTAACAATTGTGTACAGAAGAGGGGTGAAACTGTTTGTGAGTACACAGAACGATTCTGTCAGTCAGCTGCACCGTACAGTGGAATTGCAGACACTCCAGAGAAGGTGTTAGGTGATAATGGCCCTTTGGTTCGCACATGGTTTCATTGTCTTTTGCCAGAACACAGAAAGGCGTTGCCTTACTTAAACATCACATGGTGTACGAGAACCCTGCAAGGCAACTTGGACAGTTTAGTTACTTGGGAAAGAGACTCTGATGTCAAGGCAAGAGTAAAAATTGCAGCAGCATCCTTTAAGGTCAATTCAGAGAAACAGAAACGCAAATGTCCTAAGAGAGAGGGCAGCTGTAATTACTGTGGTAAACCTGGCCATTGGATGAATGAGTGTAGGAAAAGCAAAAAGAACTTTAAAGAAGTAAATAAGGTTACTCAGCTTCTGCTTAGCCTGCTTGCTATTCTGAAGCAGCCCCTTCCCTCTTCGTTAAACTCGTGGGGCAACTTGATACGGTGTTAACCATTTAGGCTGTGATTGCTTAATCTCCCCAGTAACTTACAACAAAGATGAAAGACTTATTGACTGTCACAGCCTTTGTTTGGGGGACATTCAGTATACTCACAGCCTTAAATGTTATGCCACAGAATATTGCAGTCAGACAACCATCCTCTGTTAATGATGTCTACTAGGACTGATGTTTTACTGGAGAATGGAAATGTGCCAATTTTCTCACACACTCTTCAGTGTGCACACAACAGGGACAGAATAGGACACAAAGACCAGTGCGGAGCCCATGGAAGAACCGAAGTGCAACAGGCCTCGGGGGTCAGCCATGTGGTGAAGATCTCCTCATAGGTTTCCCCCTCAGTAGTTTATCCTCACCTCACTGGTCCATAGGTGTCAAATCAATTAAGATTAGGAAAAGAAAAAACACTATACGATCACAATGTTTTCTGTAATATAGTTATATGTAAAAACTATATGGTCACCAGAAGTTTTAGACGTAAAACCACTATACGATCAAATGACTTATGGAAGAATGAAGTCTATGCATGAATACTGCTGGTCTGCCGTTTCTTTGTTTTCTTGTGTTACAGGTATGTGTTGATGTCTTCGCAAACTGAAACCTGGTGTAAAGCATCACCTCAGATTTCCATGAACAAGCCTCAAGCCTTGTTTATACTTTCGCCTGGCTCCACAGCGCGAGTCTCCGCAGACTGCGCGCGCACCTCCCCAAACGGACGAGGCGTTTATACTCGCCGTTGTACTATTCTTTGAAACGACAGAGGGCGACTCGAGTAATTGTCCTCTAAACCATCAGTATCAGCGGTGAGAAGAAGAAAGCTACACACGTGACAATATTTATTTTAGTACACCACCACCAATACCACACTACAAAAAGAATCGTGTAAAACCCAGTAAACCCTGAGATTATTACTAGTGACAATAAAACAAAATATATGGATATGAGAATGTGCATACAATATAACTAAATTAATAATCTCTTACATATTTTCTAATTTCACTAAACATTTCATTAAGTTTCATGAACATTTTTATTAAACATGGACCATTATGTTCATTAAAAATACTTTTTATGCTATTGTATGCTCATTTTTTAAATGTAAGCAACTAATTTAGACGTGCAAACTGGGTGCCGGTGTGGTGAGAAGTTCGAGCTCGGCCAGATTCGGCTCAAAGTCGTTCATCTTCGGATGCGGCGCCGCGCGCGTTGTTACAAAATCTGCCGTGCACACCGCCAGGCGAAATGGGCCCTTTGCGCACCCAACGCGCGCGACCGGCCACACCGCGATGACGTCATTTTTGCCGCACGCACCTTCGCGCTCGTGCGGACGCGTCGAGTATAAACCAGGCTTCATGAAGGAAAAGTCATCAGAGCGACTCTACGTGCGAAATGGACTCTACAGGAAACAGACTTCACAGCAATTCAGGCGCCATGGACTTTCAAGACTTACACTCTTATGTTACATGGTTTTCTGTGTAATCATGTAGTTTATTCGACATTTCACACCCTGCGTCATATGTGTCAACAGTTATGGTTTTGAGAAGAACTATGACACTCATGTAAATCAAGGACACAACACAGAATAAGTTATATGTGCCTGTAATTTTTTCAAGTTACCAGAATTAACTTTTGAGTGTCTAAATTTGTATTTTGTGAGAGTTTTTAAGAACTCTCAAAGAGGGGACTGAAGGGTTACAAATTTAAGAATCTATTTCAGATATGCTTCCTTAATCTCATCACAGTGAAGAATACTGATTTTAGCATTTGAGGTTTTAATTTAGATAGTATATAAACTGAGAAAGTGATTATTGAGTTTACAGCAAGATATTCCTGCCCGACCTGTTTTTCCTTTGTAAGTTAAATGAGTCAGATCACGGAGACGCTAACCTATTGTCTTTAATGGCTCTTGGAGCAAGAGCCACAGTCCAGACGTTGAATCGTTTGGCTGATTGGATTAGCACATATGCATTTGAGTGGTTATGCTGATTAAATTGAGACTGCCGGTCTGGGGCGGGTTCCTTAACCTGTATACTCATTTACATGCTTTGTTTGAATTTGTCTCCACCTTCAAAAGTCCCTCCTCCTAAAATGCCTATAAGACACCATGTAAATTTATATACTTTAGATTATGTTGGATTCCTGCAGCCACGTACAGCGGAGTTCTCAATAAAGAATAACTTCTGTTGGACGCGATCCCAACTGTCTCCTGGTCTCTGCTTTGAAGAAAGAAAAACTTTACAACACTACTTTCTCCAAGACTTTAGATAAGAAAGACAGTTTAGAAATGGGCCTGAAGTTGGAGAGAACAGAGGGGTTGAGATTTTCCTTTGTTGGGGGTTGTACAACAGCGTGTTTAAAGGCGGACGGAACATGACCAGAAACAAGACAAGTATTTATCAATGATAAAATACATGGTCCAACGGTATCAAAGACTTCTCTAATCACACGAGAGGGAATGCTGTCTGAGGGACAATTTGTGGGCCGCAGATGATGGACCACCTCAGATAGGGAGAAGATTGATATGGGCTCAAACTGGTCTAGTACCACAAGGCATATAGGAGGAACAGAGGGATCATGGTCGCAGGATGTGGTTACAGAAGATCGAAGAGCAAAAATCTTCTCAACAAAAAATTCTAGAAAAGAGTTACAGAGGTCCAATGTAGGTGTAGTAGGAACAGAGTTGTGAGGATTTGTAATGATGTTAAACATGTTAAAAAGAACCTGTGGCCTGTGACGGTTGTTTGCGACCAGTTTAGAAATAAAATCAGATTTTGCAAATTTTACAGCTCTCTGATAGTCAGATAGATATTGCTGTAGAATTTCATATGACATTCTGAGTTTATCTTTCTTCCACCTTCTATCAGCTTGCCGACATGCACGTCTGATCGCTCGGGTGGTGTCATTTAGCCAAGGCTCTGAAAGCGCTTTAGTGCGTTTCATCCTCAAAGGAGCTACAGAGTCTAAGATGTTTGTGCAGGTTGAATTAAAAAGAGTTATAAGTACATCAGCATCAGTAACATCACCTCCATCCAAGTTATAGAGCACAGAGTCTTTGAAAGCAGCAGAGAACTGTGCCGGGGTTTGACTGTTAATTACACAGCGGCAGTGTGCAAAGGGAAACTTGACCACAAAACATGGGACTGTAATCGTAAACAAGACAGGGAAGTGATCCGAAATACATACGTTACATATTTCATTTACATGAACACACAAGCCATGAGACAGCACAAGATCTAATGTGTGTCCCTTTACATGTGTTGGGCCAGACACCGACTGAGTGAGATTAACCCTCTGAGGTCGACAAACGCGCCGGCGCGTTTTGCTGGATTTTCTCCACATTGTAGCACTATAAACTTAAATTTCTCCGTCATTTATGGTCATACAGAAAAAAGAAATATAAAAAAAGAATCTGTGGTATTTCTACTTTTGTATGTGTCCACTTCCAATCAAATCAAAACATTGTGCTTTTGTAAAATAAAGAAAATAAACAGTGTGTGCGTTCTGCCTCTCCGTCGCGGTGAACTTTTTTTTCTTGAGCACGTCTATAAACTGAAACAAAACTCAGCGAATACTTGTCACACATTTATGAGCCATACACCTTTATAAACATTTAAGTGTGTACTTTTAAATGATCGGATTCAAAACGAAAACAAATATTCTCTGTTTAAGTAATTTGTATAAAACCAACAAGATGTCCAGCTTCTCAAACGCTTCCTAATTATTTTTAATTCGGCCACGCCCACTCGCGCAAAAGATATTCACATGCAAATCTCCACATGGAACGCGATCGCCCTCATTACCTCAACAACAAAACACTTCACTTCACTTTTCGTCGAGTTTGAAAGACGTGCCTGAGCTTACATTGGATTTACATCAGAAGAAGAAGAACGATATTTGAAGACAAGAAAGATAAGGTAAGAAATTCTTACATATTAGTTTGCTATTGTTGCATAAATTTCACATTGCAGTTGAACTGTTGCTAGATATATGGTGAATATTATAATATTTAGACCCGTGTTTACTGTTACTGTGTTTGTGGATATCTGCTCAAACGTAGATATGTATATGGTAGGCCTAACCATAATGTTTTATATTTGATCGCGATCGCGTTTTAATGTATCATATTTTTGATCGCGATCGCGTTTGAATGTATCATATTTTGGAAAAGCAAAACGCTCCAAACGGCTTCATGTTTTTACTATTATCTCATTTCATATCATCATAACGAATGGAAACATTTGAAGTAACATGATAATCAATATATTTTTCTCTAGCTTAGTTGTTACTGAAATCTTTTTGAAAATATATATAGGCTGCTATATTGTTATTATTTTATGCAGCACTGCGCATAGCCTATACCTACAAGGCACAACAGACCTGGTGTTCATTATATATTGTTGGAAACATTTGTGTGAGTGTGTGTGTGTGTATTCTGTGAATTTTAAAAAGCCATTTTAACAAGAAAAATCTAAAATGTATTCCCAAAATCGTGCAGGCCTTTCTCTTGATATCAGTATGTGCACTTTTTTTTTTTTTTTTTCAGGGCCCAGATGCCACTGAGTCCTGCTGACTTCAACATTCACAGTACATGTCTCTGTACATGAACATGGTAAAGTGAAAATCAAACACCTTAGAAAATGAAAGGTATGTACAATGTTTTTAGGAATGGCACAAAGGTCTCTTTCTTCAATAAGTGCTTTTTTGTTGTGTATCTTTGGATTATGTTGTGTTGTAAATAAATCCAAACAATTTTAAAAGCCATTCTTTTTTAAATCTCCTCATTCTTTGTGCAAGGTTGGTCAGAATGATGGGCCCTGATAAGCTCCTAATAGGGCCATTAGGGAGGTTCTTTGTCTTTCTCAGGTGTGGAAAGCTTTCATATTAATGAGGTGATCCGCCCCTTCGCATATTGCTTTCTAACACAAAACACGTCGTAAAATTTTTAAATCAATATATTGTCTTCTCTGAATGAGCAGTCAGGGTGATTCTCACATAGTTTTAGAGCAAATATTCTAGGCTACGTGATACAATTTTCAAAAGTCTTGTGAAGAAATAATCAGTAGGGGTTTCATGACCTTATTTCAGTGAGAATTTATTTTTGTATTTTCACAAACCACGCATAAATGTCATTATCTCAAAACTACAAACTTTTACATACATGCTGCTGATATATTATTGTAGCAGAGTTTGTGCTGAATACAGTGTAATTAGACTTTAGCCATGAAAATGTCACAAGTAACAGAAATAACCACAAATGTCAGAGCATGTCAGAACACCTCCAGGGCCCAGAAAACAGCTCAGACCCCAGAGGGTTAAAAGCGTTTAGAAGATTTAAGAAGTCTTTAACCATAGGTTTGTTTTCACAGCATACATGTAAGCTAAAATCACCAGAAATTATAAAATGATCATAGTTTAACCTTAGACCTGCTATAAAATCAGCAAAGTCTTGCATAAAATCTTTGTTGAATTTCGGTGGACGATACACAACTGCACACAGCGTCGGAGAAGAGGCGTTTAGTTCGAATAGCTGCAGCTCAAAGCTTGAATAGTTGACAGATGCAGACAGCCGACACTGGAAGGTGGATTTAAACACAGTGGCAAGTCCTCCACCTTTACCAGTGGTCCGAGGAGAGCTAAAAAATGTACAGTTTGGAGGGAGAAGTTCAGAAAAGGAAGCAGACTCACCAACATGAAGCCAAGTCTCAGTCAGCAGCATGAAGTCCAATTTATAAGATGTAAAAAAATCATTTAGCACAAAAGTTTTGTTGGCCAGTGATCTGACATTAATCAGGGCCATACGAAGAGTTAAATCCAAACTGTCTGTCTTTGGGGCCCGCCGCAGTGCGCGCAGATTAGCCGTTTTCACACCACGTCGACAGTCAGGCCGAAATTTCCTCACCGACGCCGGGTTTCCCGTCCGGTGTCAGCCCACGGGGCACCATGTATCAGGCTGAAAGGAGCCACGACAGGCTGTGACGCAACAGCAATCGGGCTGGGGAAAACAGGTCGAATCCACGGGACCTCCGAGCACCGGCAGCCACAAACAGCGGGGCGGCCGCAACCCCCACCGCAGAGGAGACGAGGATGAGGCACATCCGAAGACCTCAGGTAAGCCTTGAGGCGAACAAGCACTCCGTTTGTTTCTAGAAGAAAATTGCATAATCGTCCACCCACAATAAGGCAGATCAATAATATTGTTGAATATTAAATGTCCCCAACTAAGCAAGCCAAAAGCCAAGGCAACAGTGGCAAGGAACCAAAACCAAAACAGAATGGAGAAAAAATCCTTGGGAGAACCCAGGCTCAGTCGGGGGCCAGTTCTCCTCTGGCCAACGAGCGAACAGTGTGTGATTATGATCCAGGCAGCATTACAGGTCTGAAGTCAGATTGGTCGTGTCGATGAGGCCTTCACAAGGCTGATGAGGCTGGCACTTCAGAATGCGTCATGGTTAGGTCCAGGTGCAGATCCACCATCTGATCTGGATACGGCCAGGGTCCACCTCACTTCAGGAAACGGAGAGACTGGTTGACACTTCAGGACTGCGTTGTCGTCGTGTCCAGGCGCTGGTCCTTCATCAGATCTGGATACGGCCTGGATACGACGGACTGCGGTAAACCTCGGTATAAACAGAGATACTAATATTAGCGTATACGGCATTCTTCTTATGATGTAACGAGTACATCAGGATTTATGGGAAGTGTTCCCGGTTCCGGCTGGCCTAATCTATACAGCCTAATATGGAATTATAGAAGTCTATAATGTGTTATGTCAAAGAGATGTGTTTTTAGTCTAGCTTTGAACTGACAGAGTGTGTCTGCTTCCCGGACAATGTTAGGAAGACTGTTCCAAAGTTTTGGTGCTAAATAGGAGAAGGATCTACCACCAGCAGTCGATTTTGATATTCTAGGTATTATCAACTGGCCGGAATTTTGAGATCGCAATAGACGTGAAGGACTATAATGCGTTAAGAGCTCGCTCAAGTACTGTGGAGCTAAACCATTTAGTGCTTTGTAAGTAATCAGCAATATTTTAAAATGTATACGATGTTTAATAGGGAGCCAGTGCAGTGTTGACAGAACTGGGCTAATATGGTCATACTTTCTGGTTCTGGTAAGAACTTGAGCTGCTGAGTTTTGGACCAGCTGTAATTTGTTTATTAAGCGTGCAGGGCAACCACCCAGTAGAGCATTGCAATAATCTAGCCTTGATGTCATGAAAGTATGAACTAATTGTTCCGCATTTGTCAATGAGAGCATATGATGTAATCTAGATATATTTTTAAGATGGAAAAAAAGCGGTTTTACAGATACTAGACATGTGACTTTCAAATGAAAGATTGGTATCAAAGAGCACACCCAGGTTCCTAACCAACGATGAAGACTTAACAGAGCAGCCATCAAGTGTTAGACAGTATTCTAGGTTATTACGTGAGGACGTTTTTTTGTCCAATAATTAGAATCTCTGTTTTTTCAGAATTAAGTAGTAGGAAATTACTAGTCATCCAATTTTTTATATCAGCTATGCATTCCATTAATTTTGTGAATTGGTAAGTTTCGTCTGGGCGTGAAGAAATAGAGAGCTGAGTATCATCAGCATAACAGTGAAAACTAATGCCATGCTTCCTAATGATATCTCCCAAGGGTAGCATGTACAGAGTGAACAGCAACGGTCCTAGTACTGAGCCTTGTGGTACGCCATACTGAACTTGTGACTGATAAGACATCTCTTCATTTACTACTACAAACTGATAACGGTCAGATAAGTATGATTTAAACCATGCTAGTGCAATTCCACTAATGCCAACATAATTTTTTAGTCTATTTAAAAGAATGTTGTGGTAGTGCGATAGTGTCAAATGCAGCACTAAGATCGAGTAATACAAATAGCGAGATACAACCACGATTGGATGATAAGAGCAAATCATTTGTGACTCTAATGAGAGCAGTCTCAGTACTATGATACGGTCTAAATCCTGACTGGAAATCCTCGCAGATATCATTTCTTTCTAAAAAGGTTGTGAGGATACCGCATTTTCTAGTATCTTTGACAGAAAAGGTAGATTCGAGATCGGCCTGTAATTGACTAATTCTGTAGGATCAAGTTGCGTTTTTTTAACAAGCGGTTTAGTCATAGCCAGCTTAAAAGTTTTCGGGTACATATCCTAGTGACTAAGATGAATTAATGATATTAAGAAGAGGATCTGTGACCTCTGGAAGCAACTGTTGGGAACTTTTTATTCCTTCATCGAAGCAAAAACCAGGAGACTTGAGATGGATCTTATAAGCAGAAGAGATTTATTCTTCCGAGTCTGTAGTTCATCAAGTCTGTAGTTCATCATCATCAAGTCTGACCATAATACAGTATTCATTGTAATTATACTTTTCAAAGAGGGGAGGGATTACATAGAGGTAGAGACTCTGAATAAAGCATGTAAATGAGTATACAGGTTAAGGAACCCGCCCCAGACTCCAGCGTGTTACAAGTCTCAATCCAATCAGCATAACCATTCAAACGCATATGTGCTAATTCAATCAGCCTAACGATTCAACCTCTGGACTGTGGCTCTGGCTCCAACAGCCATTAAAGACAATAGGTTAGTGTCTCCGTGATCTGACTCATTTAACTTACAAAGGAAAAACAGGTCTGGCAGGAATATCTTGCTGTAAACTCAATAATCACTTTCTCAGTTTATATACTATTGTAGTTGAAACTTAAATTAAACATTTAATAAATTTGTAATACAACCCTTACCCCTTTGAGAGTTCTTAAAAACTCTCACAAAATACAAATTTAGACACTTAAAAGTTCATTCTTGTAACTTGAAAAAGTTACAGGCACATAGCAAGTTCATTCTTGTAACGTATGATAGTTACAGGCACATAGCATGTTCATTCTTGTAACGTGTGATAGTTACAGGCACATAGCATGATCTGTGTTGTTCATCTGTAATTGCATGAGGTTTCCGAACCATGAAAAGTTATCTTCAGTCATCTGGTGTAATTTTGTTGAAAGATCAAGATTGTCTTGTTGTATTTTGTTCAAGTTCTCTGATGGACGACTGAAGTTCCCGTAGGTGAGTCTCTGCGTTGTGTATTTTTTTCTTTTGGGATAGTTCGTTCAGCAGTGGGTCTAGTTGTCTTCTAGAGGTTGTGGCTTCATATGCAGGTGAGACGGTCGTTGCATATGGATCTCGGAAACAGCCATCAAGTGGTATCTGCACAGAGTAAGAAAGAAAACAGAAAACAGAGCAGTATTTCTTCAAACACTAGGGTTGTATGGTTTTTAGAGTCTGCTGTTGTCGTTTCATTCTTTCCCTATTTCTTAATTGATTTGACACCTATGGACCAGTGAGGTGGGGATAAACTACTGAGGGGGAAACCTATGAGGAAATCTTCACCACATGGCTGAGCCCCGAGGCCTGTTGCACTTCGGTTCTTCCATGGGCTCCGCACTGGTCTGTGTGTCCTATTCTGTCCCTGTTGTGTGCACACTGTACAGTGTGTGAGAAAATTGGCACATTTCCATTCTCCAGTGAAACATCAGTCATAGTAGACATCATAATAGAGCATGGGGGTCTGATTGGAATATTTCTGTGGTATAACATTTGAGGCTGTGACTCTACTTAACCAGGGTTCCCCAAAAGAAGGCTGATTAAACAAAAACTTTACTTTTTTTACAAAAAAAGTTACTGGGGAAATTAAGCACTCACAGCCTAAATGGTTAACACATTATCAAGTTACCCCACGAGTTTCACAGTGAGGGGAGGGGCTGCTTCAGAATAGCAAGCAGGCTAAGCAGAAGCTGAGTAAGCTTGTTAACTTCTTTAAAGTTCTTTTTGTTTTTCCTACACTCATTCATCCAATGCCCAGATTTACCACAGTAATTACAGCTGCCCTCTCTCTTAGGACATTTGCGTTTCTGTTGCTTCTCTGAGTTGACCTTAACCCCTTAAACTCTTTGGGTAATTTTGGAATTCCGCATGAAATTGGACATACCCAAATCTGATGGCTCCCCTTACCCACATACAGTGAAGTGAATGCAAAATATTGGTGTCATTTTATAGGAAACCATTTAAACAAACAAAATCAAGTGTCAAATGTAATAAAAACTATTGTATGTGTTTAAAATATCAAAAGAAACACACAAAAAAGTAGGCGCTTTTGTGTGTTTTTTTCATTGAATCTTTCTTTGAAAGTGTATAACTGTGGTATTGTGTGCAACAGCTACCTATTATAAGTTCCATTTGATTCCACTAGATGTCGCCAAACACTGAAAAAAATATTATGTGTCTAACATTTTGTGAATGAGTGCGAGAGTGAGCACTGTAATGCGTGCACGACTCTAAATGCGTCCAAACTGCGCGCCGCAGAATATAGGTAAAATTGCGCGCTGAATATCTCTGGTTGGTTTAGAGGAAAGGTGTGTTCACGACATGTTCACGTAATGGTGAGATCATTAGCTTTCCAATGATGCGTAGTTCGTCATCATCCGTCGGCGATAACATATATCATGTGGACATATTATGTGGATCGACTGCCATTTTCATAAGGATCGACTTATTTCCTGCATTACTGGACTAAATGAGACATAACGATGGATTATTTCTCAAGCGAAACTCACATAAAGGTGAAAATGGAGTCATTTTGAAGAAAACAGTCTAAGGTGAAAGTCTATGTATCTTTTTGACTACTTTTAGCTCAGACATGCTGTAATTGGAGATGAAATGCAACGTTTCTCCTAGTTTGTTTACAAAGATCAAAGATGTACTTCGCGACTCATTCTGCAATCATTTGATCTGTTGTATTATGTCAACTAAATAAACCATATAGCAAAAATCATGAGAAAGAAAGCTTTTGTTTGGTATATGACTTGCCTTTGTTCATCAAATTTGACTAATGCCATCAATATTCAAATTCATAATCACACTTATTTTTGATCGGTATTTCGGTTGCGGGTGGAGGAATTTAAACATTTAAATGATGCGATATGTAAAATGAATGAAAAAATGATGGTTTTGTGTGAAAATTAGAGGGTCTAAGCTTTGTAATGATATCACATATGACTGTTAATGTTTCATCAGGACCTTTAAATATTAAAGGACGATCGTAATAACGATCTTAATAACGCAATTCCAACCCGGTACCGGGTTTACGGGTTTAACAGGTTAAAGGATGCTGCTGCAATTTTTACTCTTGCCTTGACATCAGAGTCTCTTTCCCAAGTAGCTAACCTGTCCAAGTTGTTTTGCAGGGTTCTACTGGACCATGTTAATTCTAAGTAAGGCAATACATTTTTATGTTCTGACAAAAGCCCATCAAACCATGCCCGATCTAAAGGGCCATTATCATCTAACACCTTCTCTGAAGTGTCAGCAATTCCGTTGTAAACTGCAGCGGTCTGGCAAAATCTTTCAGTGTACTCACAAACAGTTTCACCCTTCTTCTGTACAAAACTAGTGATCTTCGACCAGTCCATGTTCGGTCCAACAATGTTCGTTAACACTCTCAGAACTCCCTCTCTCAATTAATCTTTTCTGCCATTTTGAAACTCAGAATTGTTTACAGCATTTTCAAAATCATTGAATTCTGACTCAGTCAAGATCTGTGATATTAGCTGGGTGACTTCAGCTAGAGACATATCATAGAGCCGCATCTTTTTGGACAACTCTCTCCTAAACTCAGAACAATTTCTTTGCACTGATGGCAAACTTTCAACAAGTCTCTCAATATCTTTAGGACCTAAAGCTGTTTTGACTGCTTGTATGGGGGTTGCAGATGGAACTGGATTAACCCCTTTTCCCCTACTCTGAGCCTTTTGTCTTGCTCCACACACTTCAACTGCATTTACATCTTTCATCATGGCATTGACATTGTCCTCTATTCTATCAAAAGACTGTAAATCAGGATAGCTTTCATCTGACTGTTGGTCTTCTGAGTCACATTTGGTTGAGGCTTTGTTATGGCCCACCTTGTATGTGAGACAGGACACTTGAGTCTGCAATTGTTTGTTCTGTTCTTTTAACTTATCAATACAACGAGCTTGTTCTTGTACAATGGATAAGCTAAATTTTCTGTGGCAGCAGATCATGCCTTTTATGTTTTTCTTCCTGATACATGCACCCAACACCTTCTTGTAATCTTCAATAGACCATACTTTTTCTGGGTGAATGCCAAATTTCTTTGTTAAATTCAATCTGACTGACTCAGTCTTTATGGAGTCCATGTGCTGTGCTAACAATGACTTGAACTCACTGTCTGTCCATAAAGGAGTCGCAAGACCACCTTTTCAGTTGTGGGGATTAGTCTAGCACTTTTCCTAAACATTTTGTGAATTTCTTTGTTACCACACAAACAAACACTAAACCTTTTCTGATCAACAGAGGGTACACATGTTAACACAGATCAACTATTGTTAACCTTCCTTGCCCAGAGCAAAGGATAACACAAATTACTAGCACTTTACGCTAATCTTCCCTGCCTGAAAACAGAGGATAAATTTAATCTCTAAAAGCAAACTTTTAGAGGATAACTTAGTTAACCAAACTCTACAGCTGTTTGTTAACTTCTTCTCTGAACGGCGCAGAGGAAAAAAAAATTTGTACTGGTTTGCAACGGTTATTTGAATGGAGTGAAACTCACCAAATCTTTTTGTTTGTAGAGAAAGATTCCGTCTGGAAAAGTTCAGTCTTTGAGATTCTTGAAGTTTCAAGATTCAGATCTTTGAGCTTGAAGTTCTTTGTTGAGTTTCCTTTTCTCCATCCGGGTCTCACGGCACCAAATTGTTGGGAATTTTTTATTCCTTCATCGAAGCAAAAACCAGGAGACTTGAGATGGATCTTATAAGCAGAAGAGATTTATTCTTCCGAGTCTGTAGTTCATCATCATCAAGTCTAACCATAATACAGTATTCATTGTAATTATACTTTTCAAAGAGGGGAGGGATTACATAGAGGTGGAGACTCTGAATAAAGCATGTAAATGAGTATACAGGTTAAGGAACCCGCCCCAGACTCCAGCGTGTTACCAGTCTCAATCCAATCAGGCATAACCATTCAAACGCATATGTGCTAATCCAATCAGCCTAACGATTCAACGTCTGGACTGTGGCTCTGGCTCCAAGAGCCATTAAAGACAATAGGTTAGCGTCTCCGTGATCTGACTCATTTAACTTACAAAGGGTAAACAGGTCTGGCAGGAATATCTTGCTGTAAACTCAATAATCACTTTCTCAGTTTATATACTATTGTAGTTGAAACTTAAATTAAACATTTAATAAATTTGTAATACAACACAACTCTTTCAGTAGCTTAGTCGGTATAGGGTCTAACATACATATTGTCGATTTAGATGATTTAACGAGTTTAGTAAATTCTTCCTCTCCTATAGCAATAAATGAATCAAATTTTTCTTCAAGGAGACTACAATGCACTGCCTGATGCGATACTGTAGTAGACGGTTGCAGTGTTATAATTTTCTCCCTGATATTATCAATCTTGTTAGTAAAGAAGTTCATAATGTCATTACTGCTGTGCTGCTTGGAAACGTCTGGTGTTGAAGATTTATTTTTCGTTAGTTTAGCCACTATTTCAAATAAACACCTAGGGTTTTGTTTATTTTCTTCTAATAGGTTTGAAAAATAAGCAGATCTAGCAGCTTTTAAGGCCTCTCTGTATGCAATTGAGGTCTCTTTCCATGAAATGCAAAATACCTCTAGTTTTGTTGTCTTCCAGTTGCGCTCCATTTTTCTGGCTGCTCTCTTAAGGGCCCGAGTGTGCTCGTTGTACTACGGCGTTGGACTATTTTCTTTAATCTTCTTTAAGCGCAAAGGAGCAACTGTGTCTAAAGTGCTGGAAAAGAGAGAGTTAAAAGTATCTGTCGCAATATCTAGTTCTTCTAAGCTATCTGGGATGCTGAGATGATGAAACTGATCAGGAAGATCATTAATAAAGCAATCTTTAGTGGCAGAAGTGATAGGTCTAACATATTTGTAACATGGAGTCGACTTTGCAGCCTTGGCTAAATGAAGTTTACATGAGACTAGATAATGATCTGAGATGTCATCGCTCTGCTGTAGAATTTCAACGGCATCAACATTGATTCCATGTGATAATATTAGATCTAGAGTGTGATTACAACAATGAGTAGGTCCTGACACGTGTTGTCTAACTCCAATAGAGTTCAGAATGTCTTTAAATGCCAATCCCAATGCATCTTTTTCGTTATCTACATGTATATTAAAATCACCAACAATTAGTCCTTTATCTGCAGCCAATACTAACTCTGATAGAAAATCAGCAAATTCTTTGATAAAGTCTTTATGGTGCCCTGGTGGCCTGTATACAGTAGCCAGCACAAATGTTAAACGTGATTTATCATTTACACTAGATAGTGTTACATTTAGCAACAACACTTCAAAAGAATTATATTTAAAACAAGACTTCTCAGTAATTCTGAAGATATTACTATAAATTACAGCAACACCTCCCCCTTTGCCTTTCAGACGAGGTTCATGTTTATAACAGTAATCTTGCGGGGTGGACTCATTTAAAGTAATATAATTGTCTGGTTTTAGCCAGGTTTCTGTCAAACACAGCACATCTAGATTATAGTCTGTAATCATATCATTAACAATGATTGCTTTTGAAGTAAGGGATCGAATATTCAGCAACCCGAGCTTTATCATTTGTTCATCCATATTATATCTGTTTTTTATTTGTTGAACATCAATTAAATTTTTACCCTTGAATGGGTTTAGGAGTTTTTTGTATGTCCTAATTCGGGGAACAGACACAGTCTCTATATAATGATAGCATAGCTAGGTGAAAGAGGCTCTATGTGATGGGATTTATCTGACCTTGGTGACGTGAGACAGCTAGCAGACAGTCGGTTTAGCCAGTCTGTCTGCTTCCTGACCTGAGGCCCAGATTGTCATGTTTGAGCTCTAAGACTATGTGCCATATTACTAGAGAGAAGAACAGCACCATCCCAGGAGGGGTGAATACCATCTCTTTTCAACAGGTCAGGTCTGCCCCAAAAACTTTTCCAATTGTCTATGAATTCTATATTATTTTGCGGACACCACCTCGACAGCCAGCCATTGAGTGAGGACAATCATCTCACTATCTCATCACTCCGGCGAACATGAAGGGGGCCAGAGCAAATTACAGTGCCTGACATCATACTTGCAAGTTCACACACCTCTTTAATGTTAATTTTGGTGATCTCCGACTGGCGGAGTCTAACATCATTAGTGCCGACGTGAATAATAATTTTAGAGAATTTACGATTAGCATTAGCCAGCACTTTTAAATTTTCTTTGATGTCAGGCGCTCTGGCTCCCGGCAAACATGTGACTATGGTGGCTGGTGTCTCTATTTTCATGTTCTGTGTAATAGAATCGCCAATAACTAGGGCACAATCAACAGGATTCTCAGTGGGTGTTACACTGAGTGGGGAGAATCTGTTTGATGTTGTAATTGGAATGGAAGAGCGGTGTTTTGTCCCGCGACTACAGCATCTCACCATCACCCAATTGCCCTGCTCTACTTCAGCCGGAACCGAACAGTGTACAGAGTTCACTAAGCTAGTCGCATCCAAAGTATCTAAAAGCCCTTGCACTCTTACAATTAACCTCGATTAAAGTTTGGATGTGTGTCTCTAGTTCTGAAATCTTCTCCGCCAGCCTAACTATCTCCCTGCATTTATCACATGTAAAACCTGTGCTGGCAGAGAAGGCTATGCCATACATGTTACATGAGGTGCAGGTGACAATAAGAGGAGAAGATGACATGACTCACCGTGTTTGTTGACTGATAGTTTTTTGATGAACTCGTAAAAGGCGCGAGAGAAAAAAATAAAATAAATAAAGAGCGCACGAGCGCGCTAGAGAATAAATAAATAAATAAAAAGCGAACGGAAGGCGCGGGCGCGCTAGAGAATAAATAATAAATAAAGAGCGCACGGATGGCACGCTAACAGGCTAGCGAATTACAAGCGTGTTGTGCTAGCAATAACGATTTAGATTGAAGCTAGCGATGTCAGGTTAATGTGTGATGTTGATTAAGTTATATTTAGCAGTATAAATAACAAGGAATGATAGTAAATAATGATTAAAACAGAAAGATACGAAGCTTACAGACGCAAACCAATGCAACGCAGCAGCAGAGCAGAAGGGCAGACAGGAGCAATCGAGCAGACAGGAGCAATCGAGCAGCAAAGTCCCGTAAGTAACTTTGTTTCAAGAACTGCAATCCTTTGTAAAAGTCTGTGGCAGTTAGTGCAGCAAGTAGATTCTTGAACCAGAAGAGGCATTTTCTCTCTTATCCTTAAGAATGTAGGCAGTTGTGTTTTCCTTTCCCCGGAATGTAAGCTGGTTGGGTAAAAGAATTCTGCGTTTTTGTAGTAATCCAAACTTTGTCATTTGAGCACTGTGCTGATTTGCTGAAGTTAAAATTAGGTGATAAAAGGAGATAACATATAAAAATATAGGAGATAAAAAAAAAAAATATATATATATATATATATAAAAGCAATAGAGCAAAGCGGAAAGGGCGAAGGCCCTATTGTTTTCCTGAGGATTATTAGGGCCCAAGCCCTGAAAGGGCGAAGGCCCTATTGTTTTCGTTAAGATTATTCTTTATTAGGGCCCAAGCCCTGAAAGGGCAAAGGCCCTATTGTTTTCCTAAGGATTATTATTAGGGCCCAAGCCCTGAAAGGGTGAAGGCCCTATTGTTTTCCTAAGGATTATTAGGGCCCAAGCCCTGAAAGGGTGAAGGCCCTATTGTTTTCCTAAGGATTATTAGGGATTATTAGGGCCCAAGCCCTGAAAGTTCGTGCTCTAAGCTTTACGCTCTAAATTGCATGAAACTTGACAGAAACATCACATTTATTAGCCAGTAGACATGTGCAAAGTTTCAGAAACGGGCGTGGTGAGGGGCTTAGTAGCGCCACCTTTTGACAAAAGTGGGGGGTTCGTTTTATCTACAGCAACAAAACTCGGTATGTATATTGTTCTCTTCAAGCCGGACAACTTTCTAATTTACAGTCATTAGCTCCGACCAACAGGAAGTCAGATATTTTGGTTTGAATGTGGATATTTTGGTTTGAAACTTGGTCCTTATATCAAACACGCTTGCATGAATTAATATGAAACTCGGTACACATATCGATGTGTCGGGCCGAACAACTTTCCCTAGGTCAAGTTTTACTCCAGCCCAACAGGAAGGTTGTTCCTATTATGTGTTGTTTGGAAAACGCTTGCTGTGGAATTTGAAATACTCCTCCTAGAAAATTCATTCAATTGCCACCAAACTCTTTTACCTACAGTTACAAAACTCAGTACGTATATGTGATGCGATCTGGGAAAACCCACCACATGGTGAAATTTTACCTATTACAGGTTTTGATATCATATGGAAGCTGGTATCAAGCCCTTTCCAAATCTGTTTTTATTTTTATCATAGCTTGTTGGTAGCAAAAGTTATGTTTATCTGAAGTCGGCAGATCGCTATGATTTTCTGGAACGGAATTTTGAGAAAAACAGGTTTAATTAACTGTCACCGTCGAGACGCTTCTTGTCCATCTCGCGATTGTTATAAAACTGCGTGACGTTATAGTTTATACAGGATTGGCGCGAAATGCGCACTATATACATTCACTGTACATGTATGTGGTTTATTTTAAAGGTAAACTATCTTTGTAGTGTTAAGAGACGGACAGGTGTATGGGATATACGGCGATTGTTTTTTTTCACCTCTGCCGGGCGTTAGAGAAAATGGTCGCATAGAATGCATTAGAGAAAGAGAGTATTTTCAGCTTGACATTATAAATCGCTGTTTTTCTGCACTAAACAAGGGAATTTTGCCAAGATATTTTCAGAGATAAGAGAAAAGATGTTATAGAATAATAATTTAATGGAAAAAAAAAATTGACAAAAAAACTGACATTCAAACTATTTTGGAATTTACTGAAAACGGCCCAGCGCGACATCCGGCGGGTTTTCCCAGATCGCATCACATATTGTTCTCATCGAGCCGGACAACTTTCTAATTTACAGTCATTAGCTCCGAGCGACAGGAAGTCAGATATTTTGGTTTGAATGTGGATTTTTTGGATATTTCAGACTCTGAGTTTTTAGCTACTCCTCCTAAGTGTTTTATTTTATTCACACCAAACTTTTTCAGCATGATGAAAATACATTAAAGATGCTAAATTGTGAACGGATATTAACCCTCTGGGGTCTGGGGTGTTTTTGGGGTCCTTGAGATGTTCTGACATGCCCTGACATTTGTGCTTTTTTCAGTTGCTTATAAACATATTAATGGCAAAGGTGTAAATTCACTCTATATAGCACAAATAGGGCTACCATAATATGTGAGCCACATGTATGTACATGTTTTCATTTTTGAGAGAATAATGTTTATGCATGGTTATTGAAAAGACTAAAAATGAAAGTTTCTGAAATAAGGCCACAAAACACATACTAAATATGTGTAAATAAGACTTTTGACTAATGGATGTCGTCGCCTCATTTTTCTTCAAAATGATGTGAAAATCATCCTGCCTAATCATTCACATAAAACGATACATTGATTTAAGTTTTGTGAAACACTTTTAGTTTGGAAAGCCAATATGCGGATGGGGCGTCAACGATCCAACAGCATCATGCATATTTAGTAGTTCACACCTGATGAGACAATGTCCCTGCATACTTAATGAGCCATTCATTCAGGTGTGTCACCTATAGCTAACTTAACTATACAAGCTTCATAAAAATTATCATTCTAGAAGAAAATTTCAGATATATATATATATATATACACACACACTACCAAATTGGTTCACAGTTGGAAGCATCGCAATTTTTTTTATTTTTCCACAAATTGTGCTTGCAAATTATATAATATCCAAGGTAAACATGTCTAGTAATTGTGCAGTTAATTCTCATACTGTATTTTCAGTTTTGGAATATTTATCCTCTCCCCAAATTTGTCACCAATAAAACACAATACAAATTATTTAAAGAAAAAAACATTTTTTACCTTTTAATAGTTTGTTTACATCTACCTTGTAAATATATATTTTTTATTAAAAAGGTTACAATTACAACAACAATTCAAGTGTAATCTTTCTTTGTAAAAACTAAAGTATACAAAACGTATTATTTGATGACTTTATTTTTGACAAAACATACTATATTTAACATATGAGCAAAATTGGCAAACAAAAGTTTATTTGATGTGGCAGTCTATTCTGCCGCACTAAGGCAAAAGGTCGTAACTTCAATTTTTGGCGAAAATGAGTTATTGTAATTTTTAGGACAATAAACATAAGTTTTATCATGTAGACAAACATCAAGTTTCAATTCGATTGTTTTTTGGGTGGAATAAGATTATGTTTTTGCCGTAACTTCAAAAAGCCAAGGGGAAACTATGGTAGAAGCCCGTAACGTCAGTTACGGCTTTATGCCTTCGTTTCTCGCTGCTCCTGAACACTCGAATGAAGTTACGGGTGCGCTCCCGTGAAGTTACGGCACTCTGCCTTCTAACCGACCATCAAAGTATTGCCGCGCTGGAGTTACGGGGTTATGATGTAGCAATTAAATCACCTCAGAAACACACGTACATTTTTCACAGTGATTGCTTTTGTTAGGTTTGAAGAATGGCATACTCTCGGGGGAAAATGATGGTGGAGACGGCTTTGAATCTTTAACATCCAATAATAGCTAGCGGTAGCCTTAAGCTAGCGATACTACTTCACAAACTAGACACAAACACTTTTCGAGCCATAATCAACAATTTATCCAGTAACAAGCGCTGAATAGAGCAGGCTTGTATGATATCTTAATTCACAGCCCGTAATACAAAGCTACATGTACAACTGAAATAAAATATGCTTCATAGCTAGCTCTCGCCTGCCAATGACAGTCCACTGACTGAAAACTACGCGAGTTGGTTGGTTGGAGCCGCAACGACACACCCATTATACACCAGCAACAGGAATAATTTAGAACCTACCTTTTGTTGAACCTTGGTTAAAATCCATGTCAAACAACCGACGAGAAGGCAAATCCATTACATCCACCACGAGTTTTTAAAACTTGCTAACGTTACCGGCTCTAAAACTGAAGAGAGTGTGTGTGTGTGTGTGTGTGTGTGTGTGTGTGTGTGTGTGTGTGTGTGTGTGTGTGTGTGTGTGCGTGAGAAAGAGAAAGAGAAAGAGAGAGGCGCGGACGCAATCCCACTGTTCGATCGCGCCCGCACCTCTCTCTCTCTCTCACACACACCGAGTCACACACACACACACACACACACACACACACACACACACACACACACACACACACACACACTTCAGTTTTAGAGTCAGTTTTAAAAAAAAAAAACTTTAAATGTTCCACATATTTTATACTTTAGTGATGTTAATCAACTTTGTTTTATGAAATTCATGTTAATTAAAACCATTCATACTTTTCCAACTATTCTCACTACTTTAACTTCTTGTTGATACATGTAAAGCCATTTTTATCATAGTGAGTCCAATTTTAATATTGCTTACATTTTAAGCATAACATTGGCTATAAAATAGAAGTTAAGGTCTTTTGCCTTGGTATGACCGATTGTCATTTTGTGGGCAATGCTAAGGCAGAATACAGTAACTTCCGAAAAAGGGTCAAAGGTCAAATTTGAGTTCAACATTTTTTTGTAGATGGGTTAATAAAGGTATACACTACAACATGTGAAAATTACAATATTATACCTATAACTCAATTGCCAGGACATTAAGATAACTTTAAAGTCATTTTTCTCAGTTTCACACTCTGGTGAGTTAAGGTCTTTTGCCTTAGTAGGGCAGTATTGTACAGTAAAAACTTCATAATCTATTCAAAACTAGTCAACGTCTTTCAAAACTAAAATATACATTTTATCATACGTATTTCAAAGTAAAGGATTTATTAGTTAGTTGATGACTTTATTTTTGACAAAACACACAGTATATATTCCTCATCTCAGTATAGCAATAGAGTTTGCTAAAAGTTGTTCATTCAGTACAGCAGTATTTGAAAATCGATAATATTTTGTAAAATTACATTTATATTTGCATTTATGTCAAAACCTAGACACTTTTAAACATCAAAATGACATTTATTAATATGTATTCGTGTCAAAATGACATATAAACAGATTTTCCTATTCAATTTTGCATGGAAACGCTTCCAAGACGCTTGCGTGTCGCGTGAAATATATATAGAACATATGAGCAGAAATTGCTAAACAAAAGCTTATTTGATGTGGCAGTATATTGTACAGTAAAAACTGTACCCAAATCTAGTCAACAAAATGTTGTCTTTCATATTTCGCCTGACTGTAATGTTGTTTTTATGAAATATTAGGGCATATAAATGTTAATTTGCAGTTTAATACGTTGCTTATACAAATAGCCTACATTTTATTTCAACATATTTCAGTCGATTTTTACTCATCTCAGTATAGCAATACAGTTTGCTAAAACATCATCATTCATTCACACACGCGATTTAAATTTAAACTGTCTTTTTGCGAGCTGTGGTAAACAGCGCGCATCTCTGCGGCTGCCGTTCATTCACAGAAACGCGATTCACTTGAGAAGGAAAAAAAACGTACTACTGTATTCCTCAGCTCAGTCGGATCCTTGCTCCTCGAAATACCCGCACTTCTGAGGGACATTTTCCATTATTATTATTCCTCACAGCGCTGCGAGACGGTGTAAACAAGTAATGATCTGAATAAACTTGTGTTCTCTTACGAGAGGTTCTCTCGTATTGCGTAAGAAGCTTACGCTACGGTAAAGTCATCTTTTCTCGAGATATGAAGCCAAAAAATTATCCTTAATTTAATATCTTGTCAACGCAGTGCGGCAGCAAGCAGACCTAGAGCAAGCGAAGTCGCGTGCTCATTGGCTGCTCTGCGGCAACTGCAGCAGCCTATCGCTGAAACCTTAGCGTGACGTCATGCCCAATGAGCGCGCTGGGCGCGCTCACGCGTCACAGCCCGTGTGAGGAGGCGTGGCTTAGCTTATAAAAGAAGGTTCAGAGGCTGCTATTCTCTGATTTTTGTCTCTTCAGCGACGCACTACGCATCGCTGGACTCTGAGGAAGCCGCCGTTGAAACAAGCGCCTTGCAAGCTGAGGATTACCTGAGGAAGCCGGTCGTCTTCGCCGCCTTCAGCCATCCCTGCCTGCTTCGCTATCCGGCGATTATATCCTTTTTCATTGCATCATGCCTAACTGCATTTCCTGCAAAGCTCCGCTCAGCGAAAGAGACCGCCATGTGATCTGCGTTCTCTGCCTGGGTCGTGACCACGCAGCCCTCGCTCTCTCCGCGGGCGGCTGTTAATTATGCGAAGAACTGCCGATGTCGACCCTGCGGGCTCGACTCGCCTCGTTCGACGCTCTCGCTGTCTCACCGTCTGCCTCCACCGGGCCGCGCAAGAAGAAGCGCCGCTCTCAGAGGCCACCGGAACCCGCGGCAGCTGCTGAGTGCTCGCCGGAGCCCCTCCCTCGAGCCTCGCTATCTCCCTCTCCCCTTCCCGACGCGCAGCGGCCGGCCTTCGCCCGCACTGCCGTCGCCTCAGGGGATGAAGCGGACGACGCCGCTTTATCAGACAGCTGTTCTCTTATGGCTTCGGACAGCGAGGCTTGGTCGGGGTCTCGCCGCTCCGCCTCCTCGACACAGGAGTCTAGCAAGTCCCGCGCCAGTGTCGACGCGGAACTCCTCTGCCTCCTCACCAAAGCGGTCGACCAGCTGGGACTGGACTGGTCCCCACCCAAGGCCCCCGCGCCTAACAGGCTCGACGGGTGTTTTCTGCCTAGCCGCCGCCAAGCGCCCGCCTCTAGGTCAGCACCCTTCCTGCCTGAGCTCCACTCTGAGCTCGCTAAGTCGTGGAATGCCCCATTCTCCGCGAGACTCCGCTCACCGGCCTCCGCGACCCTCTCCCAAGTGGACGGGGCCACCGAGAAGGGATATACACAGATCCCTCCGGTCGAAGAAGCCGTGGCAACGCACCTTTGCCCGCCATCCGCTAGATGGCGCTCAAAGTCTGCCCTGCCGTCAAAAGCCTGCAGGACCACCTCAGCCCTCGTCGGCCGCGCTTTCGCTGCCGCCGGCCAGGCCGCTTCCGCCCTGCACTCCATGGCCGTGCTCCAGATCCTCCAAGCCGATCTCCTCCGTGATCTGGACGAGAGAGGCCCGGATCAGGACACTCTGACTGACCTGCGCAGCGCGACGGACCTCTCGCTTCGCGCCACCAAGTCAGCGGCACAAGCCATCGGAAGGTCCATGGCTTCGCTCACCGTCACCGAAAGGCACCTTTGGTTGACGCTGGCGGATATGAGCGAAAGTGAGCGCGCAGTTTTCCTCAACGCCCCGCTTTCCCCCACCGGCCTGTTCGGCCCAGCGGTCAGCGGGATTGTGGATCGCTTCTCAGAGGTGCAGAAAGCCTCGCAGGCTATGAACCTCTTTCTGCCCCGCCGCTCGAGCTCCACTGCAGGCCGCTCTCAGGATCAGCCTCCTGCACGCAGCTCGACACAGCGCTCTGCTCAGCCTCCATCTTCGCGACGCCAGGGCGGCCGCCCTAGACAGCGCTCAGTCAGCCGTCGCAGACCGCCTCCCCCCCGGGGACCCCGGCCTAGGATAGCGCTGAAACCTGAGCCCGCGAAGTCCTCCTAGCAGCCGCAGGGAGGAAAAGATGGCTGAGTCCCGCTGCGGCCGGACCGCCATCAAAGCGCTCAGCCCTGTCAGTCCCCTTAAAAAAGGCTACTGCAGTGGTTCACATCGCAGCCAACGAGCCAGTAACACAACTCGCTCGCCTGCACACAAACGCCGTTTTTACGGCGGCCCAGAGATATCTCATAAAGAGTTTGGTTTCGGGTTTTCCGGCTCACGCCGAAGGTGTCATGAGTGTAGAAAATGTGCCCACACCCACGTGCTCACCACTACACACAAACACAGTTTCCCCGGTAACGCTCACAGAGCGCACTCTCATAAAGCGGGCAAGCGCCGCTCGAGTGCTAAGTGTAGAAAAAGTGCCCACGAATCTGTGCCCACACCTACACGCTGCACGCTCTGTCACTCAGTTATCCCGGGATGCAGATCTTCTAAAGCTCCCCAGCACTGGCCGTGTTGTGTATGTAAGCCCCGCGCCCGCTCACGAGCGCGCGCACTTACAATCAGACACGTTTATCCCCATGCCGCTCTCGCGCCACGGGCTCCCAGCTCCAAAATGTGCCCCGTCCACAGTGATCGAGCCATTGAATGCTGCACAGCCAGTCTCCGCTGTCTGCGAGCCCCCGTATTCGAGCACCGGCGACGCGCGCAATGCGCGCGTCCCCCTATCTTCTCTGATACAGGTTCCCCATCCCGCACAGCGCGGCGATCTGAACCCAGAGACCATTCGACCCCTAGCGAGATGTGCCAGCGCATGGCAAGCTATCCAGGGCGTGTCAGAATGGGTGCTGAATACCATAAAGCACGGCTATTCGCTTCAATTCGCTCGCCGTCCGCCTCGCTTTCTAGCGCGAACCGAGACGAGTGTGAACACAGAAGTGGCTCATCTGCTTCGGGCAGAAATAGCAAAGCTGTTGCACAATGGGGCTATAGAACAAGTGCATCCTTCTCTGAGCGAGTCGGGCTTCTACAGCCGTTATTTCCTCGTACCCAAGAAGGACGGGACGCTGAGACCCATTTTAGATCTGAGACACTTGAACAAAGCCCTCATGAGACGGCCGTTCAAAATTATTACAACCAGACAAATCCTCGCGCAAATTCGCCCGGGAGACTGGTTTATCTCTCTCGATCTGAAGGATGCATACTTCCAGATCCAGATAATTCCCCGTCACAGGCCATTCTTGAGATTCGCCTTCGACGGCCGGGTATATCAGTACACCGTCCTGCCGTTCGGTCTATCTTTGGCACCCCGTACATTCACGAAGTGCATGGACGCGGCTCTCGTTCCCCTGAGAACTCAGGGGATACGGGTACTGAACTATCTGGACGACTAGCTAATTCTAGCGCATTCAGAGTCAGAGCTTTTGTCTCACAGGACAGCGCTTCTCGGCCATCTGGAAAATTTGGGTCTCTCGGTCAATTGGGCCAAGAGCTCATTACTGCCCCGGCAGTTTATCTCGTTCCTCGGAATAGAACTGGATTCGGTGGCTATGACGGCCAGGCTGTCAGAGCAGCGCGCGCGCCGCATTCAACACCTAGCCGCATCTTTCCAGACGGGCAACCAGACTCCGCTGAGAACATTCCAGCGAGTTTTGGGGCACATGGCCTCAGCGGCTGCAGTGCTTCAGCTGGGCTTACTGCGCATGCGCCCGCTTCAACGCTGGCTAAGAGCGCGAGTGCCTCACCGAGCCTGGACGGCCGGCAGCTTACGAGTCAGAGTGAGTCAGGGCTGTGTCTCAGCCCTTCGACCCTGGCTGGCAGCCGAATGGTATCGCACTGGGGTGACGATGGGAGTTGTCTCACGCCGGAAAGTTATCTCGACAGACGCGTCCAACGGAGGTTGGGGAGCGCTTTTCGAGGGCAGACCGGTCTATGGCCGCTGGTCAGACCAGGAGTGTCGCCTTCATATAAACTGTCTAGAGATGCTGGCGGTCGAGAATGCGCTCAAGCACTTCCTCCCATACCTGCAAGGCCACCATGTACTGGTCCGCACAGACAACATGTCAGTGGTAGCCTATGTGAACCGCCAGGGCGGTCTCAGATCCAAAATGCTCTGCACCCTGGCGGAACGCCTCCTAGTGTGGGCTCAGCACTCACTGCGCTCACTGAGAGCCGCGCACGTGCCGGGTCGCCTGAACGATGGTCCAGACAGACTGTCCAGGGACAATGTTCCCCCGGGAGAGTGGTCCTTGCATCCCCAAACAGTCCAGTTACTGTGGCGCCGTTTCGGCAGAGCGAAAGTCGACCTCTTTGCGCCACAAGACAACGCGCAATGCCCAAAGTTCTTTTCAAAGAACGAGGACGCGCTGGCCCAGAACTGGCCCAGCGGCCCGCTTTACGCTTTTCCCCCGGTCTCCCTGCTGCCGCAGGTTATCGAGAGATTCAGGGAAGCGCGCCACACGGTGCTCCTCATAGCCCCGTATTGGGAGAATCAAACATGGTTCCCGGATCTAATACGGCTGGCGGACACAGCCCCCTGGCCGTTACCGGTGAGGAGAGACCTTCTCTCTCAAGCCCACGGCTCGATTTTGCACCCCCATCCAGAGCGCTGGTCTCTGCATGCGTGGGTCATCAACGGTTACCCGTTGACTTGCCAACAGGGGTTGTGAACACGATCACACAGTCTAGAGCCCCCTCTACGAGGCGGCTCTATGCTTCAAAATGGTCTGTGTTTAGTAAATGGTGCACCGCCAAAGGGCTGGATCCACTAACATGTGGGGTATCGCAGGTGCTGTGCTTCCTCCAAGAGCTGTTGGACGCGGGCAGGTCCCCCTCCACGCTCAAAGTTTATGTTGCGGCCATCTCAGCTTTTGCCGACTCGGCGCTGGGCCGCGCATTAGGGAGGAACGAGTTCATCATCCGCTTCCTCAGGGGAGCGAGGAGATTGAACCCGCCGCGACCCCCGTCGGTTCCTATTTGGGATCTTTCCCTGGTCTTAGAGGCCATGAAAGCGCATCCCTTTGAACCCATGGAAACAGTGGATATGAAATATCTCATGCTAAAAACCGTTTTTCTGATAGCACTGTCGTCAGTTAAACGCGTGGGTGACCTTCACGCGCTGTCAGTTAACGCTGCATGCCTCGAGTTTGGACCTAATGACTCTAAAGTCATCCTCAAACCAAGACACGGTTATGTCCCCAAAAGTCTGGGCACACCGTTCAGAGCGCAGGTAATTTCTCTCTCCGCTTTGCCGTCATCCGGCAGCGAGATCGATGGTAAACTCCTTTGCCCTGTCAGAGCGCTTAGGAATTATACTACACGCTCCGCCACTGTCAGGCGCTCGGAGCAGCTTTTCGTTTCGTTTGGTGGGCGCACCAAAGGTCTCGCCGCCTCGAAACACAGCCTGTCCAGGTGGATAGTGGACGCGATTGCAGCCGCTTATGCGTCTAAAAATCTGCAGTGCCCGCTGGGTATCAGAGCCCACTCCACCAGAGGCATGGCCTCTTCATGGGCTTGGTCTAGCGGAATTTCCATTCATGACATTTGTACAGCGGCAGGCTGGGCCTCCCCCTCTACATTTGTGAGATTTTACAATCTGGAAGTTCCTGCCCTGCAGGCTAAACTCTTATCTGTCTAAGTCCCGCGTAGCCAGCCCACTCTGTGTGCAGACTACTGCTGTGTGATTTAGCTCTCCTGGTTGAGCTCAATTCTGGGGTTGTTAGTCAGACCGGCCACGCCGCTCTGAGCCCCTTATGTGTGTGCTTATGTACTGCGCTAGCCATTCTTGGCCGCCCGGTTCCCTGTTATAGTGTTCCCCGGGTTTCTCCCTGGGACTCATTCAGTGGATGCGGGGCGCGCACGGCGTTGACAAGGGAAGTTCCCGTAGCGTAAGCTTCTTACGCAATACGAGAGAACCTCTCGTAAGAGAACGTACTCGGTTACCTAACGTAACCTCTGTTCTCTCTAGAGAGGGAACGAGTATTGCGTAACCCGCCGTGCTCGCGCCACGAGCTCACTCGCTTCAGCGACAAAAACCAGAGAATAGCAGCCTCTGAACCTTCTTTTATAAGCTAAGCCACGCCTCCTCACACGGGCTGTGACGCGTGAGCGCGCCCAGCGCGCTCATTGGGCGTGACGTCACGCTAAGGTTTCAGCGATAGGCTGCTGCAGTTGCCGCAGAGCAGCCAATGAGCACGCGACTTCGCTTGCTCTAGGTCTGCTTGCTGCCGCACTGCGTTGACAAGATATTAAATTAAGGATAATTTTTTGGCTTCATATCTCGAGAAAAGATGACTTTACCGTAGCGTAAGCTTCTTACGCAATACTCGTTCCCTCTCTAGAGAGAACAGAGGTTACGTTAGGTAACCGAGTACGTTTTCTCGAGCTGATATGGGGGCAGTCACAGGTTTGCGTGGATTGCCTCAGACATTTGCGTTTGAATAGCGCGCGCTCTCCGTGGGCGGAGTCACATTACATTTGAATGAGCTGTAATGAGCTCGACTGGAATCGCTCTCTTTTAATACAGATTTCACAAGATGAGAATATTTGTTTTTTATATAAATTACTTCATTTAAAAGAAGAGAATTCAAGCTTCATGCCTGTGTGTCTGTATGTCTGTTTGACTGAGTATTCGCTGAGTTACAGTACATTTTCGGACGTGTTTCAGAATGGACTACACTGACAGAGAGAAGGCAGAACTCGCATCATGTTTATTTTTCTTTATTTGGCAAAAAGCACAACATTTTGTTTTTATTGTGAGTATACACAAAAATAATACACATTTAACAGAATCGATTGATGTATGAAACTTGTTTGTAATATCAAAGTCAACAGAGCAAAATTAATTTCTTTTTAACTGATAAGAAAAAAAGCGAGCTGGTATCGCCGGCGATACCGCCCACCCCAGGGGGTTAAACATCTCAAACGGTTTTGCTATAGTGAGGGACTTTCAATCAATTTGGGTTTGCCAGTGGGGGACTAGTTCACCACAGATGTCCGGTTAGAGACATGAAGAAGCAGCAGAAAGTTTTCTATATGGTCCTTCGAGCCGGAGTCAGAGTTTTCCACAGTTATGGAGAAGCAGCTATTATCCGAAGTCCCTGTTGTGCGGCCCAGGAGACAATCGTCTTTTCCAGCACATTTGCAGGATTATGATTTGACTGGTTATAACCTACATAGATCCTTATCACCACCCAACTATTCTCACAAATCTTCTTGTGCTGCATCTGTCGACGAGGATGTCAGGTTGGACACCCCACAGGCACCAGCACATCATAGTGATTATCACAGTCCACAACGGTGGTATATAACGGATCAGTGGGACCAGCAAATGGAAGCCCTGCGGGATGAGAATGCTGATTTAAGGAAACTCCACCGAGACCTGATTGTCACGGTTCAGCAGCTGAATGAGGAAAGAGATGATCTTAAGCAGGCCAACACTAAGTTCACGTCACAGATGTCTCAATTGGAAGAAAAGGTGAAAGAATTGCTAAGTTGGCGAAATCAGCAGTCACAATTTCCTCAGATATTATCTCCACTTCCTGTATCTGGTTCATCAAAGACCCAAGATCGCTCTAGACCAGTACCAGCCCCACGAAGGTCCAGAGTAATTGAGCCGGTATCAAATGCAAAAAATGCCCAGGCATCTTATGAAGCATTACAAGATCGTAGAACAGCGGAAAGTTCGGAAAGCTCAGAGGATTTAAGCAGTCAAGAAAGTCGTTCCTCTTCTGTTGATGATGGCATGAGAAACCTGTGCCTGCGCTCATCCAGGCACCAAAAGGTTAGCACCAGTCCACCGATTGACAGACAGATCAATAGGAGTCAAGATGGAAGACCTGAGGTCAACATGGTTCCAAGAAGTCATGTCCGATCACCATCTCCACAATCTTCCATCAGGCCATGGCACAAGTTATCATCTAGGAGTAGAAGGTACCATCACTCTCCAAGTTTATTGGTTGACCAAGAAAGAGTATATCGTGGACCTACTCCTATGATTCCTGACCTGATTCACCCAAACCCCAGAGAGTTTGCACGGCTTAAGATTGCTTTGGAAAACATTCTGCCAGTTGATTCCACAGAGCACTTCAAATTCCATATTCTGCTAGAACATCTCAAGCTTGAAGAAGCTCAGCTTATTGCTGAATCTTACAGCAGTTCACGTCATCCTTATACCAAAACCATGGGTGCCCTCAATAAGCAGTATTGCCAGCCACATCAGTTGGTGTTGCAGCGCATAGTGGAATTGATGGAGGGACCAAGCATCAACACTGGAGATATCAGAACCTTCCGAATGTATGCTCTGAGGGTGAGATCCTTGGTGGGAATGTTACGACAACTAGGTAAGCCTGGTAAAGTAGAATTAAAATGTGGATCTCATGTGTCCAGACTTCTGGGTAAATTGCCACATGATCTGCGAAGCAGTTTCAGAAGATTCATCTATCCATTATATGTAAAGATTCCTACTCTCCTTGACTTCTCAGACTGGTTAAAATATGAAATCCAAGTGCAAGAAGATTCCACAAGATATGCAAGCCACTCTGGTAGAGGGTACTCGACCAGGTCATCCTGGGACGACCCACCAAGGAAGACCAAATCATTCCACAAAGGGACAGAAGTTCTACTTGGCACTGAGAAATACCCTTCAGCATCTCCATCACCTGTCACAGTTAAGACCACCATGGCAAAACCTTACTGCCCTTACTGTGATAATAACAAACACTCATTGAATAACTGCGCCAATTTCTCTCAACTCTCCAAATTTGAGAGGCAAGATTGGATTAAGGGCCACAACAGATGCTGGCGCTGTGGACGGGGCCATAGATCAGCAGAGTGTAATCTTAAGATGCGCTGCAAGACGTAATGGGCATCACTTACTTGTTCTTCATGAAGTTAATGCACGGACCAGGGAGAGAACAGTAGAAAGAGAGGACCCATCTGCTAGCCCCATCAGGGGGCCAACGATGTATTATTCATTGACAAGCCCCCAGGAAGTCGGAAGGTACTGTTGAAAATATATAAAGTCATTCTGAGAAATGGAGATCGATCCATGAAGTCAAAGTCAAAGTCAAAGTCAAAGTCAAGTTTATTTCTAGAGCACATTTAAAACAACAGAAGTTGACCAAAGTGCTATACATCCCAAATCATGAATCAACAACAACAAAAATAAAATGACATCAAAAAGACAAAAACACACAACTCTCAACCTGAACTAAAAGCCAAGGAAAATAAATGTGTTTTAAGACTAGATTTAAAAGCAGATAGTGTTGGAGCCAGCCTCACAGACAATGAAAGCTTACGTCATGATTGCTTCTGTCTGCCTCGCTGCCTGCTGTGAGTGTGTTTGCCTCGGTGCTGTAAGCTCCGTCTTAGCCTCGTATTTCCTTGTTTTGAACCATCATTTACTACAATTTCTAGTTGTTTATACTACTACTAAATACAGCTTACCCAACATCTCAGATTAACCTGACATCGCTAGCTTCCATTACTACTAGCACAACACGCTAGTAATTCGCTAGCCTGCTAACGCGCCACGCGTGCGCTCAGCTATTTTTATTATTTATTTTTCTCTCGCGCGCCCGCGCCTTTGAGTTCATAAAAAGCTCAGGTGAGTAAGAATCACTCAACAAACACGGTGAGTAATGTCTTGTCCTGTTATTGTCACCTGCACTTCATGTCACATGTTTAGCATAGCCTTCTCTGTTGGCAATATAGGATTTATATGTGATAAATGCAAGGAGACAGTTAGGCTGACAGAGAAGATTTCAGAACTAGAAACACGCATCCAAACTTTAATTGAGGATAGTAAGAGTGCTAGAGCTTTAGATACTATTTTGGATGCGCCTAGCATAGTGAACGCTTTACATGAGTCGGTTCCAGCTGAATTAGTGCCTGCGCAGCCGGGCAAATGGGTTACAGTGAGGGATCGCTCTAGTCGCAGATCAAAAAACCACTCTTCCGTTCCGATTACCATAACAAATCGATTTGTCCCGCTCAGTGAAACACCCACTGAGAGTTCTGTTGATTGTGCCCTAGTAATTGGCGATTCTATTACACGGAACGTGAAAATAGAGACACCAACCACCATAGTCACATGTTTGCCGGGAGCCAGAGCGCCTGACATCAAAGCAAATTTAAAAGTGCTGGCTAATAATAATCGTAAATTCTCTAAGATCATTATTCACGTCGGCACTAATGATGTTCGACTCCGCCAGTCGGAGATCTCCAAAATTAATATTAAAGAGGTGTGTGAACTCGCAAGTACGATGTCAGGCACTGTAATTTGCTCTGGCCCCCTTCCTGTTCGCAGGAGTGATGAGATAGTCAGTAGATTGTGTTCTCTTAACGGTTGGCTGTCTAAGTGGTGTCCGCAAAATAATATAGAATTTATAGACAATTGGAAAAGTTTTTGGGGCAAACCTGACCTGTTGAAAAGAGATGGTATTCATCCCTCCTGGGATGGTGCTGCTCTTCTCTCTAGTAATATGGCACATAGTCTTAGAGCTCAAACATGACAATCTGGGGCTCAGGTCAGGAAGCAGACAGACTGGCTAAACCGACCGTCTGCTAGCGGCCTCGCGTCACCCAGGTCAGATAAATCCCATCACATAGAGCCTCTTTCACCTAGCTATCATCATATAGAGACTGTGTCTGTTCCCCGAATTTGGAAATCCAAAAAAACGTTTTAACCCATCTAAGGTTAAAAATTTAATTGATGTTCAACAAATAAAAAACAGCTATAATACAGATGAGCAAATGCTAAAGCTTGGGTTGCTGAATATTCGATCGCTTACTTCAAAAGCACTCATTGTTAATGATATGATTTCAGATAATAACCTAGATATGCTGTGTTTGACAGAAACCTGGCTAAAACCAAACGATTACATTACTTTACATGAGTCCACCCCGCAAGATTACTGTTATAAACATGAGCCTCGTCTGAAACGCAAAGGGGGAGGAGTTGCTGTAATCTATAGTAATATTTTCAAAACCATTAAGAAATCAAGTTTTAAATATAATTCTTTTGAAGTGTTAGTACTTAATGTAAAAATATATAGTATAAACGATAAATCACGCTTGAGATTTATGCTGGCTACTGTATACAGGCCACCAGGGTACCATAAAGATTTTATCAAAGAATTTGCAGACTTTCTATCAGAATTAATATTGACTGCAGATACAGTACTAATTGTTGGTGATTTTAATATACACATCGATAATGAAAAAGATGCATTGGGATTGGCATTTAAAGACATTGTAAACTCTATTGGAGTTAGACAACACGTGTCAGGACCTACTCATTGTCGTAATCATACTCTAGATCTAATATTATCACATGGAATATATGTTGATGCCGTTGAAATTCTGCAGCAGAGCGATGACATCTCAGATCATTATCTAGTCTCGTGTAAACTTCATTTAGCCAAGGCTGCAAAGCCGACTCCGTGTTTCAAATAGGTTAGACCTATCACTTCTACCACTAAAGATTGCTTTATCAATAATCTTCCTGATCAGTTTCATCATCTCAGCATCCCAGATAGCTTAGAAGAACTCGATATTGCAACAGAAACTTTTAACTCTCTCTTTTCCAGCACTTTAGACACAGTTGCTCCGTTGCGCTTAAAGAAGATTAAAGAAAATAGTCCAACGGCGTGGTACAACGAGCACACTCGGGCCCTTAAGAGAGCAGCCAGAAAAATGGAGCGCAACTGGAAGAAAACAAAACTAGAGGTATTTCGCATTTCATGGAAGGAGAGCTCGATTGCTTACAGAGAGGCTTTAAAAGCTGCTAGATCTGCTTATTTTTCAAATCTATTAGAAGAAAATAAACATAATCCTAGGTATTTATTTGAAACGGTGGCTAAACTAACGAAAAAGAAAGCTTCAAGCCCAGAAGTTTCCAAGCAACACAGCAGTAATGACTTTATGAACTTCTTCACTTACTGTATAAGATTGATAATATCAGGGAGAAAATTATAACTATGCAACCGTCTACTAATGTATCGCATCAGGCAGTGCATTGTAGTCTCCCTGAGGGAAAATTTGATTCGTTCGTTGTTATAGAAGAGGAAGAATTTACTAAACTCGTTAAATCATCTAAATCTACAACATGTATGTTAGACCCTATACCGACTAAGCTATTGAAAGAGATGCTTCCAGAGGTCACAGATCCTCTTCTTAATATCATTAATTCATCTTTGTCTCTAGGATACGTACCAAAAACTTTTAAGCTGGCTATGATTAAACCGCTTGTTAAAAAACCGCAACTTGATCCTACAGAATTAGTCAATTAAAGGCCGATCTCGAATCTACCTTTTCTGTCAAAGATATTAGAAAAAGCAGTGTCTTCACAACTGTGTTCCTTTCTTGAAAGAAATGATATCTGCGAAGATTTCCAGTCAGGATTTAGACCATAGTACCATAGTACTGAGACAGCTCTCGTTAGAGTCACAAATGATTTGCTCTTATCATCCGATCGTGGTTGTTTCTCTCTATTAGTGTTACTCGATCTTAGTGCTGCATTTGACACTATCGACCACAACATTCTTTTAAATAGACTCGAAAACTATGTTGGCATTAGTGGAATTGCACAAGCATGGTTTAAATCATGCTTATCTGACCGTTATCAGTTTGTAGCAGTAAATGAAGAGATGTCTTATCGATCAAATGTTCAGTATGGCGTACCACAAGGCTCAGTACTAGGACCGCTGCTGTTCACTCTGTACATGCTACCATTAGGAGATATCATTAGGAAACATGGCATTAACTTTCACTGTTATGCTGATGATACGCAGCTCTATATTTCTTCAAAACCTAACGAAACTTACCAATTCACAAAATTAACTGAATGCATTGCTGATATAAAAAATTGGATGACTAGTAATTTCCTACTACTTAATTCTGAAAAAACAGAGATTCTAATTATTGGACAAAAACGTCCTCACGTAATAACCTAGAATATTGTCTAACACTTGATGGCTGCTCTGTCGAGTCTTCGTTGTCGGTTAGGAACCTGGGTGTGCTCTTTGATACCAATCTTTCATTTGAAAGTCACGTGTCTAGTATCTGTAAAACCGCATTTTTCCATCTTAAAAATATATCTAAATTACGCCATTTGCTCTCATTGACAAATGCGGAACAATTAGTTCATGCGTTCATGACCTCAAGGCTAGATTATTGTAATGCTCTACTGGGTGGTTGTCCTGCACGCTTAACCTGTTAAGCTGCACCAGTGCGTGGGCGCACTGAAGCGTTTTTTTATTTATATAGTTCAAAGTTACTATCAGATTTAATGTTATACCTTGACAAACTATACATCATTAAAAAGATATAACTCAAGTTTCAGTATTTGACCACTATAGTATTCTGAGAAACTTATAGTGACAGTTATGTCTTAATTTGTGTCAGGAGTTATGAAATGAAAAAATGAGTCGATACCTTTAATATGAATTATGCGCGTCAGCCGCTTTCATTCAGAAAAAAAACTCTGTGCTGTCGTCATGACAGCGATACACAAAACAACGTCCTTCAGGGCTTTTAGCTCAAAAATGTGCAAACTTGGAGAAATATTGATATATTCTCATAGATTCACGTCATATTTCTAAAGACAGGAATAATATTTATTGAATTTATACCCAAATGTGTCGATGTAATCATTGTGAGCGCTTCTTACTGAGATGTGTTTTCAATTCATACCAATAGCCTGAGGGCGCTATATGCACAAAAAATAATCCATATATGGAACATGAAGAAGAGCCATGATCATGTGACATTCCAGGACGTCACTGCTACACACAAAGCTACAGAGATCCCGCTGTAATATGCAGATAAAAGATGTTTTGAAGACAATAAACATGTTTGCTATGATATTTGATTTGCCTGTGTTCTTCAAGCCATGCCAGGTATTTTCATAATAATATATTATATTTATAATGTAATGCTAATCGATATAGACTTTATCATCGTGCATAAAACTATAAATAATGTTTTCTGTCTGATTTTTTTTTTTATCTGAAGCCAAATTATATCACAGAAGATTATTTAAAACACTCGATTGCGTTATGAAGTAAGTTTGGAGCACAAACATGGTTTTAATCTCATAAATGGTCGTGTATTGATGGTGTGCTAAGCTAACATGCTAGCTAGCCCAGGTGCACCTGCCACCAGGGGTTATTCTTTTATGAATTTTGTTCTAAATAAGAATGCTTACTGATATGTTTTAGTGCATTTGACCACTATTTAGTGCACTTCAAATGTGAAGTGAGAACTTTGATAAAAGAAATTAGGGATTGAAACCCTATGAATAGCCAGTCGTTAGTAACTATAATGCAGACAAAAGAAATGCATATTTCGAGCCATAACCAGTCTGGAGAGGTGTGAATGTGTGCAGGGGGAGACTGAGACTGAATGGGGCTCGTTTGCACCACAAAACAATAGAGACAAAAGACTGAATGGATGCTTAGACGATGACTAAACATCAGTAGCATTTTTAGAGTAGCCTAATCAAAATAAAGTCATGACATGATCTTGAAAAACATTTAACTAAATACAGAGTTTTAGACTTATTATCTTCATATTTTAAATATAACATGGTCAGACATGTGGCTTTAGCTGTAGTGCATTTCTAGATTGCTCCAGTGCCAACTTCAATTTCATTTTCATTAATATGTTTCATAAAAAAAAAATTCTAATAACTTTACAAAACTTTGAAGCTATTTAAAAAAAAAAAATCATTATGACAATAATTAATTCTACATTTACAATAAACTACCAGGTGTCAGCTTTCAAATGAGATCATACTTGTGCTTTTAGTGCAAAGGGTTCATGAACTGTATCTGTTTCAGTTTGGGTATGTCATTTCTGGGGATTTTTCAAAAGTGGGGTTGCAGCTTAACAGGTTAATAAACAAACTACAGCTGGTTCAAAACGCAGCAACTCGAGTTCTTACCAGAACCAGGAAGTATGACCATATTAGCCCGCTTCTGTCAAAACTGCACTGGCTGCCTATTAAACATCGCATCAATTTTAAAATATTGCTGATTACTTACAAAGCACTAAATGGTTTAGCTCCGCAGTACTTGAGCGAGCTCTTAACGCATTATAGTCCTTCACGTCTATTGCGATCTCAAAATTCCGGCCAGTTGATAATACCTAGAATATCAAAATCGACTGCTGGCGGTAGATCCTTCTCCTATTTAGCACCAAAACTTTGGAACAGTCTTCCTACCATTGTCCGGGAAGCAGACACACTCTGTCAGTTCAAAGCTAGATTAAAGACACATCTCTTTGACCTAGCATTCACATAATACATTATAGACTTCTATAATTCAATGTTAGGCTGCATAGATTAGATCAGATGGAACCGGGAACACTTCCCATAAATCCTGATGTACTCGTTACATCATAAGAAGAATGGCATCTAAGCTAATTTTAGTGTCTTTGTTTATCCCGAGGTTTTTCCGCAGCCTGTCGGATCCAGGCCGTATCCAAATCTGATGAAGGACCTTCAAAATTCAAACCTAACCTTCATCAATCAAATTCAAACCTAACCTTCATCAATCAAAACTAACTTTAACTGGAAAATAACTTTATTAAAGAACCGCTATAAAGCCAAAACAATCTCTGTTACCTTAAATTATACGTTTATCTCTGTAAAGCTGCTTTGAAACAATCTACATTGTTAAAAGCGCTATATAAATGAAGATGACTTGACTTGACTTGACGTCATTCTTGATGATGGCTCCGAAAGGAGCATTTTACTACACACTGCGGCTAGCCAGCTGAAATTGAAAGGTAAGCCGGAGGACCTGCCCCTGCGCACAGTCAGACAAGAGTTAAAGGTCCTGCATGGGGCGGCTGTATCCTTCAACCTTTCACCAGCCTGTCAGCCAGACAAAGTATATCCAATCAGCGGAGCTTTCACTGCGCCAGAGCTGGGGCTTGGAGTGCACTGTCATCCTGTTAAGGCTTTACAGAAAAGGTACCGTCACCTTAACCCTCTGGGGTCTGAGCTGTTTTCTGGGCCCTGGAGGTGTTCTGACATGCTCTGACATTTGTGGTTATTTCTGTTACTTGTGACATTTTCATGGCTAAAGTCTAATTACACTGTATTCAGCACAAACTCTGCTACAATAATATATCAGCAGCATGTATGTAAAAGTTTGTAGTTTTGAGATAATGACATTTATGCGTGGTTTGTGAAAATACAAAAAAAAATTCTCACTGAAATAAGGTCATGAAACCCATACTGATTATTTCTTCACAAGACTTTTGAAAATTGTATGACGTAGCCTAGAATATTTGCTCTAAAACTATGTGACAATCACCCTGACTGCTCATTCAGATAAGACAATATATTGATTAAAATTTTTTACGACGTGTTTTGTGTGAGAAAGCTTTATGCGGGAGGTCATTAATATGTATGGTTTTCACACCTGAGAAAGACAAAGACCCTCCCCTAACGGCCCTATTAGGAGCCATCAGGCCCTGTCATTCTGAGCAACCTTGCACAAAGAATGAGGAAATTTAAAAAAGAATGGCTTTTTGATTTATTTACAACACAACATAATCCAAAGATACACAACAAATGACAAAAAAGCACTTGAAGTCAGCAGGACTCAGTGGCATCTGGGCCCTGAAAAAAAAAAAAAAAGAAGTGAATATACTGATATCAAGAGAAAGGCCTGCACGATTTTGGGAATACATTTTAGATTTTTCTGGTTAAAATTGCTTTTTAAAATTCACAGAATACACACACACACAAATGTTTCCAACAATATATAATATAATGAACACCAGGTTTGTTGTGCCTTGTAGGCATATAGGCTATGCGCAGTGCTGCATAAAATAATAATAACAATAACCTATAGCAGCCTATAAATCTTCCAAAAGATTTCAGTAACAGCTAAGCTAGAGAAAAATATATTGATTATCATATGTTACTTCAAATGTTTCCATTCGTTATTATGATATGAAATGAGATAATAGTAAAAACATGAAGCCGTTTGGTGCGTTTTGCTTTTCAAACGCGATCGCGCTCCAATATGAAACATTATGGTTACCATATCTACGTTTGAGCAGATATCCACATATCCACAAACACAGTAACAGTAAACACGGGTCTAAATATTATAATATTCACCATATATCTAGCAACAGTTCAACTGCAATGTGAAATTTATGCAACAATAACAAACTAATAAGAATTTCTTACCTTACATCTTTCTTGTCTTCAAATCGCATTCTTCTTCTTCTGAGGTAAATCCAATGTAAGCTCAGGCGCGTCTTCCAAACTCGACGAAAAGCAGAGAGTTTTTTCGTGCTTTGTTGTTGAGGTAATGAGCGCGTTCGCGATTCCATGTGGAGATTTGCATGTGAATATCTTTTGCGCGAGTGGGCGTGGTCAAATTAAAAATAATTAGGGAGCGTTTGAGAAGCTGGACATCTTGTTGGTTTTATACAAATTACTTAAACAGAGAATATTTGTTTTCAGTTTGAATCCGATCATTTAAAAGTACACACTTAAATGTTTATAAAGGTATATGGCTCATAAATGTGTGACAAGTATTCGCTGAGTTTTGTTTCAGTTTATAGACGTGCTCAAGAAAAAAAAGTTCACCGCGACGGAGAGGCAGAACGCACACCCTGTTTATTTTCTTTATTTTACAAAAGCACAATGTTTTGATTTGATTGTAAGTGGACACATACAAAAGTAGAAATATCACAGATTCTTTTTTATATTTCTTTTTTTCTGTATGACCATAAATGACGGAGTAATTTAAGTTTATAGTGCTACAATGTGAAGAAAATCCAGCAAAACGCGCCGGCGCGTTTGCCGACCTCAGAGGGTTAAAGGACTTCCCCTCCAAGAGATTAAAACTGCTCATCCAGTTTTGCTCATTGGATCAGACTACCCTCATTTAATTACTCCAGTTGAACCAGTTCGCTTGGGCCCACCAGGAGGTCCTGCAGCGATTAGAACTCTCCTTGGGTGGAGTTTGCAAGGACCAGTTCAGGCTCTGCAACACAGCCTCACAGAGCAACAATGTCTGTTCACAAGTTTGTCACCTTCTGTTATCCTGCATGAACAAGTTGAACGACTCTGGCAAATGGATGTCCTTCCTTGGAGGGATGACAGTCACTAAACCTACTGGAACAAAAAACTGTCAGAGTTCAAGTCGATGGGATTCAGCGATATGCTACCCCACTGCTCAGAGTTCAAAATATGCCCTCTCTTCATGCACCCAAAGCAGCGGTAATGCCTCATCTAAGAAGCCTAGAGCATCGCCTCAGTAAGTCTCCTGATCAAGCAGCTATCTACCAGGCTGAGATTAAACGACTGGCACAGGCAGGTTACATTCCTGAACGACAGTCAGGAGCCGAAGACACTCCAGTAATTTGGTATATCCCACACCATATGGTTGAACATAATGGGAAACATAGAGTAGTTTCCAACTGTTCATTCCAGTTTCAAGGAAACAACCTCAATGAACTGTTACTTCCAGGACCTACACTGACTTCCTCCTTACTGGCTGTGCTACTAAGATTCAGAGAACATCCTATCGCTATCAGTAGCGACATTAAATAAATGTTCCACCAGATAAGATTCCTTCCTGAAGATCGAACCCTTCTCCGTTTCTTATGGAGAGACCTAGAAAGAGAAGTTCAGCCTAGAGTTTTTGAATGGCAAGTTCTCCCCTTTGGGACCATTAGTAGCCCATGTTGTGCCGTCTTTGCCTTGCAGAAGCATATCTTGGAACAGCCTGGTGAAAAGATACATGATGCTGTACTGAAGGCATTTTATGTAGACAATTACCTGCAAAGTCTGCCCTCTGAAGATGAAGCAAAGCTCATGGTAGACCAGTTGCAGAGTAACTTGGCAGACGGAGGATTCGAACTCAGGCAATGGGCCAGTAATGCGCCTTTCACCATCAGTCACTAACCAGCTGCATCCAGATCGGACAGTGCTGAGCAATTGGTTGTCAAGGGTAATGCCTCAAACCATGAATCAGAGCTTGGATTGCAGTGGAACTGTCAAACTGATACTTTGTCCTATAACTTTGTCCTATTTGACAAAAGGAGAGATTGGAATGATCCCAGGTTACCAGAAGATTTGATGAATGCTTGTAACAGATGGGCAGAGGAGCTTAGTGACTTACAAAAGATAGTCTTACCTAGATGCTATTGTACTGCACCGAAGGATGATCTTTTCAGCCAGCGAGATATCCATATCTTCTGTGACGCGTCTGAGTCAGCTTATGGGTCGGTCGCCTATCTTCGAACAGAAGACCGGCAGGGAGAGGTGGAGATCACATTCATAGTGGCCAGATCAAGAGTGGCTCCTAAGAAACGGCTGTCAATACCTCGTCTAGAACTATGTGCAGCCCTGACAGGTGCGCAGTTGGCTAAGACTCTTCAGAAGGAATTGACTTTGCCTATTCGACAAGTTTTCATTTGGACTGATGCCACCACTGTTTTGACCTGGATTAGATCCGAATCCTGTCGATTCAAGGTTTTCGTTGGTACAAGGGTGACAGAGATTCAGGACCTTACCAGCCACTGTGAGTGGCGCTATGTGGCTTCAGATAGCAACCCGGCAGATGATATCACCCGAGGGAAAAGGCTGGCAGATCTAGGGCCACAAAGTCGTTGGAATACAGGCAGGTTACACCCCCATCCTCTTTTATTGACAGTGATGAACTAAGAAACACTACATTCTGTGGTCTGACTAATACTGCACATCGCTTGTCCATGCTCGATCTAAGCAAATGTCTGACCTTTCAAGAATTACTTACAGCCATCGCAGAATCTCTCAGGGAGGATGGGACCAATCTATCAGCTGAAGACTTTCAACAGGCTGAGATAGCTATCCTTCAGCAAGCCCAATGGGAAAGCATTCCCTCCGATATGGCACAACTTACAGCGGGGAAACAACTGAACCCCAACAGGCTCCTTAGCCTCGATCCCGAACTTGACTGTGTAAGTCACCTCCTTAGGGTAGGAGGTCGTCTTCGCTGCTGTGAAGAGATTGAGCCTGAGTTGATGCATCCTATTGTGCTGGATTCCCATCATCCTGTCACTAACCTTCTTATTAAAGACTATGATGCAAAGCTGCTTCACCCAGGACCTGAGAGAGTACTGTCAGAAATGCGTAGAAAATACTGGATCCTTCGGGGTAGGGAAGCAATCCGATGTTATCAGCGCAAGGATTGTTTAGAGTGTCAGAAGCTTCGTAAAAAGCCACAGATACCCAGAATGGCAGATCTACCTCCAGCCAGACTACCTCTCTTCAGTTTCGGGCCATACATAGTAAAAATTGGACGGAGAAATGAGAAGCGCTGGGGTATTTTGTTCAAGTGCATGACTACTCGTGCGGTGTACATCGACCTCCTTCCAAGACTTGATACAGACTCCTTCCTTATGGCCCTTGGGCGTTTTATAGCCCGACGTGGAAAGCCTTTGGAAGTTTTATGTGATCAAGGTACAAATTTTAAAGGAGGGGAAAGGGAGCTACGACAGGCATTTGGCAAACCAGAGCTTCAGGAACAGCTTGCCAGTCAGCAGATTATCTTCCGTTTCAACCCACCTCATGCCCCACACTTTGGTGGGTGTTGGGAAAGGGAGATTCTTTCCTGAAACAAGCTCTACAGGTCACTCTGGGAACTCTGCCTATACCCGAGGAAACTCTTCTCACTACACTCATTGAGATCGAAGGGATCTTAAATTCTAAACCCCTGGGGTATACCTCCTCGATTGCCTCTGATCCAATTCCTATCACTCCTAATTCGCTCCTTATGGGGCGGACTGATTCGTCCCTTCCTCAAGTGATATACCCTCAAAGTGAAATACTGAGTCGACGTCGTTGGCATCATAGCCAAGTCCTAGCAGATCACTTTTGGAAGCGGTTTATCAAGTTCTATTTGCCTGGCCTTCAGACTCGTAGCAAGTGGCAACGAGAGTCACCCGATATCAAGGTTGGAACTACAGTTATGATTGTGGACCCTCAATTTCCCAGGGCCCTGTGGCCCACTGGTCAGATCTCGCAAGTATTCCCTGGGGTGGATAATAAAGTCAGGACTGTTGAAGTGAGAATTAAGGACAAGTTTTATGTGCGACCTGTGGCTAAGGTTATACAGCTGCCTGAGATTCCAGACTAAAATTTGACTGACCTTTTTATAATGGACAGATTTCCTCATTCTTTAGAAATCTGGAGGCGGCTGTTAAAAAGGCCCATTGTAAGTGTATTTTGTATTTGAGTCTGTGAGATTTGCTCTGGCAATCAGCCAATGTCAGAGCACGCTGTCAAAGCAGCAACGTGAAGACACTAGGCTCCGCCCATCTCCAGCAGGTGGCATTGATTAGCATTAGTAGTAAATAGCTCTGCATGGGGTGAGTGTAGCAAACAGACTCTATGCTTTCTTGCCATTGATGTGTGCGTGTGCGTATATTATACAAGTTGGTTTATGTATTTCAACTCATGTTAACTGTTTGATGAAATGCATTTGTTTGTTTGATATTATTTTGTCTACTGCTTGTTTAAGGATACTTCACATAGAAGTAGGGATTTCATTTGTGTTCACGTATTCACATGATGTTGCTTATGTTTCATGGAAGCATTTCTGCTACATCTCATTGTATGTATTTATCTTGTAATTGAATTGTTTCTATTATGTTATATTGATATATACAGGTGCTGGTCATAAAATTAGAATATCATCAAAAAGTTGATTTATTTCAAAAATTCAACTTAACAGGTGAAACTAATATATTATATAGACTCATTACATGCAAAGTGAGATATTTCAAGCCTTTATTTGTTATAATTTTGATGATTATGGCTTACAGCTTATGAAACCCACGAAATCAAAATCCCAGAAAATTAGAATATTACATGAAATCACACAGTAATTACACAGTGATACCATGGTCATTGAACCAGGTTTTGGTTATTTTGGCAGTGTGGGCAGGTGCAAATCCTGCTGGAAAATGAAGTCAGCATCTCCATGAAGCTTGTCTGCTGAAGGAAGCATGAAGTGCTCTGGAAATGTCCTGGTAGACGGCTGCGTTGAGTGGACAGCACAGTGGACCGACACCAGCCGATGACATGGCTCCCCAAACCAACACTGACTGTGGAAACTTCACACTGGACTTCAAGCATCTTGGATTGTGTGCCTCTCCATTCTTCCTCCAGACTCTGGGACCTTGGTTTCCAAATGAGATGCAAAATTTGCTCTCATCAGAAAAGAGGACTTTGGTCCACTGTGCTTTATTAAATCCAGAGTCAACGCAGCCGTCTACCAGGACATTTCCAGAGCACTTCATGCTTCCTTCATTTTCCAGCAGAATTTGCACCTGCCCACACTGCCAAAAGAACCAAAACCTGGTTCAATGACCATGGTATCACTGTGTAATTACTGTGTGATTTCATGTAATATTCTAATTTTCTGGGATTTTGATTTTGTGGGTTTCATAAGATGTAAGCCATAATAATCAAAATTATAACAAATAAAGGCTTGAAATATCTCACTTTGCATGTAATGAGTCTATATAATATATTAGTTTCACCTGTTAAGATGAATTCTTGAAATAAATCAACTCTTTGATGATATTCTAATTTTATGACCAGCACCTGTATATTGTATGCTTTGTTTTAGACCACACCCATACTCATGGCCTCACGAATGTACTCATCTGCACTTATGCGCTAAACCTTTATTGAAGCATTATGGAATTGTTGTGGAGAAAATAAAGCTACAAAGAAAACTTTCTGCTGCTTCTTCATGTCTCTAACCGGACATCTGTGGTGAACTAGTCCCCCACTGGCAAACCCAAACTGATTGAAAGTCAACAGTTTTCTATAAGGGATTAAAATAATATCCAAAAAGGAAACACTAAAAGCCTAATTTCTTCTAAAAATGTAATTATACACCATTTATTTTTATATAAAATTATACAAATATCACATCTAAACCCATTCTATTTTTTTTTTTTTTTCAATTTAAGAATTATTTATAAGTTTAAAAACAATAATATAAAAAAAAAAAAAAAATCAAGTCATACATAGGGCTATACTGCTCTCTTGTGTCAAAATCAGGTTGGCCTATTGTATCTATATAAAAATATAGTAGGTATGTGACAGTGAGAATATTTCACCACCGGTTAATTGACGTGTGACACCGCTGGGGGCTTTTGAATCGCTAACTTAAAAACGAAAGTAAAATATGTTCGTCCGCACGGACTTTGATAATGGTGTGGAGCAGAGCGAGCGTTTTCAATGAATTCCTATGGAAGTAGGAATGAACTAAAAAACGTTGACTCTGTTCTGCTCGTTCCTCGCCGTGGATGCGCACCGTTATGAATGCCTGTGCAGCCGTGAGCATTTTAGTTTAATTTTAAAATTAGCTCAATATTGTGTTTTATTGTGAGTGTACACAAATATAAGTAAACACTTTGCAGTTTGAATGATGTAAGTTGAACAAAGTATGAACAAAATGACAGAGTATGTTTTTATGTGTCCACTGTTCAATCGTGCCCGTGCCACCCACACACACACACACACACACACACACACACACACATTCCAGCATTGCAATCTTGAATCATAAAATCAGAATAATTGTCTCGTTTTAGTGATTCCCTAGTTATTTTTTTATTTTATTTTTTTCATTGTTCTAATCAGGTCAGACAAGTAAAATGTTCTGTGTCTTGTCCCTTAAATTTATACAAATATATATACAGTACAGGTCAAAAGTTTGGAAACATTACAATTTTTTTATATTTTTGAAAGAAGTCTCTAATGCTTATCAAGGCTGCGTTTATTTGATCAAAAATACAGAAAAAAAAAAACAGTAATATTGTGAAATATTATTACAACTTAAAATAATAATTTTCTATTTGAATATACTTTAAAAAATTATTTATTCCTGTGATGCAAAGCTGAATTTTCAGCATCATTACTCCAGTCTTCAGTGTCACATGTGACATCCAGTCTATCACATGATCCTTTAGAAATCGTTCTAATATTCTGATGTATTATGAGTGTTGGAAACAGTTCTGCTGCCTAATATATTTGATGAATAAAAGGTTAAAAAGAACTGCATTTATTCTAAATAAAAAATATTTTCTAATAATATAAATCTTCTTTACTATCACTTTTTATCAATTTAACACATCCTTGCTGAATAAAAGTATTGATTTATTTCAAAAAAGTAAGAAAAAAATTACTGACCCCAAATTACTGACCAGTAGTGTATATTGTTGTTACAAAAGATTTCTATTTTTAAAAAAATAGTTTCTTTTTTTTTTTTTTTTTTTTTTTTTTTTTACTTTTTATTCATCAAAGTATCCTAAAAAAGTATCACAGGTTATGAAAAAATATTAAGCAGCAGAACTGTTTCCAACTTTGATAATGAATCATCATATTAGAATGATTTCTAAAGGATCATGTGATAGACTGGAGTCCTGAAAATTCAGCTTTGCATCACAGACATAAATTATCATTTAAAGTATAATAAATTGAAAACCAATTATTTTAAATTGTAATAATATATCACAATATTACATTTTTTTTCTGTATTTTTGATCAAATAAATGCAGGCTTGATGAGCAGAAGAAACTTCTTTCAAAAACATTAAAAATAGTAATGTTTCCAAACTTTTGACCTGTACTGTAGGGCCTATATATATAAATATAGCTGCGAGCAGCGATGACTGCTCTATAGTTTAGGGTAACTAAAGGCACCAGGGTGGCGGTGGCATCGGCTTGGGCCCGTCATTGCTGCTCGCAGCTATATTTAGGGCCCAAGCCCTGAAAGGGCTAATGCCCTATTGTTTTCGTTAGGATTATTTGTTATTATTAGGGCCCAAGCCCTGAAAGGGCGAAGGCCCTATTGTTCTCTTACGAGAGGTTCTCTCGTACTGCGTAAGATCTTACGCTAGGGGAAAAACTCTTTTCCACGAGATATTGAAGCCAAAAATTATCCTTAATTTTGTAATATTGGTTGACGAATGCGCATGCGTCGCGTCTGAACATGTTGTTGTCTTTGGAGCTCCATCGATTGATTTATAATTCTTGATTTTCTCTTTAAACTCACTTACAACGAACATTTTCTACTTTTCCTCACCTCATAGTTACAACGCGGACTGTTGAGCAGACGCGTCTCAAGCCTATTAGTGATCCAATGCCGGATACTCTTAAAGGTTACTCCCTTGGATCACGGCTGAACGCGTCTTCTCCACACTTACTTACAAACAAACATTTTTTCGCCTATCGTGCGTCTACTCTACACCCGTACCACTGAAAAGATGGATTATATCCAAGACTTCAGCCATAAATTAGTATTAATATTGATAGCATCACTGGTAGCGTCGTTGCTAACTTAACGTTACTGTCCATCTGTTAAAATGGCGAATATATCAGATGTAAGTAGTCTACCTTTTGGTGCAGGTGAGGACACATTTGAGCTGCACGCGGTGCAGTCTGAGCTGGAAGCTGTTGAGAAACAGATCCACGACCTTTTAGTGAGACAGGCCGAGCTGATAGACCGGCGTTTGGCTCTGGAAACATCACGCGCCAATGCACACAAATCAGTGATTAACCCTCTGAGGTCGACAAACGCGCGGGCGCGTTTTGCTGGATTTTCTCCACATTGTAGCACTATAAACATAAATTACTCCGTCATTTATGGTCATACAGAAAAAAGAAATATAAAAAAAGAATCTGTGATATTTCTCCTTTTGTATGTGTCCACTTACAATCAAATCAAAACATTGTGCTTTTGTAAAATAAAGAAAATAAACAGGGTGTGCGTTCTGCCTCTCTGTCGCGGTGAACTTTTTTTTCTTGAGCACGTCTATAAACTGAAACAAAACTCAGCGAATACTTGTCACACATTTATGTGCCATATACCTTTATAAACATTTAAGTGTGTACTTTTAAATGATCGGATTCAAACTGAAAACAAATATTCTCTGTTTAAGTAATTTGTATAAAACCAACAAGATGTCCAGCTTCTCAAACGCTCCCTAATTATTTTTAATTTGACCACGCCCACTCGCGCAAAAGATATTCAGATGCAAATCTCCACATGGAACTCGAACTCGCTCATTACCTCAACAACAAAACACTTCACATCACTTTTCGTCGAGTTTGAAAGACGTGCCTGAGCTTACATTGGATTTAGGCTACCTCAGAAGAAGAAGAACGCGATTTGAAGACAAGAAAGATGTAAGGTAAGAAATTCTTACATATTAGTTTGTTATTGTTGCATAAATGTCACGTTGCAGTTGAACTGTTGCTAGATATATGGGGAATATTATAATATTTAGACCCGTGTTTACTGTTACTGTGTTTGTGGATATCTGCTCAAACGTAGATATGTATATGGTAACCATAATGTTTTATATTTGAGCGCGATCGCGTTTGAATGTATCATATTTTGGATAGCGATCGCGTTTGAATGTATCATATTTTCATGTATCATAACAGATGGAAACATTTGAAGTAACATGATAATCAATATATTTTTCTCTAGCTTAGTTGTTACTGAAATCTTTTGGAAGATTTATACTGCTATAGGTTATTTATTGTTATTATTATTTTATCCGGCACTGCCCATATACCTTATGCCTACAAGGCACAACAAACCTGGTGTTCATTATATTATATATTGTTGGAAACATTTGTGTGTGTGTGTGTGTATTCTGTGAATTTTAAAAAGGAATTTTAAAAAGCAATTTTAACCAGAAAAATCTAATATTTATTTCCAAAATCGTGCAGGCCTTTCTCTTGATATCAGTATGTTCACTTTTTTTTTTCAGGGCCCAGATGCCACTGAGGACTTCAACATTCACATGAGTCTCTGTACGTGAACATGGTAAAGTGAAAATCTTGGAAATGAAAGGTATGTACAATGTTTTTAGGAATGGCACAAAGGTCTCTGTCTTTGAAGTGCTTTTTTGGCATTTGTATCTTTGGATTATGTTGTGTTGTAAATAAATCCAAACAATTTAAAAGCCATTCTTTTTTAAATCTCCTCATTTACAGTATTGTGCAAGGTTGCTCAGAATGACAGGGCCTGATAGCTCCTAATAGGGTCGTTAGGGGAGGTTCTTTGTCTTTCTCAGGTGTGAAAAGCTTACATATTAATGAGCTCCCGCATAAAGCTTTTTCACACAAAACACGTCGTAAAATTTTTAAATCAATATATTGTCTTATCTGAATGAGCAGTCAGGGTGATTTTCACATAGTTTTGCAGCAAATATTCTAGGCTACGTCATACAATTTTCAAAAGTCTTGTGAAGAAATAATCAGTATGGGTTTCATGGCCTTGTATTTTCACAAACCACGCATAATGTCATTATCTCAAAACTACAAACTTTTACATACATGCTGCTGATATATTATTGTAGCAGAGTTTGTGCTGAATACAGTGTAATTAGACTTTAGCCATGAAAATGTCACAAGTAACAGAAATAACCAGAAATGTCAGAGCATGTCAGAACACCTCCAGGGCCCAGAAAACAGCTCAGACATCAGAGGGTTAACGTTACTTACCCGCTGACTCCGACCTCGTCTACTCCGTGCGTTTCTCAACATCGGTCCCGAGCGTCGAGGTCGCGATCAGCCATGGTCTCGTTTACTCCGGCTCCAACACGCCACCACGAAGCCTGGATGGTTCCGCAGCGGAAGACGCGAGTCAGGTCTAGACCAAGAAAACTCTCTCCGACCCTCCCGGTTTTCGAGATATCCACACAAAACCGCTTCTCACCTCTTCGCGAAACAGAACGCGATGCTGTGATCATCGGCGATTCCATCGTTCGACACGTACACGCTACGTTAAGTAAAAGTAAGGTGCATAGTCACTGCTTTCCTGGTGCTCGTGTTTCTGAAATCGCTGCTCGCGTTCCCGAGATTCTGAACGAGCGCGTCGGAACTGTGGCCCTGCACGCGGGAGTGAACGACATCAGGCTGTGCCAGACGGAGGTTCTGAAGAAAGACTTCAGGAATCTGATCGATACGGTACGCAGCACATCGCCTGAAATAACGATCATTGTGTCAGGACCGCTTCCCACGTACCGACTAGGTCATGAAAAGTTTAGTAGATTATTCGCGCTAAATGAATGGTTAATGTCATGGTAGAGAGAGGTTAAAGGGCTACATATGTCACTGTGAGTGATTTATTGCCCTTAAGCTCCGCCCCCTTTTTGACCGTGGGAATATTCCCACGCTTGCCCCGCCCCCTTCTACCCACCTCCCTCCCACCTCCGGACATGTCACGTGACCGTGGGAATTTTCCCGCGGTACCCTTCCCTACAAACAACCCCACCCCGCCCCACTTCTGAAAAGGTCACGTGACCGTGGGAAAATTTTCCCACGATCCGCATTAAAACGTTAAAACAACATGTATTAAAATTATATCAAGCAAATAGTTCTATTTTCTAATACATTTGAAGAAAATTTGTACATTCACAATTACATAGTGTTTAAAGGTGTATAAAACGTTGTATAAAGTTAAAATACACGTCTTTAGCGTTCATATATTTGTAAAATGTTAAAACATTAATGAAAAAGTTTAAATTGCATTGTCTTAAAGCTATCAAAATGTATTAGTATTAAGACATTAAACAAATATTAAAACATATCAAACGCATAAACACATACGTACAATTAAAAACTGACTTACGTTTTTACAATTTCACTTGTTGAAAGAAGAACAAAGGTTATCCAACTTTGTGTAAAGTAATCTCCTGGGAGCTCTATGAAACACGTCCGAACACGGGAGAAAAGAGTCAAGACTGACAATAGCTACCGCTGCACAGGAGCCAGATCTATGCTCCACCCCCTAGACTCCTCCCACACCAAGACCCTCCCACGTCAGGTGGTGAAGAGGCGTGGGAAAAGACGACAAACAGTTCCACGCTTCGCTAAAGACTGACACACTCACACACACACACACACACACACACTTACGGAGAAGTAAAAAAGTTAAGAGTTTTTTCCCCATTAAAAAGATACATTTAGTATTTTATATAAAGCATCTTTTAAAAAAAGTGTTTCAAACACAATCACAATATTAAAAACTGACTTACGTATTTATATTTCCGTTTTGTTGTTGTTGAAAGGAGAACAAGGTGAGTTATTCACCTCAACGATCTCCAAAGGTTTAGAGCTTCAAAATCATCATGCTGCATTAGCAGTGCTATGCAAAATAGGTTTATCTGGTGTTTTTGTCAAATGAGAAGTTTACACCATGTATCATCTTTATACTTTAATTAATTTTACTCTAATTCGTTTTTATAACTATCATTTATCTCTTTTTAATTCCTTTCTATCTAAATCTGTTGAATTGTCATAGTGTATGATTTTAACTTTCAGCCCAAAGACTTTTGAGTTTAAGAGTTTTTTTTCCATTACAAAAAAAATACATTTAGTATTTTATATAAAACACCTTTTTTAAAAAAGTGTTTCAAACACAATCACAATATTAAAAACTGACTTACGTATTTACATTTCCGTTTTGTTGTTGTTGAAAGAAGAAAAAAAATGTATCCGTCTCCATAGGCTTAGAGCTTTTAACTCCAAAAATGACAAAAATCCTCATGATGCATTAGCAGTGCTAAATGTGTCCATTCAGTCCTATATCACGAGAAGAAATGACCGACTCAAAAGTATGCAATGGTCCAGGCCCTGACTCCGCCCCCTTACACACACACACACACACACACGGATTTACTTATGTCTCATTGGAGGCCTGCAGATGACACAGACGTGACATGACGTCACTCCGGGGGTTACCCCCAAAACAGTCAGTCAAGCCTCTCCTCACAAACGCAGAACTTCTGAATGAAACTCATCTCGGAGCTATCAAACTGCAGTGAATCGCTTTCTTACAACACATCCATTGGAACGCGATTAAGTTATCCGGGGTTACGGTGAGTTATGATACTAAACAGTTACCTAACTATTTATCCTTCGGATATTTAAAATAAATGTTATCTCTCCAGAGCAAAAATACACAGAGGATTGTACTCCATCCACAAGAGATTACCAAGACCCATCAGGTGTGGAGCGACACGTGAAACATCTCTACACTCAAAAAAGAAAAAAGTGAACAAAATTATTTCCTAGCTCAGCTTCAAGAAAAGACGACCGGCGTGTTGCCCATTCAGTCTTGGAATGGTAAAATTCCATCTGTGTTGAGAGTCGCGGAAGCCCCGCCTCCTCACCAAACACGCAGGATTTCATTGGATGCATAGGGTGACGCTGACGATGACATCGCCGGGGATTCCCCTATGCTGTTGAGGTTGTTCACTGTCATGGATAACGCGCTCTGTTTAAAACCCTCGTATCTAAAATTGACTAAGCTTACTGTGGATTGTGGCTCGGACTTCAGCTTCTGTTTAAGTGCAGAGGAACGACGATCATCAGTGAACGGAATATTGGATTAATCACAACACATTGGATCTTTGTGGAGTATCAAACAGCGAACGGAATATTGGATCTTTGTGGAGTATCAAACAGCGAACGGAATATTGGATTAATCACAACACATTGGATCTTTGTGGAGTATCAAACAGCGAACGGAATATTGGATCTTTGTGGAGTATCAAACAGCGAACGGAATATTGGGTGAACCACGTTTCTTGCATCTTTGTGGAGTATCAGACCATTATTCATTGTGAGGAATATTTCACTGGAATCAAACGTTTTTGGGGGTTTGTCAGGATGTAAACGGAGAACTTCGTAACGATCTTTTAAACACAAGAGGAGAATGGAGAAATGCGTCCTGGACAGCAGTTAATAACGGTAACAATGCATTAACTCTTTTTTAAATGAACGTCTGAATGTTACCCAGATTATTAATGGAAAGACATGAAGCATTCAAGAGAAGTTATGTTACATCTCATAATTACTGATTTCTTTTTATTTAATTTGACTGTTATTTTAGCGTTTTCACTTGAAAGTTATGAATATGTGTTATGAATATGTGTAGTTTTTAATGTAGGATACACTATTTTTTTATTTCTGTTACGTTTTGTTGTTGTTATTTGTATTACTCCTATGGCTGTTGTTATCCGTGGTCATTAGCGAACCTCTTAAGTGTTACCGGCCCGCTGGTGGGCTCGAATCTGTTACACATTTAAAACAGTAGTCTAATATCCTATACTAAACCTAAACTAATCTTGAAAAATGTTATATCATTTGAACGCTTACAATCTTTAGCTTTCATATTTGGTGACTGATTTCTTTTTTTATTCATTTGTTATTATTTTTTATTAGCCATCGTTAATATTGTTTATGAATGGTAGTGGTGTTGGAGTATTCGTTTGTAGTCTACTAGTAACACATTTTAAATAAAAATAAAATAATAAAAACACCCCAAAATGTCTTCTAAAAGATGTTACACTGATATGCAGTCAGACTCAGATGAAGACGTAGAACATTTAAGATCAAGGCGTCACAGTACTAATGAACAATTACGTCTTTTAATACGTGAACAACTAGGGATGCTAAACACAAGTGAACTTTCCACATCCGAAAGATTACAAAATATTATAGCCGAACAACGAGCGTGGTTAGAAACACCTGAAGGTGATGATGATGAAAACGCACAGTCCGGTAATGGGTTTTCAAATTATAATCACCAACTCCCTAATATGGGTCTTAGTCAGGACGAAATTCATACGTTGACGACTGAAGGCGGACGTGTAGGCGACTTTGTAATAACTCCTCGACCACGTTTCAACGGACTAGAAATCCATAGGACACTGAATCTCCGTGAAATAGATACAAACGACTTGGCAGATTTTAATATTCATCTACACAATATTTTAGATGAGATTGTGCATTTTTCTCAACTGATGGCAGGTGATACGGGCTATATAAATATAGCACTAACTGGTTCTAGCTTACCCACATCTATAAATACAGTATTAACGCCTGAGAGCAACCACGACGCATCATTATTCATTGATCAAATTGAACGTGCTGCACAAAGCAACAGAGACGTGTCAACAGATAACTCTTTATCTCAAAGAGTTTCGGTAGCTATGGACCACCAGGGAGGGGGAGGACCGCGTAGGAAAATTACAGACATTGCCATCAGTGAATCTATAAAACGAAATAAAATGCATTTATTTTGTCCGATGAATATATCCGATAATATGTGCCTTAATTATTGTCTGGCATATTTTTTGAACACGACATTCACAGATCAAGAGCTGCAAAAACCAGCAAAAGACATACACACAGTCTGTGGATTTGCACCACATAATAAAATAGGATTTCATGATCTGAACATTTTCGAAAAAGAAATTTAAATGTAAAAATTGTAGTTTTTTACAGGGATTGTTCAGGGAAACTGCAGGTCTACAAAAACACGGATGGAATTCATCCAAAGACTGTGCTTTTATATATTCATGAAGAGCATTATTATTTCATCAAAAATTTGAAAGGTTTCTTAGGCACAAGTTACGTGTGTGAATTTTGTCTCAAGGGTCATAATGACAAGAGACTCCATAAATGCAAATATGTTTGTAATATTTGTAACACATCCGAATGCCGCACACATACGACATCCTATAGACAATGTCCAGACTGTCTCAGGTACTGCAGAAACAACTTTTGCTACGAAACACATAAACAGGAGCCCACGTCTACTGAGAAATCGCAGTGTGACACTTTAAAATACTGCACTAAATGCCAACGATTATATAGGGTTGCAAGATCTGGTGATAAAAACAAACCGCACAAGTGCTCTCCAGAGTGCTGTGTACATTGCAACGAGATTTTGACAAGTGAAGGTAGTCACGAATGCTACATACAACCTCTAAAGTCTGAAACAAATGACGATAAATACATCTATTATGACTTTGAGACAATGTATCAGAATGATAAACATGTGGCTAATTTTGTATGTGCAATGACACAGACAGGTGAGACGTTTGAAGCTGGAGGAACAGATTGTGTGGCACGTCTGATTAAACACTTCAGGCGTCCAAAATACAGTGATTACACATTCATAGCGCACAACGCATCGGGATTTGATTCCTACATCCTGTTAGAGTATCTTAGCAACGAAGGAATAAGTCCAAAGATTATTATGCAGGGATGTAGAATATTACATATGTATGACAGCGTTTAGACAGCGATTTATAGACAGTTTTCAATTTATCCCTTTTTCGCTAGGCAAGGTACCGGCTGCGTTAAACCTAAGCGTGAATGAAAAGGGATTTTTCCCACATCATTTCAACAGATTGGAGAATGCAAATGATGTGGGTCCCTATCCGGCAAAAGAGTTTTACGGTTATGAGACAGTGAGTGAAACCGAGCGTGTCAGATTCGATACATGGTACACAGGAGTGTCAGGCAGTGTCTTTGACTTTAAAAAGGAGCTCGCTTTTTACTGTCGGAATGACGTGGTTATCTTAAGACAGGCGTGTATAAAATATCGTGAAGAATTCCTCGAATGTACAAACATTGATCCGTTTAAATCTGTGACATTGGCAGGAACATGCATGAAAGTATTCAAAACAAATTTTTTGAGTCGAGATACAGTAGCACTTACACATAGTCACGCGTATGTTAATCAACACAAAACGTTTTCAAACGCATCCATTCAATGGCTCGAATATATTAAAAAATGATGTACAGCATGCCTTAAACCACGGAGAGCAAGCCTTCGGACCTTATCATGTTGATGGGTATTATGAGTCTGGTGATGGGGAAAAAACAGCCTTGGAATTTCTGGGTTGTTTTTTTCATGGGCACAATTGTCGATTTAAGGCAGAAGAAATTCAGCCTTTATCAAAAGTGTCTTTTGGTACTCTCAGAAGGCAGTCGGACGAAAAGATAGAAACACTTCGTAAAGTGTATTCCTTACGAGTGATTTCAATTTGGGAGTGTGAATGGGATCTAGCAAAACAAACAGATCCTGATGTCATGCAGTTCATGTCATCTTACGAAGCACCTGAGAGGCTGAGACCTCGGGATGCATTATTTGGCGGACGCACAAACGCGTATAAATTGTACCACAAAACAGCTGATGATGAACGAGTGGATTATTATGATTTCACATCGCTATACCCGTTCGTTCAGTCAAGTAAAACGTACCCTATCGGTCATCCTAAAATCATTTTTAAGGATTTTGAACCGGTGGAGAATTATTTTGGTCTCGTCAAAGTGACAGTGCTACCACCACGTAAGCTATTTCACCCTGTTCTGCCTTACAGATGCTCAGGTAAATTAATGTTCCCTTTGTGCAGGACTTGTGCAGAGAATCAGATTCAGGACCCTCAATGTAGCCACACAGAGGTTGAGAGATGTATTACAGCTACATGGGTCAGCGTTGAATTACATCGAGCTATTCAGCACGGTTATCAGGTGGTTAAAATTCACGAGGTGTGGCATTTTCCACAAAGCTCTGACATTCTGTTTACCGATTATGTCAAAACATTCCTAAAATCCAAACAGGAGGCATCTGGCTTTCCCTCGGATGTAGTGACAGAGGATGATAAACAAGCGTACGTCGACGATTATCTCGATAAGCAGGGCGTTCAGCTAGACATCACTAAAATAATGCATAATTCGGCAAAAAGATCCATAAGTAAACTAATTTTAAATACTTTATGGGGCCGTTTCTCTTTGCGTACCCATTTGCCTACCACAGAGCTTTTGACAGAGCCTGAAGAATTCACACAATGTCTTTTTGGTGGTGCTGGTCGGATTATAAAACACTTTTCGTTTGTATCTGATTCAGTGGCTTTGATTCAGTGGTCATATGCAGAACGTGACCCGTGCCCCACACGGGACGTTAACGTTTTTATTGGTGCTTTCACCACTGCTTACGCGCGACTCGAGTTGTATAATCTTTTGGACAAATTAGGCGAACGTGTGATTTATGCCGATACAGACAGCGTGATCTTTGTATCAAAAAACGGCGAATGGATCCCTGAAACAGGTTCTTATCTCGGACAGCTCACGAGTGAATTAGTTCCAGATGATTTCATAACAGAGTATGCCTTGTCAGGACCAAAATCTTATGGGTATCAGACAGCAAAAGGCTATACGTGTCTCAAAGCGAAGGGTATTACACTCAATGCAGAGAATGCCCAAATAGTCACATTGCATAGTCTGATAGGGCTAGTGCGTGCCTATGTGGAATCACGTGACACGATGCAGCTGTTTCCCCGCACAGAGACCATTACACGTAGTAAGAGGGGATTCACATTGCACAATAGATCAATCGTGAAAAGTTTCAGACTTGTGTACAATAAGCGAGTACTCCAACCAGATTATACCACCTTACCTTACGGGTTTTAACAATATTTTGAAAAATGTGTGAAACAGATGTTTTTGACTGCAGAATGCAGCACCCATTTTCGGCTGTCATTGCCGGTCCAAGTAATAGTGGGAAGACTTTTTTTGTGAAGACTCTAATGTATAATTCAGACAAAATGTGTTCTGTCAAATTTGACAATTTTGTGTATGTGTATACATCCTGGCAGCCAATGTATGATCAAATGTTACATGCTTTTGATATTAAATTCATTGAAGGCATACCACAGAAATTGGATGATGACTCATTATTCCCTCCTGGTAAAAGATCGCTCCTTATCTTGGACGACGTTATGAGTCAAGCTGCTTCTAACGGAGAAGTCGAGAAGATTTTTACACAATACATACATCACAATAAGATTAGCTGTTTGCTATTAATACAGAATCTGTTTTTCCAGGGTAAATCTACCAGAACAATAGGTCTTAATACAAATTATTTAATAATATTTAAAAACCCTCGCGATAAGCAGCAGATGGGTATTTTGGGACGGCAGATGTACCCAGGGAATACAAAGTTTTTTATCGAAGCATACCAGGATGCAACTGAACGCCCTTACAGCTACTTGTTAATAGATTATAAACCACAGACCCCTGAAAAATTTCGGCTCAGAACGGATTTACTGTCAGACTATCCGGTGGTGTACGTCCAGAAGTAACAATGAGCACGAGGCTTTCCAGAAATCTCTACCTCTTAAAGTTATTATACAAGAGCTCACCCAAGCAGCGACGTGTTATTCTGCAATCATCACCCGACGAGTTAATATTGGCTCTATGTGAAGTGGCTCTCAATATTCTTCATGGCAAGATCCCCCTAACTGTGAAACAGCATGGGACTTTAAAAAGAAGGAAAAAGGAGATAAAGTACGTCGCTAATAAAAAGATTAATATCAGCAGGAAGAGACGTATGATTAATCAAAAAGGGGGTTTTCTACTTCCCCTTCTCAGTGTAGCGCTTCCTTTCATAACCAGTCTCATAACTAGAAACTGAATCTGAAGAGAAAAATGCAACATGCCGAGAAATTGTATCTCGTGCCAAAACATCAGCTGGATAGACTAAGGACTGCACCGCCTCGTGAAAATATTCATACGGTTGTGGAGAATGACTTGGATTCATCTATTAGAGATATACTGCAGAGGCATGATTTGAACACTTACGAAAAATCCAAGCTCTACACTAATGTTTTACAACGATTCTTAAGTGTGGTAAAACACGGTGATATGGAAAGTAACACTCTAACTCTTACATTACCGGAACACGAGACACCTCCCCCTCCCACACCCCCGATGTTAGGAATGATGACGTCAGTGATGACCCAATCGTCTCAGAAGTTTTAAACAATATTCCTCAGAGAAGCTTAAAAAATGTAAAATATATTATGGATAAAATGTCCAAAGCCAAACACGTGTCTTCATGGACAGTTGATGGAGAATTTGTTTATAAAGGGAGAATCATTCCAGGGTCCCATATATTTGATCTGGTAAAGAGTGTAACTTCACCGCAGATGATGCAAGACAACCGACGGCCTGTAGGGTGGTATGAGTTTCTGGATGCATTTGCGGGATTAAAGATTCCTTATTCGACTGTAACCAATCATAATGTAAGACGGATGATTGAATCGTTTAAAAGAAAAACACATGCGGATGACTTTGGTACTGTACCTACTAAGTCTTTGAAAAAACGCCACACACACACACATGCACACGACTCTGATGAAAACGTATTTAACTCACCCAGAGTAGATGCAAAACAATGGATGGATTTTTAACAATTATATGTAATGACATAGCTATGTGTTTTTTTTGTTTGTTTTTACAAAATATTATCATGCGTGAGATTTTGTATGTGTGTTTTAGTTTTTAAAACTATGTATGTCATTGTACAACATATTGTGTTATTGTTTTGATGTCAAATAAAAGAAAGAAAATGAAATTATTCATCTGTTTACGACTCGTTTATTCATTACATATTCTTTATTTATTCGTTACACAGGAATTAATAAGACTGTAACATTTTACCAGACTGTACACACTGGATACATTTAAACATTTTACTATCACAGACCATGGGTTTAAATTTTTTCACAAAAAGAGACACCATAGTATAATTTCTTAATAGATTATCGTTATGGTAAAATTTCATTATATCCTCATACTCAACACCCCGTGAAATATGATACAGAAAAAAGACACAATGCTGTCCACAGGTGACTGATGTAAAATCTTGGACTTGTCTGGTAGAATGATGAACTTGTGTAGAATTGTTTTTTAGAAAGTCGAGAATGGATGGAGGAAAAAAATCTGAATCCGGAGGATTCCCGAAGCTGTCAAAAAAACATCTGACCCCGTTTCGATCCATGTACATAGCTAACCAGTGGCGTCCCGGTTCGTCCGATCGATCCGTATTACAAATTAATAAAGCTGGGACGTCTATCAATGGTTCTTTGGGGAGATGGTCGGAAGGGAGTACTCCTAAAAAATGTATATTACACGTGATGTTATCCATAATTCCAAAATCCTCCCTGTCTATGGCCAAAGACTGGTTCTTCAGATGTCTCCCCGTGGCGGTAACCAGCTGATAATATTCTCTTACAGCATTTCCTAAATTAAATTGTGGCTGAAACGGACGATTTGGGATGTGTGAGCCGTCAGAGGTGAGATTTAAATATTCAAGATTAAAATGTTTGAACGCAAACGGGTTTTTATCGTATGCGCCAGTAAAAGCATCATTATCGGTCATTGCTATAATGATGGATTTTGGTAAAGTCCCGAGGAAGAGATTTTCATGGTTTGAGACGCGCGCACCTGCTGGTATAGAAAAGTTTTTCACGCATACCCTGTCGAAAGGGTACTTTGCTGTGGCCGACAGTAAAGCTTGGGCGTGGCCCAAACGAAGAGAAGGGGAGACAGACACTCTTTTGATAAAGAGAGAAGCAGAGATTATTTTTAGTTTATAATCGATCGCGTCCCCGCGCATAAGACAGAATTCATCTTTTGCTCTAGTTAAACGAATACGAATATCTACACCGTTCAATAGTAATTTCGGCTGAAAAAATATATCGCTGTGTATCGGAGCCAGTAGCTCGACAACATTGCTCCCATCTGTAAATGCAGCTCTTTTTGTCAGTCCTGCATTCGCACCTGTCGTATCCGTAGTCTCCATATGACCAGCAGTATCTTTGTAAAACAATCCTGCTGAAAAGTTATTCTCTAGGGTGTCTTTTCCATAATTAATGAGCATCTCCAAAATACACCTGTATGGATACGTGCTGGACGATTGTGACACTAGCCGATCTCCTAGAGACACATCCACTTGCGAGAAGATCGTCGAAGCCGGGTAATTAATCAGCCCCACCGGAGCTCCTTCCGGTGCGTCATCTCCGTTTGGGAGAGTTATTTTCACACGAGTATATAATAATGTGTTATTCAGATCAGTGTAATCTTCACCAGTCCCTGCGATGAAAAATTCAATCGGAGAAGCATCATTAATCGCAGACACAGGCGGGATTTCCACATAAGTGTTTTTCTCAATAGCTGTTTGAGTTAAAGGAAGGGTAAAAATATCCAGTTCGGATTTAATACATTCGTCTGACATTGCATGAATCAATGACATGATTTAGAAGATAGTGTTGCTTCGTCTTTTCAAACTTGTAGATCTTTTTACACGTTTCGTCCGGCTTCTTCGTCTGCTTTTTGCAACTGGGCGTTTCTTAGTGACGCGTGTACTCTTCTTTACGCCGTGACCACGCCCCCTCCTCATACGGGTCCCAGGTGGCTTTAACCCTCTACGCATGACCATAAGACCGTGACCACTCTGTCCCTCAGTGTTATCATTATTAAATTACTTTGACAAGGCACTGGTAACTACATCACTTACTATATTTTTTGCCGCAGCTTTTATGTGCGGCTTTGCTATACTGAAACCCCTTCTTAGAAACGGTATTGCCATACGATATAATCCACGAAATAGACCTCCGATCCCTGATGCAAAACCGGAACCGTACATAACACCGCTTCCGGCATAGCCAGGCATCCCGTGTCCAGTCTGGGCCTGATAATATGATATGTAACGGTGGGGGTCGTCTTGGTACGGTGTGAGATAAGCCATTTTTAAAACAAATGTTTTCTCACTGGTCTAAAGTGCAGCTTCGTCACAACTTTTCCGTAGGTGAATCGTACGTCTTTATTCTGGTCGTCTTTAATTTCGATCCCAATGTCTGAGATGTTGTTTTTATTAAGACGGACGTAATGAGACTTGTCGTACCTGACACTGACTGCTTTGTTAGTGGTCGGTTCAATATGTATCGTCTCTAATAATGGAACATACGTGTCACCGACTGCTTGATATTCTACTATATCTATGTATACAAATAGAGTGTAAAATCCTCCACTTATATCGGCCTGGTATGGTGCGTATGTGCTCACGTCTTCGTGTTCATCCATACTGCCTACATTTTCTATAGGAACACCGGGTTTTAATCCTAGAATGACGGCGAGATTTCCGTAAAACGTTAGCGATGCTCTCTGAGCTGCTTTCAGAAATATCTTATTCCTTATATGATCGTAGCCTAGCTGCACCCGTGGTGGAAGGGTTGCGTTTATTTCGTTGAGTAATACTGAAATATCCTCAAAATAGCCATGTTTTATATTATTATGATTCGTAGATATTTTTAGGGCTTTCCGGAAAGTTTGAATATTAAGATCCCCACGCACTTTGCTACGTTCATTGATGTTCAAACATTGATCGCATTCAATAATAAAAGCAGCGTCTTCCTCGTTGAAAGTGTGCCAAGTTTTTGGGTAGTGAAACTCAACCAACGCCACTTCCCATAATCCTTTTAAATGTATTGCTCTTGCCAATCTAGTTCTGTAATTAGATATGCGATTCTCGGGGTAAACATTTGCAGATGCATTGCACGGGAGCGTGACGTAGAACCCCTCCTCCTCAGACATGTTAGATGTTTTTGGATAAATGACATCGTCTGAGGCTTTCGCTACGGTTTTAAGGGAGATTGTAGATCAATCATCTGTTTTTCAGGAATCCAACTATTGAATTTTGAAGGCCATCCAAGCCATTTCACCAGAACGTACATGGCTTTTCCGCGTCGTTGTTTATCCAAAATTTTTTCGACCTTAAACGATTTATCATCACTCACAATAATTTTTTGGAGTTCTTGCTCATAAAAACAACCATCTACTAATTCACCATCATAGTCCTGTATCCTGTATACGACTGGATTTCGGGGTATACACGCACTTATAGTAAAGTATTCTTCAGTATAATTCTGTTCATAGCCTTTGGCAAATATATTCCGGACTTTAGATACCCTGACGATATCTCCTACGGCAAATTTAAAGACTGGTGTCTCTTTACGCATTTTTCCGTATAAATTATTAAACATCACAGTTTCATTTTCTTTATTCACGTCCAACAGTCGCATTTTAATGGATTTGTGATAACTAGAATTATACGCCTCTGTCAGATCTTGCAATATATCACAGTAGCGTTAAATACCTCCACATTCGTCCTTTTAAAGTTCTATTAAATCTTTCGACTACACTCGCTTTTAAATCACTTGCTGTTGCAAAATGGTGTATGTTATATTTTTTTGTCAACTGTTGAAAATGCTTATTGAAAAACTCTGTACCCTTATCTGTCTGCAGCTTTACAGGTACACGTCCTTCTCTCAAAATAGACAAAAAAGCTTTAACTACTTCCGGCCCCGTTTTATTTTTCAATACCCTTGTCCACGCATACTTGCTAAAAACGTCTATAACGGTAATTATAAACTTGATATTGTCGTTCTCTTTCGAGTATACAGACATATCAACTAGATCTGCCTGGAACTGGTGATCTTTCCTATACACCACTACACGGTTCCGCTTATAATTTATTGGTGCAGTTCGATGGAGAGTGTATGTGTCTTGGCTGGACAGCCAATCACTCACGTCTTTATCAGATAATCTTACACCGTATTCCTGTAACACAGCCTGTTTTAATCTGTTTTTACCCCCCAAAGCACCAGAATTCACTGGGTCATAGTAGATTTTTTTCATTAGTTCAGAAATGTCGTCGCTGTGAGTTTTCAGACAATAATGAGCCAAGTTACAATGTTGTTGCGTTTTTATTTTACAAGCATACAAGGCATATATGAACAACAATGACGGATTTTATATATATATATTTGTTTTATTTCAGAATAGAAAAAAAAAGTACAGGGTTACAAACAAACACGGATGAATTATATATCATCCAAACATCAAAATAAATTTTAGACACATTTCAAAATTTCTCTCCAGGATGTGTTCAAGCAGTAAATCAATAATTTTACAAACATCCTGGTGCTCTTTTCTTAACAGTTTGCAGACATCAGTTACATAAGTACAAAGACATACAATATTTCCTATTCTAAGAGTGTTCAGGCACTCAGGCATTAGATCGAGAATGTTTTTGACAGTCGTACATGCTGTGAAGTTATGGCTGACAGATATGTTTACCATATTATTCCAGTCGCTCGATAATTTCCGCACAGTATTCATATGAATCATTAATTTCGTTAAACGTGTATCATCCATAGTCATGTCAGTATTTGTTGCATGATTATCATCAATAATCTTGTACAGGAGGTTTGATATTTCATATTTAACCTGTGATTTAAACAAATATTTGGTAATCCAGACGGTGCAGCAGTTTCCCATTTTCACACTTGGGTAATCTCAGGGTTTTCAGATGTGGCGAGTTTCCATTGGTCCACGGCCGAGTAAATTATCTCCTCGCAAGATTCATCAACGAGCTTGTCCCTGATCGAGGTCAGTTGTTCCACTATGTACATCTCATCTCTGAGCTCGTATAAAATTGCCTCAACAGCTCCCAGAATCCTCTGTAGATTTGGTCTGCCTCCGTACTGACTCAAGGCCTGAGCTAATATGTTTTTTAACTCAGGTGTGAGGAGTTTCAGTCTGATCTCTTCAAAACATCCATAAAAATAATATGCAGTAGGTTCGAACAAACAGCTGTGTCTTGTTTGAGAAGGATGGTCAACGGTACAGCCGTCGCAATTCTTTTTCATCCGTTTATCGATCAAAAATTCCAAAATGACAGCCAAAATAGCCTTGATAATCCGGTGACCTGTGTCCCCGAGACATCCGTCCACCTCATCCTCGGTTGTGCCATGGGCCTCGGTGACTGCGACAGGTGTTCCAACTCCATAGCTTGTGAGGAATGCCAGATTGTGATATCCGAGATCTGTACAAAATTTATTTAGCCATTCGATGCTTTTCTGCGGATATCCATTTGCTGCATCCGGTAATCCAGTTGGTATGTATTCGTCAGTAGTTCCCAGGGGTTGGAATGATGATGATGAAGAAGAGTCAGTTACTTGAGACATGATGCGTGAATGAGGTAAGCTTTCAAGAGGAGTGCGTTTTAATGTTTGTAGATTGTAGGCGTGGGCTATATGAACACCCCTCCTACTGTCCTGTGCGAAGCGTGGGAACTGTTTGTCGTCTTTTCCCACACCTCTTCACCAGCTGGTGTGGGAGGGGTGTGTTTAGTGGGAGTGGCCTGAGGAGACATTGTGCAGCCTTCAATTCTGTCATTTTAAGTTTTAAACTTGTAGAGAGTAGTTGTGTCCCCCTGGAGCTGATGAGTGTGGAGGTCTGTTGTTATCTTTTCTCCCGTGTTCGGACGTGTTTCATTGAGCTCCCAGGAGATTACTTTACACAAAGTTGGATAACTTTTGTTCTTCTTTCAACAAACGGAATTGTAAAAACATAAGTCAGTTTTTAATACTTGTTTTTTAATATTGTGATTTTTAACATAACGGTTGATATGTTTTAATATTTTAATACTAACACATTTTGATAACTGAAGAAAATGCAATTTAATCTCTTTCATTGACATTTTAACATTTTACAAATGTGTGAGAACACTAAACACATGTGTATTTTAACTTTTATACAACGTTTTATATTATTAAATATATTATTTAATTTATAACATCTCCCTGGTTCTGTTCACGCCCATAAGGGAGGAGCAAGCGTGGGAAAATTCCCACGGTCACATGACCTGTCCGGAGGTGGGAGGGAGGGGGGGTAGAAAGGGGCGGGGCAAGCGTGGGAATATTCCCACGGTCAAAAAGGGGGAGGGGCTTAAGGGCCATAAATCACTCAAAGTGACATATGTAGCCCTTTAACCTCTCTCTCATGGTGCAATGAGCAGAAACTGCTCTTTGTAAATAATTGGAATCTGTTTTGGGAGCGTCCTAGGCTTTACCGTGCTGATGGCTTACACCCAAGCAGATTCGGATCGGATCTTCTGTCAGATAACATCTCCAAAATGTTAAATACCTTTTGACTAGTAACCAAAAGTCCAAATCATAGTCTCTGCTGCACCAATTTAACTGATATAAATACTAGTGTAGAACATTGCATAGAAACTGTGTCTATTCCTCGTTTAGTGAGATCAAATAATAAATCTACTGCAGGATCTAGGAAAAATCTAATTGTTATTAAAACAGAAAATGTTGCTATTAGTAAACAAAAACAATTTCTAAAGCTAGGTCTTCTAAACATTAGATCACTCACACCTAAGGCAGTTATTGTAAATGAAATAGTCACAGATAATAGCTTCGATGTACTTTGCCTTACTGAAACCTGGCGTAAACCAAATGATTATTTCGGTCTAAATGAGTCTACTCCATCAGGATACTCCTATAAACATGAGCCCCGTCTGATTGGTCGTGGCGGCGGTGTTGCAACAATCTATAGAGATAGTCTCAATGTTACTCAGAAAACGGGTTATAAGTTTATTTCGTTTGAAGTACTTGTACTAAATGTTACGCTCTCAGATGTAAGAAAAACATCCCTATTATCTCTAGCCTTGGCTACCGTATATAGACCGCCTGGGCCTTACGCTGATTTCCTAAAAGAGTTTGCAGATTTTCTCTCAGACCTATTAGTCAATGTCGATAAAGCATTAATTGTTGGAGATTTTAACATACACGTAGATAATCCAAATGATGCGTTAGGGGCTGCGTTTACAGATTTATTAAACTCCTTTGGGGTCAAGCAAAACGTTACCGGACCAACTCATCGTTTTAATCATACACTCGATTTAATTATATCACATAGAACCGATCCAACCGATATAGATATCATTCCACAAAGTGATGATGTCACTGACCATTACATGGTGACTTGCATATTACGTACTCCTGTAATATATCATGCTACGCCGCGTTATCAGTCAGGCAGAACAATCCTTCCATCCACCATAGATAATTTTTCAAATAGCTTATCTGATCTGTCTCAGCTGCTCAGTGAACCCAAACAAACAGATGAACTAGAGGAATTAACTAGCACTATGAGCACCATTCTCTCTGGAAAATTGGATATTGTTGCACCCATTAGATTAAAAAAGGTCAGAGAGAAAAGTAAAGCACCATAGTACAACAATACTACGCATGTTCTAAAGAGAGAAACCTGTAATTTAGAGCGTAAATGGAAACAAACTAATTTAGAGGTCTTTAGAATCGCATGGAAAGACAGCATGTCACGTTATAAAAAGGCCCTTAAAGCGGCCAGGGCTGAGCATCTCCGCAAACTAATAGAAAACAACCAAAACAACCCTAGGTTTTTATTTAACACCGTGGCTAGACTAACAAATAAACAGATGTCACCTGAACAAAATATTCCGTTACAGTTTAGTAGTAATGATTTCATGAAGTTCTTCACTGAGAAAATAGAAAGCATCAGAACCACAATTGTAAACGTTCAATCCTCAATTGCGCCTTATAATTCAGCCTCAATTATCACCCCGCAAGAACAATTACAGTGCTTTACAACTATAGAACAAAAAGAGTTAAATAAACTTATCACCTCATCTAAAACAACAACATGTTTATTAGATCCTATACCAACCAAACTACTGAAAGAAGTGTTACCTGTAGTGGAAGAGCCTCTCCTCAATATTATTAACTCATCTTTATCTTTAGGTCATGTTCCAAGAACATTTAAATTGGCAGTTATAAAACCTCTCATTAAGAAACCACAATTAGACCCACATAATCTAGCAAATTATAGACCCATTTCAAATCTTCCTTTTATGTCTAAAATACTAGAAAAAGTTGTATCCGCCCAACTGGGCTCTTTCTTGCAAGAAAATGACATCTATGAAAAGTTTCAGTCTGGATTCAGACCACATCATAGCACTGAAACTGCGCTCGTTAAAATCACAAATGATTTACTATTAGCTTCTGACCAAGGCTGTATCTCAATACTAGTTTTACTTGATCTTAGTGCTGCGTTCGATACTATAGATCACACAATACTCTTAGATCGACTACAAAATTATACTGGTGTTCAAGGACAAGCATTAAGCTGGTTCAGATCATACTTATCTGACCGCAACCATTTTGTCTATTTAAATGGAGAAAAATCGATCATAACTCCAGTAAACTATGGAGTGCCGCAGGGATCTGTGTTAGGCCCTCTGTTATTCTCAATATATATGCTGCCACTTGGAAATATTATAAGGAAACATGGAATTAGTTTCCATTGTTATGTTGATGACACTCAAATCTATATTTCATCACGGCCAGATGAAAACGCTAAATTATCCAAATTGACAGAGTGTGTTAAAGATATAAAAGATTGGATGACGCGCAATTTTCTTTTATTAAATCCAGACAAGACAGAGGTACTAATCATTGGTTCAAAAAAACGCCCACAAAACCTCTCACACTACAACTTTAACATAGTAGGATGTCCTGTTACTTTATCCTCTACAGTAAAAGACCTGGGTGTTATATTAGACTGCAACCTGTCTTTTGAAAATCATATTTCATATGTTACAAGAACAGCCTTTTTCCACCTTAGAAACATTGCTAAGCTACGTAACATGCTATCAGTTTCTGATGCAGAAAAGTTAGTTCATGCATTCATGACCTCGAGACTAGATTACTGTAATGCTTTATTAGCTGGTTGTCCTGCATCCTCAATAAACAAGCTACAGTTAGTCCAAAATGCCGCCGCTAGAGTTCTTACTAGATCAAGAAAATATGATCATATAACACCAATTTTATCATCACTACATTGGTTACCTATAAAGTTCCGTATTATTTACAAGGTATTGCTACTGACTTATAAAGCCCTAAACGGCTTAGCTCCAGTCTATTTAACGGATCTTCTATCGCCCTATAATCCATCGCGCTCTTTAAGATCACTAAATTCGAGGCTTTTGGTCATACCTAGGATATCTAGGTCCACCAAAGGAGGGAGAGCATTTTCACATTTAGCTCCAAAACTCTGGAATAGTCTTCCTGATACTGTTCGTTGCTCAGACTCGCTCTCCCAGTTTAAAACTAGATTAAAGACACATCTCTTCAGCCAGGCATTCATATAATACTTTTAATCTTACAGTTAAATCCGACCTCTAGTTTATAAACGCCAGAGGAGAACTGGCCCCCAACTGAGCCTGGGTTCTCCCAAGGTTTTTTTTTCTCCATTAGGTCACCTGATGGAGTTTTTCAGTTCCTTGCCACTGTTGCCTTTGGCTTGCTCAGTTGGGGATATTTGGGGATATTTAATTTAATTAATCAATCAATCAATACTATTGATCAGCATTACCAAACGTGGACGTTTTCCACTAGAAACAAACATTGATGTATTATTTTAATTTAATGCTGTGAAGCTGCTTTGATACAATCTGTATTGTGAAAAGCGCTATATAAATAAACTTGACTTGACTTGACTTGACGTCTCCATGGGATTTTTTTTATAAGCAATATTTACGATTAAACAGCATGTAGCCTTTAATGCTTATATGTATTATTTACTTATGATTACCGTCATAAATAAAGTAATTTAATATTTTTAGAAAAATAGTTCCAACAGATTTTGCTGTGGTACCGAAATTGGTACCGAGAGCCGTAAAATTTTAATAGTATCGGTACCGACTACTGGAATTTTGGTATCGTGACATCCCTAGCGCTAACCTATTATTAGGCACATATCCAAGTGTTTGAGTGGAGTGAAGAAGCTATTAGCATGCTTTACTGCATGACGTGTAGGCGCCGACATGATCACTTGCATTTAACTTAAAATACTCCGTCATTTTTGGTCTTTTATCAAGAGTAGCCTAATACGTCATTCGAAACTGACAAATATTATTTTTGTGCACTCACAATAACTAAATATTGTGTTTTGCAAAATAAAGGAAACAATCAGTATGCACTTTCTGACGTCTCAGTCTCTGTGAACTTGAAACTCAGCGAGAAGTTGAACTTTCCTCACAGACATGAGAAATACATCTATCGAAAGCTTAAAATCTCTATGGAAAACAAATGTTCTAAGATTAAGTTTTGAAATGCAGTATGTGACCGCACTATATATATATATATATATATATATATATATATATATATATATATATATATATATATATATATATATATATATATATATTAAGGGTGGAACAGTACACAAAAGTCACGGTTCGGTTCATACCTCAGTTCAGACATCATGGTTCGGTATGAGTTCGGTACAATGGAGGGAAAAGCAAAACAAAAATGTAGAAGGCAATACCACCAAAGGAAAATAAATGTCTTAAGCCTTGTATTTTTTAAATAAGTTTTATTTATAAAGTAAAGGCATAGAACCAGTTTATTTGTTGTAGTGCTTTGACAATAGTTTTATATAATTAGTTTATTAATTAAATTAATAAAAAGACAAAAAGACCTTGAGATATGTTTGGTAATTGTACCTGAATGAATTTAAAATTAATTTGCTATATTTCAGATCAATATATTTGTTTTTCTTAAAATTTTAATTAACACTAACTTTATTCTCATCTTAATTATAAATAATTTATTTCTGTATAAAATAATACTACAATTAAAAACACATTTGATTTTCTTTTTTAATCAATGTAGAATGTGTAACTTAAAAATAAACAGATTAGTGCTCTGTTTGAAGACAAGAAATGAAAACCAATGCAATATGATGAATGTCCAAAAGATGGCACCGACAGACTGTTTTTAAATGGGGTTGGATAAATATTTTTTGCTTTTAAACAGTTTGTGTGTGTGTGTGTGTGTGTGTGTGTGTGTGTGTGTGTGTGTGTTTTGGTTGGGTGACAGTTGTAGGTTACAGTTTGACAAGTTTACAGTTTGACAAAAGCACAATGTTGTGTTTTATTGTGAGTGTACACAAATATAAGTAAACACTTTTAGGGCTGTGCAATTAATTGAATTTCGATTTCGATTTCGATTTTGGCTCCCAACGATTAAAAACGATTATTTTGCCATGTTCTGTTTTGCAAGAACACTCTTATTTTGTCTTGTGTTCTGAATGACACGCGCACTTCCGCCCCTCCCGAGCCGTTTACTCTCTCAGCTTGAATGTTTAAACTAATAAGACTTAAAGATTAATGATCAACTCTAGTTACAATGCAATACTGGCCCGATTGTGCAAGTGACAATTCCGTCATGTCCCGACTCCTAAACGCGAGAGTGTAGTTTCGATGCTTGCTTTGTCCAACCAATTTTGAGAGACAGAGAGAGAAGACGCAGCACCGCTGAACATTCACGCGGTTTGTAAAATTGCGTCTTTGCGAAAGTTTTAAAATTATAGATTCGATTTTATAATCTGTGTGGATTAATTTAGGCTACTCATACAATCTACTTGCTAAAGTGAATCAATGTTTGTGGGGGAATTTCACGCATTATAAGTGGTAGACCTATGATGCGGGAAAATTAAAATACCTATAAATACTATATTTAATCGTGTTACATAATCGTGATTTCAATACTGACCAAAATAATCGTGATTATGATTTTTTCCATAATCGAGCAGCCCTAAACACTTTGCAGTTCGAATGATGTCCTTGTATGAACAAAATGACGGAGTATGTTTTTATGTTTCCACTGTTTGATCGCACCCGCGCCTCTCTCTCACACACACACACACACACGCATGCACGCACACACACAACATATTCCAGCATTACAATCTTGACATCGCAGCCTGTTCATTATAGCCACAGAGCTTCAGAACTAAGGCGGAGCTACAGATTATGTGTCCCTAAAGAACCCGCGTATCTAACAGTGGTTCTGCATTACATTAATTAATTTGCATGCAAGTTTTATTTATTTTTATACCGTGTATTCTCCGTGTATATTCATGCACCGAACCGTGACGCCCATACCGTTTCCATTCAATACGAATACATGTACCATTCCACCCCTGATATATATATATATATTGTGGCCCAGATAAGTTACAGTAATGGTTTATTTCTTCGCTAACAATCTGTCTGTTTCATTATCCCGAGGTTACTATTGTCAGCCGGATCTGGTCCAAATCTAGATCAGATGGTGGACCTGCACCTAGGCATGACCACAACACAGCCCTAAATGTCAGCTGAGACCATGTCAACTAGACCAGCCCTAGAGACGGATCCCCTGTGAGGACCTTGTTAACCACCATAGGCACAGATCCACAGCAAAGGCCACAAGAACCAGACAAGTCCTCTTCACAGACCCCTACGTCCAGCTTCAACTCCAAGCCGGCGTGTTGTATCCTGATCTTCAAGTTGATGGAACCAGATGAAATATTCTGAATTACACTAATCCACAATCTGACTTGTGATGCAGCCTGACTCATAATCACACCACGTTTGTTCGTTGGCCAGAGGAGAACTGGTCCCCTGACTGAGCCTGGTTTCTCCCAAAGGTTTTTTTCTTCTCCATTTCTGTCACCTGATAGATTTTGGGTTCCTTGCCTTGTTTTTTTTATGCATTTGATTGCTTTATACAATTTATGTAGCATTTCAGGTAGGTCTATTTTTGTTGTGTCTTTGCTCTATTGTAGTTTTTTTTGTCCTATTGCTTGTAATTAATTTATTTGTTCTTATTGTATCCCTGACTCTTACAGGTGAAACTCGAAAAATTAGAATATCATGCAAAAGTTCATTTATTTCAGTAATTCAATTTAAAATGTGAAACTAATATATTATATAGACTCATTATATGCAAAGTGAGAGATTTCAAGCCTTTATTTGTTATAATTTTGATTACAGCTTATGAAAACCTTTTCACAATATTCTAATTTTGAATTTGGGGTTTTCATAAGCTGTAAGCTGTTTCATAAGCATAATCATCAAAATAATAACAACTAAAGGCTTGAAATATCTCACTTTGCATATAATGAGTCTATATAATATATTAGTTTCACCTTTTAAGTTGAATTACTGAAATAAATTAACTTTTGCACGGTATTCTAATTTTTCGAGTTTCACCTGGACATGTCTTCAAGTAAGCTTGAGTTTTTTTATTTTGTGATATTAACTTGGTGACAAGAATTATGAAATGTCTATGGTATATATATATTTTTTATACATAAACCTCAAATAAAGCAAAAATGACTATATTGTGGTGATACAGTGACATTTATAGTGCGATTTGTTTAGTTATATTTAGGTTTACATTTAAATTTACACATTGACTGATAGGCTAGAGACAGACAGAGTATACATATAGTGACACATTACTAGATGCATAGATAGAAATATATATAGACAGATAAATTAATAGATAGATACATATATAGATGCATAGATAGATTAAAAGATAGATACATATATAGATACATATATAGATTAATATAGATAGATTAGATTAAGATAGATAGATAGATAGATAGATAGATAAATAAAAATGGAGGCTCCACAGAAGAGATGTCGTACATCTGTGGTGTGGGAGCATTTCCATTTGGAAACCCCAAATAAAGTGAGATGTATGTATTGTGTTTGGCAGCTAGCCTACTGCAACAATACATCATCCATGATGCGCCATTTTGAGGAGCCATTTGCAGGGTGCAGAGGATTGGTAGCATTCCCCCTGTACCTAGGCCTGCTACTGACAGTGCTGGGCCATCTAAGCAAGGTATGCATTGTTTGAAATATAATTATAATTGAAATATAATAAACTGTTGGGACACTGTTTAGAAAGTCCATATGCCTGTGTCAACCTAAGCCCTACAACCTAACGTCCCAATCACAACTGCCAATCATGTTAAAAACAGCTTCAATGTGAATATAATATAATATGTTGTCAATATAATATAATATTTTGTGAATATACATTTTATAGGTCTACATATGAGTACCTAATCTACAGCCAGTGAAGACATCATTTTGGTTTTCCTAATTGTTGTAGTTCAACATTCCATTTTATCTTTCTCTGCACACTGAGCATAAACGTTCATAACATAACTTTGTTTAGGAAGGTTTCCAAATAATAAACCAGTAGGCTACTTTTAATAGCTGTGCACTATTTGAGGCTGTATTTTTTCAATGTATTTGTCTGAAAGTATGTTTTATCTTCTCTTTTAAAAGGCAGACAGAGGGAATTGGATGAGGCTCCTCTAAACATGGTGGTGAAGGATCTGCAGCCCTTCACCATCGTGGAGGATGAGGGTTTCAGGGCCTTTGTGAGCAAGTTTGATCCAAGCTATGTCCTCCCATCCTGGAAGGTGCTTAAAACAATGGTCTGCAAAAGGTACAATAAAACCAAGGAGAAGACAATGGAGGACCTACAAAAGGCCAAATTTGTTAGCCTTACGGCTGACATGTGGTCCTCCATTAATATGGACGGATATCTTGGTGTAACTTGCCATTACATAACACCAGAGGCAAAAATGGTAACTGTTGTACTGGGTGTAAGGAGGTTTTATAAAACCCACACAGCCCAGCATCTCATGGAGGCTAAAGCCTTGCTAATGGCTGAGTGGGGAATAACCTCCAAAGTTCAGTGCATGGTGACTGACAATGCATCCAACGATGCACTAAGCGAGCAGCTACTCCACCTTCGCCATGTCCCATTTTTTGCTCATAATTTAAATTTGATTGTGAAAAAGGCCCTAGATCAAACCCCAGTCATCAATGAAATACGCCAGAAAGCCAGAAAGATAGTGGGGTTGTTCAGATCCAGCTGCAAAGCAAAGGACAAGCTTGTGGAGATGCAGGGCTTGATGGGCAGACCAACTCTGAAACTGATACAGGAGGTTGAGACGAGATGGAACAGCACATTCAACATGCTACAACGCTTGTATGAGAAACATGAGCTAGTGGGTGCTGCACTTTCCAATTTAAACAGTGATACTGATCCCCTGACAAGTCTTGAGTATGACATTATTCAACAATCATTGTCACTACTGCAACCATTCAAACTAGCAACAACAGAGATGTCAGAGGAACAGAGAGTATCTGCTTCAAAGCTTATACCACTCTACAGGATGTTGCAGCACAAGCTTGCACAGAAAAAAGGACATGCAACGCAGAAATCAACTGTACAATTAGGTAGGCCACAATGACCATACTACCCATGTAATTGGCCATAACTGTCATATTGTTGTCATTATTATAATTAATATGGTTTTCTCCTGTTTTGGCTCATAGGCTCACATCTGCAAGAAGGTCTGCACTCCAGATGTGCAGGTTATGAGACATTTAGAGCCTTGGCACTGGCTACACTGCTGGACCCATGGTTAAAAAATGTGGCATTTGGAAATCCTGCCAAAGCCCAGGACGCTGAAAAGCACATCACACTGGAGTGTGCTTCGCTGATGCGTTCAAACACAACTCCTGGTGAGCAGTTTCAGTCTATGTTATGTTATGTAATCTGATTCATGTAATTTATACTTCATATATGCCGTCAGTTTAGGATTTGTTTCTAATTGCTGTTTTCATTTTCATTCAGAGCCAAAAAATGTCAACATCAGGCCCATCATCATCATCATCATCACCATCAACACCAGTAGAAACACAGGACAGTTTATGGGAACTTTTTGATAATTGTATCCGTGAAACCCAGATGATACACAATGCTACAGCTGATGCCACAGTGGAAGTGAAAAAATACCTCAACGATGCATTTTTGCCCAGAACTCATGATCCCCTAACTTACTGGAAAGAGAGAGCAGTAATCTTTCCTCATTTGTATGTCCTTGCTAAAAAATATCTTTGCATGCCAGCATTGGCTTGATTTCTTTTATTAATATTCTTTTTTCATGACCAAAATAACATTATGCACAATGAAGAACCTACAGGTTACAAGCTTCACATATTAGAAAAATACAATAATAAAACAACAACAAATTTTTTAATGGCTCGTTGTCAAGGTTGTTTCAGATCAACACCTGCAAGTGACCACTAGGTTTGTTTCGAAGCCTCGACACAATATGGCACATTTGCTTCAACTGTTTCATTGTTTCACGAAGCCACGATCTGCCCACCACTAGCTTTGGCTTCACTTTTCAGCACTTGTGCGGCACGCTTGTTCCAAACACTCTTAAAATCTTCTTCTTCTTCTTCTTCTTCTTCTAATTAATGGCGGATCATATCTTTACGATATATACCGCCACCTGCTGGACTACTACACAGGAGTGTGTAAAAAGGACGTTGGGAAATGACACATTAAATCATAAAATCATAAAACAATAACAAAACCACCCCCACCCCCTCCTCCTCCTCCTCCTCCTCCTCCTCCTCCTCCAAAAAAAATAAATAAATAAATAAATAAAAAATAACTAAATTCTTCTACTTAAACCAGTATCATTAACCCTCTGGGGTCGACAAACGCGCCCGCGCGTTTTGCTGGATTTTCGTCACATTGTAGCACAATAAACTTAAATTACTCCGTCATTTATGGTCATACAGAAAAAAGAAATATAAAAAAAGAATCTGTGATATTTCTACTTTTGTATGTGTCCACTTACAATCAAATCAAAACATTGTGCTTTTGTCAAATAAAGAAAATAAACAGGGTGTGCTTTCTGCCTCCCCGTCGCTGTGAACTTTTTTTTCTTGAGCACGTCTATAAACTGAAACCAAACTCAGCGAATACTTGTCACACATTTATGAGCCATATACCTTTATAAACATTTAAGTGTGTACTTTTAAATGATCGGATTCAAACTGAAAACAAATATTCTCTGTTTAAGTAATTTGTATAAAACCAACAAGATGTCCAGCTTCTCAAACGCTTCCTCATTATTTTTAATTTGACCACGCCCACGCGCGCAAAAGAGATTCACATGCAAATCTCCACATGGAACGCGAACGCGCTCATTACCTCAAAAACAAAGCACGAAAAAACTTCACAAGTCTCTGCTTTTCGTCGAGTTTGAAAGACGCGCCGTGAGCTTACATTGGATTTACCTCAGAAGAAAAAGAACGCGATTTGAAGACAAGAAAGATGTAAGGTAAGAAATTCTTACATATTAGTTTGTTATTGTTGCATAAATTTCACATTGCAGTTGAACTGTTGCTAGATATATGGTGAATATTATAATATTTAGACCCGTGTTTACTGTTACTGTGTTTGTGGATATCTGCTCAAACGTAGATATGTATGATATGGTAACCATAATGTTTAATATTTTGGAACGCGATCGCGTTTGAAAAGCAAAACACACCAAACGGCTTCATGTTTTTACTATTATCTCATTTCATATCATCATAACGAATGGAAACATTTGAAGTAACATATGATAATCAATATATTTTTCTCTAGCTTAGTTGTTACTGAAATCTTTTGGAAGATTTACAGGCTGCTATAGGTTATTGTTATTATTATTTTATGCAGCACTGCGCATAGCCTATGCCTACAAGGCACAACAAACCTGGTGTTCATTATATTATATATTGTTGGAAACATTTGTGTGTGTGTGTGTGTGTGTATTCTGTGAATTTTAAAAAGCAATTTTAACCAGAAAAATCTAAAATGTGTTCCCAAAATCGTGCAGGCCTTTCTCTTGATATCAGTATGTTCACTTTTTTTTATTCTTTCAGGGCCCAGATGCCACTGAGTCCTGCTGACTTCAACATTCACATGAGTCTCTGTACATGAACATGGTAAAGTGAAAATCAAACACCTTGGAAATGAAAGGTATGTACAATGTTTTTAGGAATGGCACAAAGGTCACTGTCTTTGGATCATTGTTTTCAATAAGTGCTTTTTTGTCATTTGTTTTGTATCTTTGGATTATGTTGTGTTGTAAATAAATCCAAACAATCAAAAAGACATTCTTTTTTAAATCTCCTCATTCTTTGTGCAAGGTTGCTCAGAATGATAGGGCCTGATGGCTCCTAATAGGGCCGTTAGGGGAGGGTCTTTGTCTTTCTCAGGTGTGAAAAGCTTACATATTAATGACGTGATCACATCTCCCGCATAGAGCTTTCTCACACAAAACACGTCGTACAGATTTTAAATCAATATATTGTCTTTTCTGAATGAGCAGTCAGGGTGATTTTCACATAGTTTTGGAGCAAATATTCTAGGCTACGTGATACAATTTTCAAAAGGCTTGTGAAGAAATAATCAGTATGGGTTTCATGGCCTTATTTCAGTGAGAATTTTTTTTTGTATTTTCACAAACCTTGCATAAATGTAATTATCTCAAAACTACAAACTTTTACATACATGCTGCTGATATATTATTGTAGCAGAGTTTGTGCTGAATACAGTGTAATCAGACTTTAGCCATGAAAATGTCACAAGTAACAGAAATAAGCACAAATGTCAGAGCATGTCAGAACACCTCCAGGGCCCAGAAAACAGCTCAGACCCCAGAGGGTTAAGATACATAATGAAATACTTGCTTCTTTGTCCCTGCATTCCTTGCTCCTGTAAAATATTATGAATGTCATTTTCTGCATCAGAGTCTTTCCATTTCTGTCTGAGTTGGTCAAATTTCTTACATCTAAATAAAACATGGGTGACATCCTCCAAGACTTTACATTCAGAGCATATGCCATTACTTTTACCTATTAAGGATAAAGTGGAATTAAGGCCTGTGTGGCCCAACCTCAATCTGGTTATAATACCTTCTTCGTGCCTATTAAGACCCAATGAGGTGATTCTTTTCCCTCCAACACAGTTCTGGTTCCTATGATAGTGTCTGGCATTACTCTCTGACTCTCATTCATCTTGCCACCTTAGCATAATCTGTGATTTAATTAAAGCTTTAGCATCTACTTTACCATCAATTCATCAATTCCATAATGGCCTGGAATCCAACAGAACTGCACCGCTAGTCCAAGATTTATAAGATTTAAAAGAAGATGCTTTACCTCTAATACCAAATCTTCACGTATTGCATTATCTGTTATAAAACTTTGTAATACTGCCATAGAGTCAGTACATATAACTGATCTAAGAGGTTTAGTCTCTTCAACCCACCTAAGGGCAGTTATTATTGCAGTCATCTCTTTTGAATATACTGATAAATGGTCACTCACTCTATACCCATATCTTTTTTCAAATTCTGGAATATAAATACCAATACCACAATGACCTTTGGGTTCTTTCCAACCATCTGTAAATATTTTCAAATATCCATAATATGAAGTATTTAAATAACTTAAGCAGGCTTCAGTAAAACTTTGCTTAGTGTGATGCTCACCTTTTCCCGCTAATAACTCAATATTTACCTCTGGAACAGGAAGCAGCCATGGAGGAACACAACTTAAAGCTAATGCTGGGCCATACTTCAACTCTTTTAATCCATAATGATTCACTAAATTGTCAATATTCCAACCAAACCCACTGGACTTTTTAAAATATTCTCAACAATCACTAAGCACTGACAGAGCTGGGCTGTAGAAACTTCCTTTTAACCTTACCCAATAAGTTATTGACAATTTCTCATACCTTAAATTAATAGGGGTTTCCTTAGATTCAACTAATAAAGCACTTGTAGGAGTTGTTTTAAAAGCACCAAGGGCAATCCTCAAAGCCTTAAACTGCATTCTTTCAATTTGATGTCTTACATGCTGAGCTATACATTATACAGCCATATTCAATAGTTGATCTTATCAATGCTTTATATATGTTAATCAGAGACAGCCTGTCAGCTCCCCAATTATGCCCAGTGACCATTCTCATAAGGTTAATTACCTTTTTACACTTTGTTTCAATATATTCAATGTGATATTTCCATGTAAGTTTGGCATCTAACCATATTCCTAAGTACTTACATTTTTCATTTCTTTCAAGTTGCTGATTATAAAGCATAATTTTATAAGTTTCAGGGACTTTTTTCCTAGTAAAATAAACAACCTGTGACTTTGAGATAGAAAATTTAAAACCCCAATCAATTCCCCACTGTTCAAGTACATGAATGTCCTTTTGAATCTTATCATTAACATATGAAATGTTACGTCCTCTTCCCCAAATGACAGCATCATCTGCATATAATAGACCTTCGTTACTATCTCCCAGTTTTTCATATATGTCATTAATCATTATGTTGAACAAGATAGGACTGATAACACTCCCCTGAGGAATTCCATTTTCAACAATAAACTCATCAGACACTGCATCACCCACTTTGACCCTGATGGAACGTTGAGAGAGAAAGTCAAGTATGTAATTATACATTTTCCCATTAATTCCCAATTTTCCTAATTTAATCAACAAACCTTCTCTCCACATAGTATCATAGGCTTTCTCAATATCCAGGAAAACTGCCGCCATTACTTCTTTCATTATTAAAGACTTTTTCAATTTCATTGCATACTTTAACCAGAGCATCAGTTGTTGACTTGCACCTCCTAAATCCAGTTTGAGACCCTTTAAGTGGATTTATGTATTCTAGAAAATAATTCAAACGCCCAACTATAATTTTTTCCATTAATTTTCCAAAATGTGAAGTGAGTGCAATAGGCCTATAGTTTCCTGGGTCACTTGAGTCTTTACCTGGCTTACAAAATGGAAGGATTCTTGTCCATTTCCACATGCTTGGTAATTTACCTTCATTCCATACTTTGTTAAACAGCTTAAGAACTTTCTCCAATATATTATCAGGCAATTTTCTAAACATAGCATAACACAGGTTGTCCGTCCCTGGTGCAGAGTATGCAGTATTACTCAATGCCCTTTTAAGTTCTGACATATTAATTTCAGAATCCATAATAGACATATTTGACTCTTTTGTATTTAAGATATTCCTATTTATTTTCAGTACCTCTTCTTTCCTTTTCTTATACCGCTCCTCCAGGTGGCTATACTTGTGTATGTCTGCAAAAGCTCTAGCAAGCATATTGGCTTTTTCCATAACTGAGATTGCATGGGTCCCATCTTTAATTAATACAGAAACCTGAGGAGGCTTAAATTTGCCTGTCATCCATACTTTATTTAAAGTGGTCTCTCTTCCTATTGTTGAGCAAAACTGTCTCCATGAATCTCTCTTAGCCTCTTTAATAACCTTCCTGGCTAATGCCTTCTTCCTTTGGTAATTAATAAGATTGTCCATTGTTAATGTTCTACGCAGATTCGTAAAAGCTCTATTCCTGTCCTTGATAGCCTTAGAACATTTATCATTCCACCATGGAACATTGGTTTGCTTCTTTTGGTTTTGACTAACAGGAATGCTTTGGCTGGCAGCAACCAATATAAAAGAACTGATACTACTATTCATTTCATCAACTGTCTGATCATTATTAATTGATATTCTTTCCCCATTCTCACAGCTTTCTACAAATTTCTCCCAATCTGCTTTTTTAAAATTCCATCTTTGGGGCACATAACTCTGTTCAATCTTAAATTCAATATCCACTTCACATGTAATTGGGAAGTGATCACTACCCATGCTTGTGCTTTGATCTATTTCCCATTCACATCTACTGGCAATTTTCCTATCAACTAGAGTTAAGTCTATACAAGAAGTTTCATTTTTATAAACATTAATTCTAGTACCATAACCATTATTTATACACACTAACATTCTATCATTCATCATTTCTTCCACTGCCTCACCATTCAAATCTGTCTGTTTACTACCCCATAAACTGTTGTGAGCATTGAAGTCCCCACACCAAATCTCTCTGTGGCTTCTCTTAACAATACTTTTCAATAACTCACTATTTAATGCTTTACATGGATTATAATAGTTAATGATAGTAAAATTACCACTACCTTTATTAAATATTTCAGTTACCACACATTCATGATCCTTGGAATTAATAAACCTATATGTTATTCCTAATTTAATAAATGTCATACACCCTCCTCCTCTGCCTTTTCCTCTATCATATCTAATGCCATTATATCCTTTCAATACAAAATCAAGGTGTGGTTTTAACCATGTTTCTTGAATGCATATGACCTCAGGTTTTTCTTTCAGATTGTGTATATGTCTCTTACATTCTTGACCATTTGCTATTAGACTTCTGGCATTCCACTGAAGAGTGAAAAGTACCATAAGGCTTTTAATCACTATTTTGACCCTCATATTTACAATTCAGTATCTCTTGAATTTTACTAGCTTGTGAGCTAAATCCTAAAAAGTCATTTGAAATATCCACAATTGATTTTACCTTATTACTTCCCTGAGGACGTTCAGTTGCTTTACTGATCACTGCGCAAATGAAGGCAAGGAAGTCATTTTTCTTGACCAACAATATTTCTTCTGACATTTTCTTTTTGAATTCACAGCACTCTGACTGTTGAGAATTAAGTCTAGGCATACTGACCTGTTGGACTCTCTCGTTAGGATGGCTCCTGTGGTTTACTCTGCTTACTGGGTTGCTAGTATTTGTTTCCCTGAGCTTGCTCTGGTGTATAGGGGGGACAATTAGGCTAGCACCTTTCTTTTCCATTTCAATTTTCTTAACAGCCTCAGCATAGGAAACTTTATGAATAATTTTGTATTTCTGTACTTCTTTTGCCTCTTTGTGCTTCTCACAACCTCCATAAGCTGCACTATGATTGCCACCACAATTACAACATTTTAACACAGCATCTTGTTCACATTTGCCATACTCATGTTCTCCTCCACATTTCGCACATCTAATTTTTCCTCGACATTGGCTAGCAGCATGACAATACCGTTGGCAATTAAAACATCTTAACGGCAGCGGGATATATTCTCTCACCGAGTATGACATGTATCCCATTTGAACCCTGCTGGGTAGTTCTTTCTTGAAGCCTAATAAAATAGACAGGCTTTCTATTTTATCTTTACCTTTTGTCAATCGCTTAGCTTCAACTAAATCATAATCTTTTAAACTTTCCATGATCTCCTCTATTGAATCTGAAGTTGGGATTCCAGATATTACTCCTCTGACCTTAGATGCTGCACCCGGAATATGTGACATTACCTTGAGGTTATTGAGTGTGGTTTTCTTGAGAATATTACTTTGTTGTTCCTTAGAATTTGCAAAGATCAGTATCCTCCCATTCCCCATGAAACGCACGTGATTAATCTTGCCTATTTCCTTCTCTATTGCTTTCGTGATATGTATTGGATGCAGATCTGGCCCTCCCTTTTGATCAAACACCAAAATAACTTTCCAAACATCAACCTGAGGCCTCAAGGACCTGTTACCAGCTGTTTTGGTCTTTTTCGCCACAACTACTGATTCTATGTAATCCCCTTCACCCTCTGATCTTTGCCGTACATTCTTCTTGTTGCCAGTAACAACCTCATCCCAAAACATTTTACCTTCATCAAGCATATTATCTAGGCTTAACGATATAAAAGATCCACCAGATGTCTCAGCCATTGTCCAAATTACATTCACTGTGAGTAGTTTATTGGATTTTACCGTCGGCGTTCAAACTTTCCAGACTCAGTCATCAAACAGAATCACCTCGGCTCTTTCTTAAAATGGCTAACAGGAGCCCTTTTATAGAGTTAGGCTCCTCCCACTTCTGGAACATACCATGGAGAAGTAAATGATAATTTTAAAGCAAGATAAAACTACAAGAGTACTCAAAACAAATGGTATTAATATGCAACATATGCATCACTATTAATTACAAAGTGATGTCTAAACATTGCAAAGAAAAATGCCTGAGAAATTATATTTTCCCTGACTTCCCCCTGTGATGTCACTGACAATGAAAGTGCCCTTCCTACTGGGCAAATGGAGGCTTTAAAATGGATAGCCGTCGCTGCACATAGGTTTGCCAGTTGAGAAGTGACCCACAATGTGAGTACAACAGTATTTTAAATATGTTAGTTTGTTACAGGGGTTTTAAACTGTTAACATTTGTAAAATAGTTTGGTGTGGTTTCTTTGAATGTTAAATCATATAACAAAACAAAACATTAAGCACTGAGACAAAACAAATAAACAGTTTAAACATAAAAAGAAAAGAAAATCAAATTATATAAACAAAACCATGGAACTAAGCAGAGGGCTTATTACACCACCTAAACAGAAAAATAACCACACATCTAGTATATATGATGCTATTTTTCTGGCATCTAGATTGTGTGTGTGTGTATATTGGTGTAAACTGTTCATGGTTGTACATGCACTTCAGCAGTCCTTTCAAAATAAGAGTAATAGGTCACAGTCTGTCTGTGACAGGCCACATACAGAGACTGATCTGTTCTTGGCAGAAATGTACATTACACTGATGGAGACACAATTGTGTTGACCACTTTGGCAGTAAGGGAGCTAACTGAACGACACACGGCTGAATACATTTCATCAGTTGTGAAGCATGTCTTGCACAAATATAATTTTGAATTACGACAAGTTTACTCAGTTACACCAGATAATGGCGCTAACATGATAAAGGCAGTGTCATTAGTATCCGGTATACAAGAGGGCACCCTGTCTAATGAAGTGAATTAAACTGATCCCATGGAAACACAGGAATGGATGAGGTAGCTGTGGTCCATGGCGAAGGTCCGAATTTGTAAATCGAATTTGATTCTGTGATGCAAGGACATGTGTTGTGCAGTGTGAATTGTTCGGCTCATACCTTAGAATTAGCAGTTGATTATGCATTAAAAGAGTAACGGTCATCCAATTTGATTTCTAAAGCGAGGCGTGTTGCAAAAAAGTTACGCACACATAATGTTGTCACCCCTCTAAAAGGATGGGGCACAAGAGGGCCATTGTTGACTGCCCAACACGCTGGCATTCAACACACAATATGCTGGAGTGACTTTTGGAGCTCAAGAGTTTTTGCGAGGACATGTCACCAACCATTGATGAAGTAAATTTAAGTGAGAATGAATGGGAGGCAATATCCAACTTGGTGAGTGGTTTAAATCCTGCGAAAATTGTTACAAAAAGCCTCCAGTCGGACCAGCTCACATCAGGTGACTTCTACGGTGTTTGGCTTTAGTGTGTACTGTGCACCGACAGAATTAACAATCCCTTTGCAAAACGACTAGTTCAGTGTCTCAAATCACGGCAAACAGCGCTCTTTGACAATGACACCTTTGTGGCTGTTTTATTTCTTGATCCTCGATACAGACTTTTTCTTAGCGAACTTCAGCGAAAGCACGAAAATTCACTTATTTCGTGCCTGGGAAGCTATTCAGAATTTATCTGGCAGCAACGCAACTACACAGCACACTCCATCCCAGTCATCAGACGACGAGATAGAACAGCTGTTGATGGCAAAGAAAAAGAAAGGACAACAGTAAAACATACTAGTGTTTCAATCTCATCTGTTTTGGATATGTATTCGAGAGAAGCACACCTTAAGAGGAGTGAGTGTATTTTTAAGTGCTGGGCAAGTGTTGCTCCTACTAACCCAGATTTGCACAAACTTGCTATGAATGTAATTGCACTGCCTGCAACGCAAGTCATCGTAGAGTGCGCATTTTCATGCCTCAAGTACATTCTTTCCCCACTGAGGTCGTCAATGAATGAAACAGGTCAATATATATATTTTTTTTTTCGAGCGTTTATGCTTTGTAATCAATGCAAGTATTTCTGTTGTGGTTTTAGCAATGTTATGCATTAAATGTTAAAGCTAAATTATCATGTGTTATGTTATTTTTTAGTGAAAATGTATGTAAAAAATGTCTTTATATACATTTGTTTAAAGTATTAAAATAACGTTATTAACCAGTATTTTTTCTAATCAAACCATTTTTGGATCGTTAATGATTAATGAGAAACGCAAGAACAGAAACGTTAAAATACTGATTCTGCACGGAGAGAACCTATTTAACATTTAATTTTTTTTTTTTTTTAAGCCCTGCTCTCCACTCATGATTTGAAAATAACAAGGTAGAGTTACCCAGAAGGATGTCCTCATTTCTCAAGTGACACCTCCTTTTCTATAAAAGAATATCACACTGGGTCATGCAGTGAATTCAGTAGCTGAGTTCGCCATAAAGAAAAAGAAAGAAGGAGAGAGATGTGGATCACTCTAAACATCTGTCTGTATCTGTCCTTTTATTATAATTCTGCTGTTTTTATCTCAGATTCCTGTCAGCTCCAGGAACGCTTCAAATTGAACGGGATGTACCAGAATGGAGACTTTATCATTGGAGGCCTGTTTGAGGTTCAGCACCTCAAAGTCTTCCCAGAACTTAACTTTAAAACTAAGCCGGAACTGCCCCACTGTGAGGAGTGAGTTTGGACTGTGCAAGATGAGAACAGCTATGCTGAACAAAGAGTGTGAAAGAAAAGTTAAATGAGATTTAAAGAAAAGGATGACAATAGAATGATCACAGCTACTGTAACTTCTGCTCACACTATTTTTCTAAATTATCTGTTCCTTGTGACTTCAGTATAGTTATTCCACTTAACTAATATAGTGTGCGTTGAAATTGCAAACCAATTACTGTTTATCAAACTAACAGAAGAAAAGCACAAGGGAAAAAAAAGGGAATGTATTTGTAATTTTATGATATATATTATTATCGATATCTTATATCAAATATACAGTAGATTACATACATTTCTACTTAGTCATACAATTCATTTTGCTTTTTCCAGATTCTATATGGCAAGTTTCCAGCAGGCACTGACCATGGTTTTTGCCATAAATGAGATTAATAATAACAACCTGCTGCCTATCACACTTGGTTATCAGATCTATGACAACTGTTTAAGGCTTGGAGTGGCATTCCGGGCTGCCATATCCCTGGTTAGTGGTACAGAGGAGTCCTTCTCAAACCTCAACTGCACTGGCCCTCCTCCAGTGATTGGGATTGTGGGGGATCCAGGTTCAACTCAATCTATAGCAATTTCCAGTGTGCTGGGACTGTTTCGAGTTCCTATGGTAAGATATGATATGTGTTTTTATTTCTCCATATAATATATTTGCTTCCAAATAACATAAATAACAAAAACAAACAAACAAACAAATTATAATGTTGTTCTCATTTCCTTGCTATTTACATTTAACATGTAAAATGACCTGAGAAGCCCGATGTTTGTTTTTGTTTCTCCTGCTTTGTATTAGGTTAGCTACTATGCCACCTGCTCCTGTTTGAGTGACAGAAAAAAGTACCCCTCTTTCTTCAGAACAATCCCCAGTGATGCCTTCCAGGTGCGGGCTATGGTTCAGATCTTGAAGCATTTTGGATGGACCTGGGTTGGTCTCCTCTACAGTGATGATGACTATGGCATCTACGCTGCTCAGTCCTTTCAGCAGGAAATGGACTGGTTTGGGGGTTGTGTGGCCTTCTCTGAGATTCTGCCTTATGATAACAACCGTAGGGATATTCAACGAATTGTAGAGGTTATTCAGACCTCTACAGCCAGGGTAGTTCTAGCATTCTCAACTGATCTGTCATCCCTAATGGATGAGTTGTTGTTGCAAAATGTGACAGGCAAGCAGTGGATTGCAAGTGAGGCTTGGACAACAACACCTGTCCTACAAACTCCACAATATTTGCCCTTACTGAGTGGTACGCTGGGCATCGCCATCCGTCGTGGACAGATTCAGGGACTTCATGACTTTCTGAAAGGTCTCCATCCTGACAATAATCCAAAAAACAGTACAATAAAAACTTTCTGGGAGAACATGTTTGAGTGCAGGTTTGAGGTTGGGGGCAAAAATATAGCTCAAGTGCAAGAACAAGGGGAAAACAAATGTTCAGGGCAAGAGGATCTGAGCAGTACAGATACAGTATTCACTGATGTATCAGAGCTGAGAGCCTCATATAATGTGTATAAGGCAGTTTATGCTCTAGCACATGCGCTTCATGACCTGATGCAGTGTGAGAAGGGGAGAGGACCATTCAGTAAGTACAGCTGTGCTGACATATCCAACCTGAAACCTTGGCAGGTAAGATAAATAAATAGTGCATACTGTATATATATAGTAATATAAGTAATATATTTATATTTCATATGACACTTGTCCTGTCTACAAACTGTACAGCTAGTTCACTACCTAGAGAAAGTGAACTTCACTACAGGCTTTGGGGATCATGTGTCATTTAATGAGAATGGAGATGCTCTGGCCATCTATGATGTGATGAACTGGCACCCGAAGTCTGACGGGTCGATCGTTGTCCGCACGGTCGGTGTGGTAAATGAAGGGGCAACAACAGGGAAGGTGCTCACACTGGATGACGATGCATTATATTGGAACTTTGAGACAAAAAAGGCAATTAGCATATAGCATGTTACTTAAACTCTTGATGAAGATGTCTGAACGTTTCATAAAAATCTGTAACATTTCATTGGCTGATGAATAACAATAAATTAGTAAATTAGTTGTTTTCAAGCTGGATTACTGGATCAACTCTATACACTGACAAATATACATGAATATGATTAAATAAATTCATACATATATTTTTTTAAGTACATTCAAATACCCATAAATTTAAATAAAATGATACCCCTGCAGCCCCCACGGTCTGTGTGCAGTGAGAGCTGCCCCCCAGGAACAAGGCGAGTCAGGAGGAAAGGCCTTCCTGTCTGCTGTTTTGACTGCCTGCCATGCGGAGATGGAGAAATTTCTAATGCAACAGGTGAGGAGATTCATGTCTACAAATGAAATAAATATATATTATATATTAGCAATAAATTTCCCTAAAATTATACTGTGCTCTTGTTCTCTTTCTTTCTTTCTTTCTTTCTTTCTTTCTTTCTTTCTTTCTTTCACAGATTCATCTGAATGTTTCAGGTGTCCAGATGAGTTTTGGTCGAGTCCAGAAAATGACAATTGTATACCCAAAGAAGTGGAATTTCTATCTTATGAAGATCCGCTGGGAATTTCTCTGACAACTGCCTCCCTTTTAGGCACAAGTTTTTGCGCTCTTGTGATGGTCATCTTTGCTCTTCACCGAAACACTCCCATAGTACGCGCCAACAATTCAGAGCTCAGCTTCCTGCTCCTGGTGTCACTCAAACTGTGTTTTTTGTGTGTGCTACTGTTCATTGGCCGGCCGCAGTTGTGGACATGTCAGTTGAGACATGCTGTGTTTGGCATAAGCTTTGTCCTGTGCATCTCCAGTATCCTTGTTAAGACTATGGTAGTAATAGCTGTGTTCAAGTCATCTCGACCAGAGGGCAAATCTGCCATAAAGTGGTTTGGTTCAGCACAGCAAAGATGGACAGTGTTGGCCTTAATTTCTACACAGGTAGCAATATGTACAGTCTGGTTATCCACTGCATCCCCAACACCCCACAAAAACAGTCATTATATCCGCTCTAAAATAGTCTATGAATGTGCTATTGGCTCAGTGGCTGGTTTTTCTATGCTGCTGGGATACATTGGCCTCCTTGCAGCAGTAAGTTTCCTGTTAGCCTTCATGGCAAGGAAACTTCCAGATAATTTTAATGAAGCGAAGTTCATCACTTTTAGTATGTTGATCTTCTGTGCTGTGTGGATTGCATTTATTCCAGCATATGTGAGCTCACCAGGGAAATATGCAGTGGCAGTGGAGATATTTGCCATCCTGGCTTCCAGTTTTGGATTACTGGTGGCCATATTTGCCCCAAAGTGCTACATAATTATTTTACACCCAGAAAGAAACACTAAAAAAGCCATCATGGAAAGACCAACCCAAAAGAAATAGTTTTACATGCTGACCACATCAATTATTATCTGCAGTAAGATCCCGTACCAAGTCTCACTCTCCTGCTTGTACAAGTTTATTTAACATGTAGGAATTTATAACAATTTCTACATTTGGTGTGTTCAACAGGTAACAGGTTTCTAACAGATTTCTTAGGTTGTTTTGGCAGTGTTTGAATTTTAGATTATTTTGTTTGGGTTTTCTCTGTCAATATGAATTAAAATGATGTTATTCACAAATATCATATGCATGTAACTATTAACTATTACCAAGGGTGACACTCATTAATTCATTAGTTAATAATGTATATTATTACATTGCTATTAATACATAATACATATTATTTGATTTATTCCACTGCGCATTGTTAGCAAAGGTGCTGCATATCAATACAAATATGTATGTGTTTCAGTTCTTTGTTAATTAGCACTGCTGAATAGGGATTAGAGAGTATGCAAAGCTCTCATGATAACCACAAGAAGTACAAAATGGTGTCCAATGCATGACTGCCACCTACATGATATCCTGTGTAACATGCTCTCCATCAGAAGACACAGAAGCTACAAAACTACTGGCTGACTCACACCAGCTCAGGTCTTCAAGCCCAGTATCAATTAACCCAATTAATCTGATCTGAATTTTTTTTAAAATACACTGTACATGCAAATGCAGTTGCTTATTTGAACAGCCCATTTGGTTATAATATAAACAGATAATAATGCTATAAATACTGTACTAATTTCTGATGTATGTACTGTAAAGTCCGTAAGAAAAGGTCCCAAATGTACTTGAATCATGCATAGTATTGTACTGTGTTTTAGAGTTAAAAGAAATGTTCATTTTGTGTGTGTGTGTGTGTGTGTGTGTGTGTGTGTGTGTGTGTGTGATTTGACACCAGAAAAGCTAATACAAAAATGTTCCATCCTGCACTGGCATTCATCAATGATATTTCAAAAACATAAATGAACCCACAATGACGTATTAATTCCCAGGAAGGTCCATGTGACCACCTGTTCTATAGAAAAGGGGAGAACAATAATAAATTAGGGCATGGATAGGATGATGTGGCTTATACAGAGAATAACTGAGAGAGATGCTGATCACTCTAAACTTCTGCCTGTATCTGTCCTTTACATTTATGCCTTCTTTCAACTCAGACTCCTGTCAAAGCCAGGGACACTTCAAGTTGAATGGGATGTACCAGGATGGAAACTTTATCATCGGAGGCTTGTTTGAGATTCAGCACCTCAAAGTCTTCCCAGAACTGAGTTTCAGAATGAAGCCAGAACAGCCCAAGTGTGAGGAGTGAGTGTGGAAAGCAAATGATGAGAAATTATACAGACTGAAGATTGTGAAAGACCAAAATGAGAGAGAAGAAAAAAAAGGATGATAATAACAGGAAAAATTTAATTATTTTGTATTTTTTTATTTGATTACATGCAATATGCATTACATACCAAAATCAATTACTTAATAGAATGTGTATAGTGTTAAAATAAATGCAGATTATTTCATATTGTGGTTGAATGTGTAAATCCAATGATTTATTTTTAAATGTACATTGTCACTGAAAACATATGTGTTTATTTCTAGATTTTATATGTCAAGTTTCCAGCAGGCACAGACCATGGTTTTCGCTATAGATGAGATAAACAAGAATCCAAAATTACTGCCTAACATCACTCTTGGTTACCATCTTTATGACAACTGTTTGAAGCTTGTAGTAGCATTCAGGGCTGCTATAACTCTTATTAGTGGGACAGAGGAGACATTTTCAAACCTCAATTGCACTGGCTCACCACCAGTAATTGCTATCGTTGGGGATCCTGGGTCAACTCACTCTATTGCAGTTTCTAGTGTATTGGGTCTGTTTCGTGTTCCTATGGTAAGATATGATATGAATATAATAACAATGATAATATAATAATGAAATTCTTTCTTTGTTTTCTAGCCACCCTAACTCATCTGCTGCCTTTCTGTCTTTCCTAATTAGATTAGCTACTACGCCACCTGCTCCTGTTTGAGTGACAGGAAAAAGTACCCCTCCTTCTTCAGAACAATCCCCAGTGATGCCTTCCAGGTGCGGGCTATGGTACAGATCTTAAAATATTTTGGATGGACCTGGGTTGGTGTCCTCTATAGTGACGATGACTATGGCATATATGCTGCTCAGTCCTTCCAGCAGGAAATGCAGCGGTTTGGAGGTTGTGTGGCTTTTTCTGAAATAATGCCTTATGATAATCACAGGGACATTCAGCGCATAGTGACAGTGATTAAGGCCTCTACAGCCAGAGTAGTGGTGGCATTTTCAACTGATCTGTTACCCCTGATGGATGAGTTGTTACTGCAAAATGTGACAGGCAGGCAGTGGATTGCAAGTGAGGCTTGGAGCATCTCACCTGTCCTCCATCTTCCACGTTTTGTACCCCTTATTGGAGGCACGCTGGGCATTGCCATCCGTCGAGGAGAGATTAAGGGACTTCATGAATTTCTGCTACGTCTTCATCCTGACAGTGATCCAAGAAATCATTTGGTGAGAATCTTCTGGGAGAACATGTTTGGGTGCAAATTTGAGAATGGAAGCAAAGATGGAGAAAAAATGTGTACAGTCCAAGAAGATCTGAACAGCACAGTTAATGAATATAATTATGTATCAGAGCTGAGGGCCTCTTATAATGTGTATAAGGCAGTTTATGCCCTGGCACATGCTCTTCATGACCTGATGCAGTGTGAACAGGGGAGAGGACCATTCAGTGATAACAGCTGTGCTGACATAACCAACCTACAGCCATGGCAGGTAAAACCCACAGGAATAGGGCCCACAGCTTACTGTGCTACAAAGTCTCATAAATTACATTCTAAATGGAAAAAAGACAGAAATGTTTGAGTAATATTTGTTTTTATAACCTGTGCAGATGGTTCACTACATACAGAAAGTGAACTTCACCACAGGCTTTGGGGATCATGTGTCATTTGATGAGAATGGAGATGCTTTGGCCATATATGATGTGATGAACTGGCACCCAAGTTCTGATGGGTCCATTGTTGTTCGCACAGTTGGTGTGGTAAATGAAGGGGCAGCAACAGGGAAGGTGCTCACACTGGTAGAGGATGCAATATACTGGAACTTTGAGACAAAAAAAGTAACTACCATTTCAACTTAATCCTTTTTGCTGATGTGTAGTCTTAATACTGTACAAAGCTAAGATAAGACAAATTAGAACAAATAAAATGAAAAGGCCAAGCTATTTATTATGCATCAGAGATAGTCACAAACATACAAACCCATGAGTGATAACAGATGATGTCTCTTTCAGCCCCCACTGTCTGTGTGCAGTGAGAGCTGCCCCGCAGGAACCAGAAGAGCAACAAGGAAGGGCCTTCCTGTCTGCTGTTTTGACTGCCTGCCATGTGCAGATGGAGAGATTTCCAATACATCAGGTGATGAGTGATATTCAAAAAGAAATATGTATGTTTTGTGCAGAACTCTTACACAAATCTTTTTCTATATACATTTCTCACAGATTCTACTGAATGCACAGTGTGTTCAAATGAATTCTGGTCCAGTCCAGAAAAAAATCGCTGTATCCCCAAAGCAGTAGAGTTTCTGTCCTATGAGGATCCTCTGGGCATCTCTCTGACCACTGCATCTCTGCTTGGCTCCTGCTTCTGCGCTCTTGTGTTGGTCATATTTACTCATCATCGTAACACTCCTGTAGTACGTGCCAACAATTCAGAGCTTAGCTTCCTGCTGCTGTTGTCACTCAAACTGTGTTTCCTGTGTGTGCTACTGTTCATTGGCCGGCCACAATTGTGGACGTGTCAATTAAGACACGCCATGTTTGGTATTAGTTTTGTCCTGTGCGTCTCCAGCATCCTGGTCAAGACTATGGTGGTAATAGCAGTGTTCAAGTCATCTCGACCTGAGAGTAAAAGTGCCATGAAATGGTTTGGAGCAGCTCAACAAAGAGGCACTGTGGTGGTCCTCACTGCAGTCCAAGTTGTGATATGTGCAGTCTGGCTCTCAACTGCCTCTCCAACACCCCATAAAAACATCCTGTATATCAGGTCTAAAATAGTATATGAATGTGCTATTGGCTCAGTGACTGGGTTTGCCATTCTGCTGGGTTACATTGGACTCCTGGCTGCAGTAAGCTTTCTGTTAGCTTTTCTAGCAAGGAATCTTCCAGATAACTTTAATGAAGCTAAATTTATTACCTTCAGTATGCTGATCTTCTGTGCTGTATGGATTGCGTTTATCCCAGCATATGTGAGCTCACCAGGGAAATTTGCCATGGCTGTGGAGATATTTGCAATTTTAGCTTCTAGTTTTGGATTACTGGGGGCCATATTTGCTCCAAAGTGCTACATCATTATATTACATCCAGAGAGAAACACTAAAAAAGCCATCATGGGAAGAACAGGCAAAAATAAATAATTTTATATGCTGACTGTAAAACTTTCTTACATTGGTATTTCTGCCTTTGAATATCCAGCTTGTAGGAGCTTTAATAGTCAGATATGCACCATTATACTTTTAAACACTGTCTGTTTCTCCCTCTATTACTTTGTATGTTTACTAATATATATAAAATTACAATAATATTGATTACCATACCAAATGCTTCATATCAATATTTAAGAAAAATGTGTGAAATGTGACTTGTGAAGAGATGATCCATGATCATCCCCTAATTAATAATAAACAGGTAGGCTATAAAGAAAATATGCAGATTCAAAGCAACCATTGCTCACAAGCTAGTTTTTCACTATAGGAAATGCTTTACTGATGTCTTATTTCAAAATAATAATCCAACATAACATAATAATTATACTTTGGGACAAGACAGTCTGTAAAGTATTCCACTGAAGGCAAGTTGTAGAGAGAACCCAAGTGCAGTTTATTTACAAACATAACAAGATCAAACATAAAACAAAAGCATGGCGTGGCATGAACTCAAAAACATGAACATTGATGTGACGCTTACCAACCGTGGTTACAGTGAAATAAAACTTGACAGAGACACATGGCAAACAATGAGGACAAAAATACACACAAGACTAATTACAAGATACCTGTGAATAATGAAACAATGAACCAAAGACAACATGACACATCAGACAAGGGAACACATGACTTGAACAGGGGATCACATGACAGACATGAAACAGGAACATGAAACATAACCAAATCGTGACACAGTCACCACTAATAGTTTCTCGTGTATTTGCCTTATGAGAATGCTGACGCCTACTAGTAATTCAGAAAACAGTGGTGACACACATGATTCTTTAGACATTTCTTCAGTTCTGAATGGGCAATGCCCACTGTGTTAACCACAAGATAATTAGGCAGGTCTTTATGATGAACCACAGTCAAGTGAAGAATTTAATACTTCAGACTACTTAAAGACTATTAAGGCTTGAATTCATAAATATCTCAAATAAAATTCACAAAATGTGACTCTCAAATTAATTAACATACTCAAAACAAGATTCACAGATGCACAAATATATATATATATTTTTAATATGGAGACAGCCTTTCCCTTCTGCTGGCCTCCATAACAGACAAAGAGCTGGTCTAAAAGCTTTGTGTTCTAACCACGTACAGTCGCAGAGCATGGACGGGACAGAGCAAAGTCAGGGCTGGGTCTGCCTGCTACATATGTACATATTCTAGGCATGATTTCTCGACCGAACAAGCTTGCAGGTCACCTATCCTCTTAATGGAGGCCAATGCAGTTAGGAGTAACGTCTTCATAGACAGGACTTTTAACTCGGCTGACTGCAAAGGCTCGAACAGGGCATTCTGGAGTGCTCTACGCACTAGAGCTAGATCCCAAGAGGGTATGGAGGGAGGGTGAGAAGGAATCAACCTCCTTGCTCCCCTAAGGAACCTGATGACCAGGTCATGCTTCCCAACCGACTTACCTCCTATGTGGTCATGATGAGCAGACATCAAAGCAGCATAGATTTTGAGGGTGGAGGGAGACAGCCTTCGCTTCAACCCATGCTGCAGGAAGGAAAGCACGGGCCTGATCAGGCAAGTTCGGGGGTCTTCTTGATGAGAAGAACACCACTCGACGAACAGGTTCCACTTCAAGGCGTAAGTGTGTCTCGTAGATGGTGCTCGTGCCGAAGTGATGGTATGATCACCTAGAGCCTCCGCTTCCCATCCAGGGACCAGACATGGATTTTCAGAGGTCTGGACGTGGGTGCCATAGAGTTCCCCTTCTCTGAGAAGATCCTTCCTCAGAGGAATGCACCAGGGAGGGGCTGTCGTGAGGAGTGAAAGTTCTGGGAACCAGGTCCAGTTGGGTCAATAAGGTGCCACTAACAGGACCTGCTCCTCTTCCTCCCTGACTTTGCACAGTGTCTGTACGAGAAGGCTCACTGGGGGAAATGCATATTTGTGCTGCTGGACCACCTGGAGATGGAGTCACCATTCAGTGCATACTGTTGTGAGAGCTCGCCGGCTGCATGATTGAGCACTCACACGAATATGAATACCATGAAGCGACCTCAGATGCTTCTGACTCCAGAGAAGGAGATGGCGGGCGAGTTGCAACATCTCGGGACTCGGCCGTGAAGCCAGTGCCGAAGCGGCCTCAAATGAAGCAAGCCGAGCAGCGTTACTGCGGTCGCGGCTGCCATATGCCTCAGGAGCCTCTGAAATAATTTCAGTAGGGCCACCATCCTGCCTTTGAACGAATTCAAGCACTTCAACATTGACCGAGCACATTCCTCTGTGAGGCGTGCTGTCTGAGCGACCGATTCCAACTCCATACCGAAAAAAGAGATCCTCTGCACGGGGGAGAGTTTGATCTTTTCCCAGTTGACTTGAAGACCCAACTGACTGAGATGACTGAGCAGTAGGTCCCTGTGTTCGCATAACTGATCTCGGGACTGTGCTATGAGCCAGTCGTCGAGATATTTGAGGATGCGAACGGCGCATTCTCTCATGGGAACAAGGGCCGCCTCCATGAATTTCGTGAAGACATGGGGAGACAACGACACCCCGAAGGTCAGGACCTTGTACCTTCCCTGTGTCAAGGGAGAATTGAGACATTAATGTATGCGTCCTTCAGGTCGATCCCTGCAAACCAAACTTGGGGACGGATGCATTCGAAACCACATTTCTGCGTTACCATTTTGAATCGAATCGCATAGCTGAGCAGGGCCTCTTGCTCTTCTGCTTGCCGCTAAGTTTAGTGGGGGCCTGGACGGGCTGGGCATCCTGCCCGCATACATGGCGCTTCTTGGGTAGAGGCTTCTGCTGATGCTGCGCTGGAGCGGGGGCAGTCGCAGGAGGGGGGCTGCCACCGGCAGTCAGGTGGAGGCAGCAGCTGTCCACCGGGGCAGGATATGTTTAATCGCCTCCGTCTGCTTCTGTGCAGCCGAGAACTGCTGAGCAAAGTTTTCGACTGTGTCGCCGAAGAGGCCGGCCTAGGAGACCAGGCACAACCAGAGATGGAGTTCCTGGACCACTAGCTCCGTAAGTCTTGCCCGTTAGGTCGGACGAGTAATTACAGGCCCGGGATTGACATAGAATATGAGCTGACCTGTGTCTTTTAAACGGTTTCCAAAATCTCCAAGAGACTGAAGTGGATGGTGGTCAACAAAAAGACACCGGAAAATAATATAAACTTAACTTATTCAGAGTAATTATGCTGACTGCTTATGGATTTAAAGACATAAAACGTTATTTTCAAGCATTTACACTGTCGCTATACTTATACGAGCAAGATGATGCATGGTAAACCTTATCAATGCAATATAATGCAATTTAGTAATAGAGGATTCTATGTATTGTAATATTTAATGTATATTCAAATACATTTCTGTTAATAATCCCAGAAGTTCATGCTTAATATTTCCTGCTTCATTAAGTACATTAAGAAATATATTTAGTTAAATATCCTTGTCATCCTTGTGCAGTAGACACACCCATTTTAACGATTTCTATATATAGCTTATCCTGCCTAAAATAATTTTAGGTCAGTGTTTTGGCTGTAAGTCAATGATGCCATCTGTCAGTAAGGAATTGTTAGACGGCAATTTAAACACTTCCGGTGGCTTCACTGCTGGCAGTTTAGAATGCAATGAGCAATCCAGTAATTTATATAGATCAGTGCATATCACACATTTGTGGATGGCAAGTGTTGTGGTTCAATTCTTTTCAGGGGAATGACTTCAGAGATTTTTTGATGCCAGAAAAATTAGACTTTATTAACAAACAAAGCCGAGTGCCCCTCTGCAGAAAGACCCTTCCAGAAAGGCCCTCCAGCAAACGTATATACCTACATCCTTCTCCCAAATATGGTAATGCATTCTATAGATTATTTTGAGAAATAGTTTTGTACCATGTGACATTACTGAAATAGAATTATCTGCTGCAACAACACCTTCTGCTCTCAGGTTCCAAAGTCAAGCAAAAGTCACCCACAGACAAGGAAATAATAGTGTACAAAAAACAGTTAAATTACTTATTTTCTAAATAATAAAATCTTCAACATTCCCTCCTCTGGGGCTTATTTAAGCCCCGCATTCGCTATCCTTTCCAGAGTGTAGTTTCAAAATCCAGTCCCCTCAGTTATACTACCTTAGTGACTAAATTAAGTCACTCATTCTTATTTTCAATGACTGAAATTATGCCACCACACTCCGGAGGAGCAATCGAGCCAAACATCTTTCTCCATACATTTTTCTTTCTTTCAGTTGTTTTTTCTTTTTCAATGGAGAAAGTAAAAGACTCGAATCCTCCCTAATCAACCATCAAACATTGTTACAAGTGTGTGGATGAAATTGGTTCAGCATTGTCTTATTGTCACAGTTATGTAGAATATGTCAAACACAAAAATCCCTTATACTATATAGTTCTTCTTGCGGTGTAGATATCTTCTTCGACCCAGATACCCAGGATCTGGCTTATTCATTTTCTTCTTCATCCTTATTCGAGGTACTTCAATCAATGTCCAATGATTGTAAATCTTAATTTGGTTTATAAGCTCAATCTTAATAATATATGATTTATTTGCCCTCTAAAATTAGTTTTCATTATCTTCTTAATATGGGAAGTACACAACAGAATAATAACCCCTTTTAATTATTGCAACTCCAAAAAACATTCCTAATTCTTTAAATCAATTTTCCTTAACTTTTTGACTCAATCGTAATTAATCTCCAAACATAAGTCATTCTACTTTTTCATGTAATTGTTTTCATTATAATAAAGGCAAATCATTATAATAAATCTCTGCTAATTATAGAAGAATAAATGATTTAGTTTGCATGTTTATTTTGCATAATCCATATGAATTTTGATTTAAAATAGGGCTGGGTAAAAATAACTTTTTCTCTTTTTTATTCGCTTCTTATTTTTATGAAGGAATATCAATTCTTAAATTTGAAGAATCCATCTTTTAGTCAGTCATTTTTAGTTGATGAACAAACATAGCACTGTAGTGCAGCTACATTAAATCACAATTTTCTTTGTTATAACGTTTTACATTTCAAATTCTGTCTACTTCATTATCAAATTTAAACAATAAATATCTCACGTGTTGCAGCTTTTTCTCATTATAGCTCCTTAGTTCAAGCATACCTTAACTGAATACCTTTTCTTCCATTCTACTAATTTCTAAATGAACTATCATGAATAAACTTAATTATGTCACATGTAATCACTCAAACTAAGAAAGCTTTAAGAGCAATGTTACATTTACTTCATAAAAGTCATTCAATAAACTCATTAGACAATTAGAAAAAATAACTCTCGAAAATAACTTTTTATACTATCTTACATATTCATTGTACGGTCATTTCTTTTTCTGTATATCTAAGATTTTTCCTTAACCATTTCAAACATAAAGCATTATAACTTAATTATTGTTAAAACTTCCTTTTCTGTAATTTAAGTTTTTGCATACAAATAATTTTAATCTTCAATTTTTCTGGAATGACTGCTAAACCATTATCTAAACTTATTTCTGATAGAATTTAAAATCTAAGGAATACTTCTCTGGCAATGTTAATTACTTCTCCTGACCCTCCTCTGCTGATTTCATTGCCTTTACCCATCTCTATCTTGTTCATATAATCCATTACCAAGTGTTTTATTAGTCCTTCTGGTACTGATATATGGCCTATTTGTGTCACTGTTCCTTTCCTACCTTTATTTTTGGCACAAATTTCTCTTGTGTACAGTCAAAAATTGCAAAAAATGCCTTTTATTTAATTTTCCTTATTCTTTTTCCTTATTCTTAATTTAGCCTTTTAATTATTCTCCTTCCTTATTCTTTTAATCCCTCCTTACTCCCCCCTTGCGCACAGGTGAATACCATGCGCATCTGGATTGAGAATATTCAAAAAGTATGTTTTTGTGCAATAACCTGTCATTCTTACCCACCTCTGGTACCATATAAATTGTTCATAGGGCCTGTTTGTTATTGAGTTCGAACAACTTACAATTGAGGTGGTCGTTCCATTAGCACCATAAATCAGTCAATAGCATATTGAATCAAATCATAATTCAAATCATAAATGAAATCACATATTTGTTAATAGTCAGTGTTAATCTTTTCTTTAATTTTCTTCTGTAGTCTTAAATTAATTATGTATACCCGTTTTATTGACAAATTGCGTCCGAGTACCCATTATGATCTTTTTAAAATGTCATTTAGGTCGATTTGTATTTTCCTTCATGACTTGTCTTAATTCGCACTGTGCTGTGACAGTTACTTGAATTAGTCGCTTATCATTCATTATTTGTATTACTTTTCTGATTTTTCATTATCGTTTCTACGTTGTTTTTGATATATTCTTTAATTCAATATTTTTTCCCTTCCTGTGGGGTTATTATTAAGTTGCTACTAGTGTATTCAAGGGCTTTAACATTAAATTTAAAGAAGGTTTGGTTGATGTTGACTATTATTTGAACTTGTACTCATCTCTGTTGATTCTCTCTTCTTTGCACAACTCCTTGTAAGTTTCCACATTCTGCAACTTTTCATTCATGTGTTTCTGGTCTTTTTATCATTCTTTTCATTCAGTTTCACCAGGGTGACTCTTTACGAGCCGTTGCATGGACTTCCCTCGGAGGCGAGGGGGGCTGTTACTAGCACGAGCCCTCTTGATCCCTCACTTCCTGTTGTGGAGAGTAGAGGCTTGTTGGTCATTGTGAGTTGTTGCAATTCGCTTTTTCCTTTTCTCTCATTGGCAAGGGAAGGTCATTGTCAGCATGTCCTTGAACCCTCACTTGCTGTGTGGGGGGTTCCTGGAGTCTTTTGGTGTATTTTAAGTTGAGAGCCATGGACTCAAATGTCACTTTGCTGATCAAGGTTCAAGCCTCTTCTGAGATGACAACACACAGTCACTGGTTCTTTTTGTTTGAATCGTCCCATAAACCTTCCTGGAATTGAATTGCTCTCATCTGCGAATGCAACCTTCATTATTTCTTTTTAGGGTAACACTTTATTTTGATAGTCCGTTTGTTGAGACTTTACTAGTTATTAGTAGCCATTCAGTAGCTTGTCAACAGTGCATCAGTTGACATTCAACAACACTGTTTCAACTGACAAGTAACATACATTCAACTGACTGCCTATAGACTATAAGGTACAATTCAAGTGTTAATCTACAGATTTGACAAAAAAGTGCCTGTTGACTGTCAATGTTATTTTACAACAGGTTATTAACCAATTGTCGACTAACTCTCAATTGTCAACTAACTTTCTGTAGATTGAGTACCAACAACTCAAGATCAATCTGTCAGTTAAAAGTCAACAGTCATGTCAGCATATGAAGTATATGATACTGTATATCCTACTCAAGGGGTCTCATGTGCATCAAATTAATGATTATTTTAGCTAATTTAAAACTGTTTTTAAAAATGTTTTAACCATTTGTAGATAATCTGTTGATAGTCACCTAAAGATTAGATCTGTTGCTTGTCAACAAATAAATTGTTTATGATCAGTAGACTATTAATAGACATTATCCACTAAGTGTTAGTAGATACATTTTAGGACTATTTAATTAAAGTGAAAAACAGTTTATATCAGTAGAAAGTCTATAACCTATCAACAGATTGAAAACACACTTTTTTTGTACGTTTGGATAGATGCTGAAACGTATGATACAGACATGTCTGCAACGTAGAAATATTACGAATTCACAGCTACAAAACGTTTACGAATCATAAAGATATCTGTATCATTTCCCTTATACTGTTTTATAGATAAATGTAAGTTCCCTTAACCCTACTCCCAAACCTAAATATAAATTACTCATTTTATACAGAATATAAAAAGAATAAAACACTTTATGGACAGAGATGTGTAGGGAAATGCCAGTTTTATTAATAGCATTAAAATATATTTTGAGCCACTAACATTAATCCTACTCCTGCCCCTAAACCTACCCATAACCATTTCTTAAAACTATGCAGGCTAAAATTATGAAGAAAAACAACAGATGTGTAATCATAATAATTTATTGCGAAAATGTAAATCGGTACCAAAAGTCGCTCAAATGACGATGTGTTGCAGTCCTCTCTGGCAGTATATAATAGTTTTGTATAAGGGACAGAGCGGAATTTAAGTTATTAATCCATGAAAATGTTAACCCAGCTTCCCTCTGCGTGAAGACGGCGCGCGCGCTTCTGCATTTCAATGTTGTTTCAACTGAAACACGGCATGCTGCAATCTGTGACGAAGCAGGCGAGAGCCAATGAGCGTTTGATATCACTGCCGTAAAACATGTCGTAACGCTTCTTGAGGGCGCAATTTTTGAATTTAAATTCATCACGAGCGCGGGATTTGACATTTACGGTCGCTGCTGAGAATGGAGATGGAGATTGCTGGATGTGGATGAAGGGCTGAATTTGGATCTGTTTCTTGCTTGCGTATGGATTATAAAGATTTGGATTACATCTAACGTTACGTTAGCTAATACAAATTATGTATTTTGTTCATTTATATTGTGTTTTGGTGTATTATGGTTCTATAGGAGAAAACGCATTTTGTGTCTCACCGTAACGTTAAATAAACTAAATGTTACAAAATGGTTAAACGATTAAAGAAGGTATTGGTAAGAGTTTAAACTATAGTCTTGTCTGTTAATCCTCCGAAGCGAGTTTGCAACAGGAACAGAGATTATTTCTTAAATGAGTAACTGTTATAACGTTAAACTGCATTTAATAAATGCGATTTTCTGTAAAACTTACTGTCATGAAAGACTAAATGTATTAATTAATAATTATTGTTATTTGTTGTTTATAACTTTTGATCTTGGCCTCGGGCATTTGAAATGTTGTAGACTATTGAGAGTTTTCTCATTTGGAATGCTCAATATACTTTTTTTCACATAATCAGATGGTTCAGATGTGATCGTGATATCCTAGTAAATAATAGGGTTGTATTATTATTTTTTTATTTTTTATTTATTATTTAATAAAAGTTTTTTTATTTTTTTCTCTGATGTGCTGGCCATAGTGTTTGTTCTACTTCAGTCAGGTTAGGCCTAGGTATGCAATCTGTTGATAGGTTATAGACTTTCTACTGATATCAACTGTCTTTCACTTTAATTAGATAGTCCTAAAAGATATCTACTAACACTTAGTGGATAATGTCTATTAATAGTCAACTGATCATAAACAATATATTAATCTGTTGATAGGTTATAGACTTTCTACTGATATAAACTGTTTTTCACTTTAATTATATAGTCCTAAAATATATCTACTAACGCTTAGTTGAGAATGTCTAATAATAGTCTACTGATCATAAACAATTTCTTTGTTAACAAGCAACAAATAAGCAACTACATGTAATCTTTAGTTGACTATCAACAGATTATCTATAAATGGTTAAAACATTTTTAAAAACAGTTTTAAATCAGCTAAAATAATCATTAATTTGATGCATATGAGACCCCTTGAGTAGGATATACAGTATCATATTCTTCATATGCTGACATGACTGTTGACATTTAACTGACAGATTGATCTTGAGTTGTTGGTACGAAAGTTAGTCGACAATTGGTTAATAACCTGTTGCTAAATAACATTGACAGTCAACAGGCACTTTTTCGTAAAATCTGTAGATTAACACTTGAATTGTACCTTATAGTCTATAGGCAGTCAGTTGAACGTATGTTACTTGTCAGTTGAAACAGTGTTGTTGAATGTCAACTGATGCACTGTTGACAAGCTACTGAATGGCTACTAATAACTAGTATAGTCTCAACGAACGGACTATCAAAATAAAGTGTTACCAAAAAATATTGTACAGAATATGATGTGATATTGCTCTCTTTGGTCTGACATTCAGAGTTCCAAAAGCGAGTGCTGTTCTTGCTAGCTGACATGAGAGCAAAGCTCTCTGAAGCTGGGCGTTTTTACGAGCCCCCGCATTCCCAGTTCCACTTAGAATTTATCGACTCCGTAGACCAACTTCAACAGCTTAACAGACAGCTAACCAGCCAGGAAAAACGACAACTCATGGTAGGTTACTACGAAAAAGGAAAACAAACCTTTGCAAACAGATGTAATTATTCCACATACAATATCTTATTCACATATTCTTGTACCTCATATACATTTCTGCATATTTGCTAAATTCTTCCTTCAGACAGCTCAGATGTCAAAAATTGGTGGAGCTACCCTGAAAATGTCAACAATGTGATGAAAAGGTCAGTCTCTGAAGTTGTGCTGTTAATATCTTAATTTATGGACTTTTTTTCTTAAATGAGTATGCCAACCTTTTTGAGAAATATCTTATTCACAGTCAGAGTTAGAGCTAGATACGATGAAACGCTCTTCTCGTGTCTGTGTGCAGTAACTCAGTCTGACGCACCCACTGTTAGCCTAGCTGTTTGCCACACACATGTGTGCACACAGGCCTGTACCTCTGGACATTTTCACATTTCTTGCTGTACAGCATGTATAACTTTGTTTATTCCCATTTTTATTGACAGAGTGCTCACAAATAGCCTCATGTCCATAATAAACATGGATGGGACTGGTGACAAGCTGCCATTCAGAAGAATGGACCTTTATAAGGTCATGATGGGTAATTGGCCCCTGGTTTCACAGACAGGGCTTAAGACTAGTCCTAGACTAAAATGTAAGTCTGAGCTGTTTCCACTGAAATAAACTTGCACTGACTGATCTTAAAAATATATCAGTGCCTTTTTAGTTTTAAGATGCACATCGGTAATGTTTTTTTCTAAGCATGTTTATAAAAATTACTTAAATGTCCTAATTGATCTATGGTCTAATCCTGGCTTAGTCTAAGCCCTGTCTGTGAAACCGGGCCTATATGTTCTATTTGTGCACCTTTAGCTCTATTCTCTACATGATTTTTATTTTGATCAGTATGTGCAAGATAAATGGCAATTACTGTTAAATTTTTCAGTTGCCATCCAGAAGTCACAACCCGGCATCACTGAAGCTTCCATTGGTAGCCTGATGGCCAACCATTTGCGTGCTGCGCCGGACAGAAGAGGGGGCACTGGGCGCCGGAAGGTAGGAGCTGCTGCAAACAACAATGTAGATTTCGGCCCAATCCCATTTCTCTTTTTTTACCCTTCCCCTTCGTTTTACCCCTACACCATGTCCTTCGAAACAGAGTGGCAAGGCATAGGGGTAAAAATATTCCCCATGGAAATGAGACACCACTAGCCTACATAGGGAAGAGCCCGAACGAATGTGATGTTTTGAAATTGCTGCTCTCTGGCTTTGAATGAATGTTCACATTCTACAATTCAGTACAAAATGTGGACTGATTACTAGCAGTGAAATGAGATCCTGACATATGACACTATTAACAGATATTAACAAAAGGTTTGACTCGATCCATTATCATATATTAGTACACATCTGCACGTCTGACTACTACATGTGATAAAGCTATAATGTGGGTTATCTTTTAGTTGTCTATATACTGTAGAGTAGCCTACTACTGATGGGTACTAAGTGTTAGTTATGTTAATGGACAGGGCCCATTTTAATGTTTGCTTTCTTGTTCTCTTGTTCCCTTTTACAGGCACTTGAGAGCTCTGGAAGTGTGAATCCATAGCGCCCCGACTGTATTACACTGCTCAAAAAAATTAAATAAAAACATATCAGATCTCAAAGTATGTGTATGTTGTCATTCATTGTACATTTAGGTTGAAATTGAGTGATACTTGACATTGAAATGATATCAAAATGTCAATAAATTTTAATGTAATTTTGACATTAATGTTTGTCACATTTATGTTGAATTGATATCGAAGCTTGATATTGAATATCAAAATAGCATTAAAATGACATCAACGTCATGGCATCCTGACGTCAAATAGATGTAGTATTGACATCAAATGCTAACAAAGCTTGACATTGTAATGACATCAACATCATGACATCTTGACGTCAAATAAATGTTGAACTGACATCAAAATAACATCAGCAGAGGTCAAAATCTTGACATCAAATTGACATCGACACTTTGACGTCAATATGACTTTCATTTTTGACCTATTTCGTGACGTAATTTTGACATCAATGTTTGATGTCACATTGATGTTAAATTGATATCGAAGCTTGATATTGAATATCAAAATAGCATTAAAATGACACCAACGTCATGACATCCTGACGTCAAATAGATGTAGTATTGACATCAAATGCTAACAAAGCTTGACATTGTAAAGACATCAACATCATGACATCTTGTCGTCAAATAAATGTTGAACTGACATCAAAATAACATCAAATTGACATCGACACTTTGACGTCAATATGACTTTCATTTTTGACCTATTCCGTGACGTAATTTTGACATAAATTAAAAATTTAAATTAAATTGACATCAAATGCCCACTGGGTTGTTTAGCTTGTCTGTCTGTGTATTTAAGCCCTGTGTCTTGTTTCAGTCTTTGTGAGTTCTTGACATTGTATGTTGGCTGTTCCTGTTCCTGAGTCTCTGTCTGAGTTTGTTATCTTTTGAGTTTCTTTAATAAAACCTGCTGCACTTGGATTCTGCTTCTGCATCTGCTTCAGCCGTCTACGTTACAACGCATTACATTCACTAATTTGCACGTGAGTGTTATTTATTTTTATACCGTGTAAATTTATGCACCAACCGTGACACCTGTACCGTTTCGCTTCAATACGAAAACATGTACCGTTTCACCCCTAGTCTGTGCAGCGCCAGTTCCAAGTCGAACAAGCCTGTTAGCACTCTCTGATTGCCTGCTGCGTCACGTGGTTAGGTTGTGGTGCGTTCAAAAACAGATATTTATTAAACAGAATACAAGTTATTTCGAGTCATTTAACTCAAGTCCGAGTCAAGTCTCAAGTCATGAATATAAAGTCAAAGTCAAGTCAAGTCTTTTATAAATATTTGTCAAACAAGTCTCAAGTCCTAAAATTTGCGACTTAAGTCCGACTCGACTCAAGTCATGTGACTCGAGTCCCCCACCTCTGTAAAGCAGACAATTCGAAGTTGAAGTACATGACTTCAACCCATTGTGGTAATTAACACATTAATTTACACTATTAGTTAATAAAATAAGTTATTAAGGATTTAATACATTATGACACATTTAATTAATAACAATTCATATATTAATTAATCTATTAATCATTTACAATCTTTATTAGTTACTGATGCAGTAATCATTAATTAATGGTTCTTCATGAGTCATACATTAACACATGATTATCTGTGCATTAGTTAAGCATGAATTAATGCATATTAGTGCACCCGTATTGTAAAGTGTTACCATATTGTTTTATCTGAATGAGTATGCAGGATGATTTTCACATAGTTTTGAAGCAAATATTCTAGGCTACGTGATACAATTTTCAAAAGTCTTGTGAAGAAATAATCAGTATGGGTTTCATGACCTTATTTCAGTGACAATTTTATTTTAATTTCTTTTCACAAACCACACATAAATGTCATCTTCTCAAAACTACAAACTTTTACATACATGCTGCTGACGTATTATTGTAGCAGAGTTTGTGCTGAATACAGTGTAATCAGACTTTAGCCATGAAAATGTCACAAGTAACAGAAATAAGCACAAATGTCAGAGCATGTCAGAACACCCCCAGGGCCCAGAAAACACCTCAGACCCCATTTTCTTTACAAAAATGACCCTAGGGCAGAGGGGGATGTCATGTTTAAGAGCCTATTGGTAAGTAACCTTTATTCCACTGTTAGGAAACCACTCATACTCCTGGTAGATGTTGAAAACATGTCTGTAGGAGAACTGAGGCAGGTCGCTATGCGATAGGGCTGCACGATATTGAAAAGAAATGCGATATTCGATATGCGATACGATAATGCTTAAAGTGTGTAAAATTAAATTAAATTATCGGTAACACTTTATATTACGACCTGCAAACAACTGCGTAAGTAAAGCGAAATTACGGTGTAGCCTACGTTTCTGTAATTATAGTGTACTTCCATGTAGGTATAAGGGAACAATATGATAAGTTTTGGGTAATAAAGGGGTAACAAGCAGATATACAACCTGCAAAGAACTTCGTAAGTAAACCGAAATTACGGTGTACGTTTCTGTAATTATAGTGTACCTCCGTGTATGTATAAGGGAACAATATGTTAGGTTTTGGGTAATAAAGGGGTACAACCAGATATACAAGCAAATTATTTATAATGTAATTATTTTAAAACTAACACCTTATCTGTTAATATATTCCAGGCAAAAATTGTACGTCTGTTGTATATAGTTTTTATCTACTTACTATGTAACAATACGAAACAACACTATTTGCACAGTAATTACAGAGAAAGGTACTCTTATTAAAAAAACAAAACAAAAAAAACTTTTAATTAAACAGTATATTTGCCCTGACATTTAAGTGTCATTGCAATACGACGTGATAAGGTAAGTACTAAGTACAACATGGTACGTTCTAGATTAAAATCATAGCAGAAACTAATTTTTTTGGCTTAACGTTAAGTAGTTTAGTAAGAAAAGCCAATAAATAGCATTGCCAATGTTTTTCGAAATCAGCTGTTTATAAAATTGTTTCAGATTCAATTTTTATCATACTGTGCTTACATACAGCCATATATATATATATATATATATATATATATATATATATATATATAGGCTATATATATATAGGCTATATATATATATAGGCTATATATATATATATATATATATATATATATATACATATATATATATATATATATATATATATATATATATATATAAGTTTAATTTACAACCCACAGATGTCAAAATTACCCTGTAACTACATTGCACAAGAGCATATTTTGCCAGAAATGTGATAAAAACTTTTATATACAACAGACGTACAATTTTTGCCTGGAATATATTAACAGAATAGATACATGTTAGTTTTAAAATAATTACATTATAAATAATTTGCTTGTATATCTGGTTGTACCCCTTTATTACCCAAAACTTAACATATTGTTCCCTTATACCTACACGGAGGTACACTATAATTACAGAAACGTACACCGCAATTTCGGTTTACTTACGAAGTTCTTTGCAGGTTGTATATCTGCTTATTACCCCTTTATTACCCAAAACTTAACATATTGTTCCCTTATACCTACACTATAATTACAGAAACGTACACCGTTATTTCGGTTTACTTAGGCAGTTGTTTGCGGGTCGTAATATAAAGTGTTACCAAATTATCTTTAAAATGTATTTAAAATTATATAACCTACATACGTGTTTCACATTCTTTTTGTAAGTAAGTAAGTAAAGTTTATTTGTATAGCACCTTTCACAGACAAGGAAGGGTCACAAAGTGCTGCACAGTAATACAAATAAACAATAAAATAAAATAATAACTGTACAAACCTAGTACAACTCCACAACTGTACTACCATCAGATTCCATAAAAATTCAATAACAAACAAATCAAATTGTTAGTTAAAAGCTTGTCCAAAAAGATGAGTCTTAAAGTGTTTTTTAAAAGATTCCACAGAACTCATAGTTCTCAGAGCTAAAAGGAGCGAGTTCCAGAGCTTTGGAACCACAACACAAAAAGCACGGTCACCTCTTGTCTTAAGGCGTGTTCTGGGAACAGTTAAAAGATCTTGGCCTGAAGACCTCAGAGACTGACTTGGAGTATGCATATGTAATAGATCCTGGACGTAAGAGGGTGCTTGACCATTCAAGGCTCTGAAAGTAATGACCAAAATTTTAAAATGTACTCTAAAACCAACAGGAAGCCAATGAAGGGCCTTCAGCACAGGAGTAATGTGTGACCTCCTGCTGGTCCTAGTCAAAAGCCTAGCAGCTGCATTTTGTACAACTTGCAGTCGATCTATAGAAGATTTATTCAAACAAGTGTACAGCACATTGCAATAGTCCAATCGTGTAGAAATAAAGGCATGAATAAGCATCTCCATCTCTTTTTTTGAAACCATAGATCTAATCTTAGCAATGTTCCTGAGATAGAAAAAACAGGTGCGAATCACAGACTTAACATGACTGTTAAAACACATCGATCTGTCAAAAATGACACCCAGATTTCTTATGTCACTGCGGTCAGAGGATGATAGACCCCCAAGGGCCTGCCTAATCTTAGGGGTAATGTTAAAGTAAAACAGCCCTACAGTAAAACATCCCTACAACTTCTGAAAGTGAACATCAGTGTTTTACTGTTGCATAAGAAGTGTTATTTTAACATCAGTGTAAACCACAGGGTTTAGGGGTTCAGGTTATCCTACATTAGGGTTATTTAACAACAGAAACTGAATAATCAAATGTAAAAATAAAACACTGCTTAGTTTTCACTGTATGAGCTAAATATATATATACTGATTCTTATTAAAGCTACAAAAGTTATTCAGCCAAGAGCAGTAAGTGATTTTCTCTGTCTTTTGTTCATGACCCCAGTTATTGCAAGCCGTTGCGATATGCATATTGCGATATATACATTTGCGATATTTCGATAATTTCGATTTATTGTGCAGCCCTACTATGCAAGCCTGGGACAGTGGGAAGGTAGGCACATACAGAAAAGACAGACAGCCATGTGCATCTGTGCTTGAATCTGGAAATAACAGTAAACTCCCGTTCAAATGGAAGAGTCAGGATTTCCCCAAAACAGGTTTGTCCATTGCAGCAATTTCCAGAAGAGCACCCAAAGCCCTATGTTCTCGGGTTACAGGGGACATAACAATCACAGGCATGCCCCCAGAAAGTAGAGCAGGCAGTGGGAGAACAGAGGGAAAAGACAGAAGAAGGGTAGAGATAACTCTGAAAATGGCCAAAAACAGAGTAGTCGTAAAAAAGTAGGCAATCTAGAGGGACTGAAAATAAGAATGCTGAGAACTTAGCAGAGAGACTTCTTAAAGCCCTCAAATACTTCAAGTCAGAGGAGAACTCCTCCATTGACAGAAACCTGGTCTTCTCAGCATGATCGGTCAGTCCGTCCCCCTCCACCTAACATCTGAGTGTGGACGAGCCTGGAGAAAGGGAGTAGCCCATAACTGAACAGGGTCTTTCAGATTCAGTTGACATCAAGCCTCTGTTACTTGTTAGAATTCAACTTCAGCCTAAGAAATGTTTATTACTTTCCACTTTAGTTTTTGCTTCAGATTTGCTTTAGATTTTTCAGTTATTTTCTATAAACGATAAGGTTATGATTTTGCATGGCCATGACAATCCCTTTGGTTGTCAAAAAAGGGGGGTCGGGGGGATCCAAGATGGCAGCTTAGAGAACGATTGCAATCCTATATGAAAAAAACCTGCATGCTTCATATACAGCAACCATATATCTTCCTTACTTAAATCAGCCAGAATTACCTTCTGTGTTTCATGTAAGGCCAATACATGTCCTATACAAAATCAGACCGATTATGGCCACTTTCATACTAAATAGCACACATACAACTTGTAGGGGATTTTTGCGTTATATATGAATACTGTAAAAAGTCTTATATGAGTTTTACATGACAAAAGTATGCAAATGTGTATGGTATTAGTAGAAAATAACTGATATTCATATATAAATCATTTAAAGTTCTTATATTGAATCATATGCTAGTCAAATTAAAGTCATATAGAATTTATACACATTTTGTGTCATTTGTTTATGTGTTTCACACAGATTTCATGTTTTGACGACCAACATCTGATTCACTTATATGCAGTTGGCAAATTTTGAAATTGTACAGTGCAGAAGCTGGTTCGAGGATGTACTGTCAAAATATCACTGACCTTTATGAGGACTGTTCATTTTCCTACAGGATTTGAAAGAGCAGTTGAAAAGCAATGACATTGTAAGACCGTGTATTTACATTAATTGTGATCTGTCTGGGCCTGTTGTTTGTGAACAAATCATAACATATTATTGCAAATGAACAAAGTTGAGTAAAATATGTTTCTAGAACAGTGATTAAAATGTTGAAAATTGGCTGGAATATATTTTTGTATATGTGACATGAATTCTGGTGGTGATGCACTCTAAAAACGTTTAATATGATTTACTCAATTTTTTGGGTGAAACATTTTTACACTCAGAATATTGATTGAATTTTTAAGCAGTGAAATCAATTACATACACTGTATTAACTGAGTAAATGTAAGTAAAACAAATTAAATAGATCTGAGTAACTGCATTTGGTACATTTGAAATGTTAAAGCTGTTCAGCTACTGTTCGGACGCCCTTGCTTACTGCTCCGCGCTTTGCTCTATCGCTTTTACATTTTATCTCCTATATTTTTATATTTTATTTCCTTTTATCACCTAATTTTAACTTCAGCAAATCAGCACAGTGCTCATACGACAAAGTTTGGATTACTACAAAAACGCAGAATTCTTTTACCCGACCAGCTTACATTCCGGGAAAGGAAAACACAACTGCCTACAAGGATAAGAGAAAATGCCTCTTCTGGTTCAAGAATCTACTTGCTGCACCAACTGCCACAGACTTTTACAAAGGATTGCAGTTCTTGAAACAAAGTTACTTACGGGACCACCAAACCAGACGGAGCACACAACAGAGCTTCGTCATGGACATCCTCAGCATACCGGTGAGTCCCATGAAACTAGTGCTCCTCGACAGGTAGAGAAACAAGCCGATCGACTTATAAATCGATGGCACAAACAGACCCAAAGGCACTCGAGACATCAGATTGTCACGAGCATCACATATTGCCTGTCACGGTTCATGAATTCACTGTTTTCTTCGTGTCTCGTGTATTTGTTGTTCTGTGTGTGTGGGTGTGTGTGAGTGGGCGTGGCTGCTCATTTCAGCTGATCAGCGCGCCAGCTGATCTCATTCCCCTCACCAGCTGCTGCCTATTCATTCATCTATATAGATTCATCGCACTCTCCTTTCTTTGTCAGATCGTTGTTTTGGTGTCTTCAGTGTGTGTCGTCGTGTGTCATTCCAGTCCTGTTCCTGTTCCTGATCTTGTTCCTGTTCGGTGTTCTCGTGGTGTTCGTCGCGTTGGATGTTCACTTCACTGGATTCACCGTCACCTGTCTTCACCATCACGCTGACCATCAAGTCCCTGCGCCACCAGCCCACCCGTGAATTTTGCCTTGTGTCTTCTGACCCTCAATAAAAGAGTACTTGCATATTTGCTTCCGCTTCATGAATTATGACATTGCCGCAGTAGCATCCTCTACCCCAGATACAGCTCTGACAAGGATTGCAAACACTGGTCTCCTACCACCGCCTATACATCTTGAGAACAGATTTGAAGTACTAATGAATGTAAATGAGGAATCCCAAATGTGATGAATGTGATCGAACACAGACTGAATGGGCCAGTAGCTAACACTGATGCTAACTGGCGCTCAAGGTTGAGCAGACAGCGGCACTCAGCTCAGAGCGCAGCCGAGCCCAGGACTCTGATAGTGGGGGACTCCATAATCAGAAACATTAGCGGCAGGGATACAACTACGTGCTGCCTTCCACAAGCAACAACTTCTGATATAAACAGGGAACTTCAGAACATTCTGATGAAACATAAGACTGCAAATCGACTCATCATTCATGTGGGGAAGAATGATATTCATAAAGAGCAGTCAGAACTCCTTAAGAAGGATTTCAATGAACTTTTTGAAACACTTAAAAGACTGAAAGTTCAAACATTCATCAGTGGACCACTCCCAGCAAGAGGAACAAACAGGTTTTCACGGTTGCTTGGGCTAAATACATGGCTGCAAAAAACCTGCAATATAAAAGGAGTAAACTTCATTGACAATTTCAATCTTTTCTGGAGTCAGAGACAACTTTTTCATCGGGATGGCCATCACCCAAACAAACTTGGTTCAAGAGTGTTAAAGGACAATATCTACTTCTCCCTCCATCATCCTTCTGCAGTGTGTGCCAATCCACTCAATCTGAACGGCACACACACACCTGGACACAGTATGAATGACCACGGGACTTCACTTCAGCAGCAAAATGGACATGAGGTTGACATATCACACAAGGACAATGATAACACCACTCCGCCACAACAACCTCTGCTCACGGACTCAATCTCAGCTGAGCCCTGCCCACAGAGCTCACCACAGACAGACATATTAGAACTGCTCCAAGATTCGGCACCCAAGGATGACTTCCTGGAAAACAGCCAGGGAAGCCAGGACAGCATATCACAGCCTCCGATAACACCAGAGCAACAGCCCCTCTCACCAGACACTTTTTTCCCTCTCTCCAGCATCGCCACTTCTGTGCTTCTCACAGAAAATGGAAGAACTGGTGTTTGCTGGAACCAAACTATCCCACTCTTTTGATGCAAGCCCCCAGATACCAACCAAAAAACGACATGCACCGCTACCACCAAAGCCTGCGGGCCCAGCTCGCCCTCCCCCTCCGGTGAGAGCTCTTCGGCCTCTGCCACAACGCCAGGGCCCACACCCTCCTCCATCTGCTTGAGGTGAACCAAAAACAACTGATACCAGCTCTCAGTGATGTGTGTTGGGTCCCCGCTATGATAACAGTAACTTTCTCAAATGTTTACAGAACAAGCGGGAACCCAGTGTGCCTGTATCTTTCTCTATTGCTGTTCTATTACAAGATAGAAAGTCTAAGGCCTTCAATAGCCTTCTTTACTTACTGGGGGCGCTGCTCGTGTGGCGACCTGACGACACAGAGAGTGTTCATGCTGCTTGCTTGTTTGTGTTGTTTTCTTTTTTTTTCTTTTTTTTTTTTTTTGAATTGTCATTTCGCTGGCTGAGGAGGCTACCTGCAGTAGCCGACTGAGCTAATCAACACTAACTAGCTCACTTGCTCACAAGCTAACAAGAGAGAAATGGATATTGCAATTCTCCTGCGGCTAACGGCATTCCTGTTATATTACCTGGATTTCTTCTCCCGCTTCACACATGGATTATACACTCCGTACGGACAGCGGATTACATACTCGAGGCACATTCTCCTGCAAATGCAACATCATTCCCATGAAGTTGCGTTCTCTGTGAGGCTTCCAGACGAGATCCAGCGTGAACAACAGAACAACAAAGACACTACCGACAGGAGGAAGGTAAAAAGGCGAGGAAAGAAGGGTGGAACTAGAGCTAGACTTAAAAAGGGAAAAAATAAATATTGCGCACTCCCCTCTATGATACTAGCTAACGTGCGCTCTCTGCGAAAAAAAATTGACGAACTTCAAGCCAATGTCAATTATATGTATGAATATCGGACTGCATCTATTTTGGCATTTACCGAGACATGGCTTAATGGCAATGATGCAAATGATAAACTGCACATTGATGGCTTTGGATCTCCCATACGTCTCGATCGTGATCCCACGCTTACAGGCAAAAAGTTGGGAGGTGGTGTTTGCTTGTATGTCAACAAGAGCTGGTGTACAACAATTGTTGTTAGGGAGGAATTGTGTAATGCTGACATTGAACTGCTGGCTGTTTCCCTGCGTCCCTTCTACTTACCAAGGGAATTTCCACAATTATTTCTAATTTTAACTTACATTCATCCTAGAGCTAATGAGTCAGTAGCCACTGACTTTATTAGGAAAACATTAGAGAAACTTGAACTTATTTCTCCAGACGCCCCCAAATTTATTTTAGGTGATTTTAATCATTGCTCAATGGACAGATCTCTTAAAGGCTTTTATCAATATATTACCTGCCCCACCCGTTCAGGAAAGATACTGGATAAATGTTATGGATCAATACCCGAAGCATATAAAGCTGTCCCTCTGCCCCCTATTGGTTCTGCTGACCACCTCGCTATTTTATTAGCTTCAGCTTATATACCAGCTGTGAAAAGGTCAGAGAAAATAATAAGGAACATTAAGCAGTGGACTGCTGACAGCATCATGGAGCTACAAGGATGCTTTGAGACCACTGACTGGTCCATATTTACATCTTCCAGCGACCTGAATGAGCAAGTGGATTCAGTATCATCCTACATTTCCTTCTGCGTGGATAGTATCATACCGACCAAGAGGGTCACAATATTCCCTAACAACAAACCCTGGGTGACTAAGGATCTGAAGGAAATTTTGAATAAAAAAAAGAGGGTCTTCTTTACCGGCTCGGAGCAGGAAAAGAAAGATGTCAATAGAGAGGTGAAGCGTGCCATAAAAAATGCAAAATTGAGATACAAAGACAAGGTGGAGAAAACATTTGCCCAGGGGAACCTCCGCAATGCATGGCAGGGCCTTAAAACTATGGCAGCAGTGAATTCAAGTCCTGATGGTCGCAAGCCCGTCCAGATTGCAGGAAGCTGCTCCACCTCACTGCCTAATGACCTAAACATCTTTTTCACTAGATTCGAGGAAGATAACAGCTTTGATTTTAAAAGGTTAATCTCCTCACTTGATCCTGATGACTGTGGTATTACTTTCGACGCTGAAGAAGTGGTCAATGCCCTTAAGAGGATCAAAGTAAATAAGGCGCCAGGCCCAGATAATATCTGTGGGCGGACCCTTAGGTACTGTGCTGAGCAATTGGGGGGTGTATTTAAAGATCTCTTCCAATGCTCCATGAACCGCAGCACAGTCCCCCAGCTATGGAAACACTCAACGGTGATTCCCATACCAAAGAAGGGTACCACCAAAATTCTTAATGACCTCAGGCCAGTGGCCTTAACCTCACTGGTAATGAAGACCATGGAGAGATTTATTAAGGACTACATCACCAAGGTATCTGTTCCAATGATAGATCCACTTCAATTTGCATATCGGATGGGCAGGGGGGTCGATGATGCAAAGATTTTCATTCTAGACAAGATCCACAAACATCTGGAAACCCCTAACTCAACAGCCAGACTTCTGTTTGCTGACTTTTCGTCGGCATTTAACACCATGCAGCCATATATCCTGGCAGAGAAGCTCACTAACCGCTTTCACTTGAATCATCAACTCATTCTGTGGATTATAAACTTTTTGACCAATAGGACACAGAGGGTTCTGGTCAACGATACCTTCTCAGATGTTCGAACTACTTCGACGGGTTCGCCACAAGGGTGTGTCCTGTCATCTCTCCTCTACATCCTCTACACAGATGACTGCAGGTCTACTCAGTCAAACTGTCATATCGTGAAATTTGCAGACGACACAGTCGTTTTGTCTCTGCTTTCAGGCCGCCCTCACAATCATAATTCAGCTGTGAAGGAGTTTGTGAAGTGGTGCGAAAAATCCTGTTTAGAGCTGAATGTGGAGAAAACCAAGGAGATGATAATAACTTTCTCACCAAGGCAAAGGCAGCTGACTGAGGCAGTCACTACTAGCATTCAGGGAAGGCTGGTAGAGTTTGTAGAGGAGTATAAGTACTTAGGAACTATTTTTGACAACCAGCTGAAATTTGCCTCAAACACAGAAGAAATTATGAAAAAATGCAATCAGCGGCAGTACCTGCTCAGGAAATTGAGATCATTTGATGTAGATAAGGACATTTTATCTACATTTTATTATTCATTTATTGAAAGTGTGATTACCTTTTCCTTCACCTGTTGGTTTTATTCAATTAGTCTTAAAGACCGGAATTGTCTGCATCAAATTGTTAAAGTGTGTTCCAGAGTTATTGGACACCCACTGAGAACTCTATCCACCCTTTGTGAACAACAAACACTAAAAACTGCCAGTAGAATCCTACATGATCCATCACATCCTGCGTTCACCACGTTTGAGTGGCTTCCCTCAAGGCGCAGACTCCGCTGTCAAGCGTGTAAGACTCAGAGGAGAAAGGTGACCTTTGTACCCAGGGCTGTCCTGCTTTTAAACTCCCAAGCCCACACCAACCCCTCTAATTTTTAATCTGCAATGAAACATGTCATATACAGACTTATACACTCATGTCATTTTAACTTTTTTTTATTTATTTATTTATTTTTTTTTTTTTTTTTTTGTTTGTTTAATTAGCTATATACTTATTTTTTACTGACGCTATAATGCAGATGTTACTCTCTGTGTCATTTAATTGCCCCTTGGGGATGAATAAAGTGTTTTGATTGATTGATTGATTGATTGATAGCCGTACAGCAAACCCAACTAATCTGGTGCCTATTACACGTCAAACTAAGATTGATGTGGGGACAAAAAGTAAGAATGTTAAGTTAGCACTTTTAAACATTCGTTCACTTAAAAATAAATCACTTCTAGTCAACGACTTAACCCTCTGGGGTCTGGGGTGTTTTTGGGGTCCTTGAGATGTTCTGACATGCCCTGACATTTGTGCTTTTTTCAGTTGCTTATAAACATATTAATGGCAAAGGTGTAAATTCACTCTATATAGCACAAACAGGACTTCCATAATATGTGAGCCACATGTATGTACATGTTTTCATTTTTGAGAGAATAATGTTTATGCATGGTTATCGAAAAAACTAAAAATTAAAGTTTCTGAAATAAGGCCACAAAACACATACTAAATATGTAGCAATAAGACTTTTGACTAATGGATGTCATCGCCTAGTGTTTTTTCTTCAAAATGATATGAAAATCATCCTGCCTAATCATCCACAAAAAAACGATACATTGATTTTAGTTTTGTGAAACACTTTTAGTTTGGAAAGCCAATATGCGGATGGGGCGTAAACGCTCCAACAGCATCATGCATATTTAGTAGTTCACACCTGGTGAGACTACGTCCCTGCATACTTAATGAGCCATTCATTCAGGTGTGTCACCTATTGTCACAGTTCTGTTCTGTTTGAGTGTTTTTGTCACTGATCACATGTCTGTCTTTGTTCTGTTTCCCGCCATTTCTTGATTTCCATGGTAACTGTCATTTAGTTAATTTGTCACACCTGTTTCCTCGTTAGTCTTGTCAGCTGTGTCTTGTTTCCCTGATCTGTTCTCCCCTGTATTTAAGCCCTGAGTGTTTCAGTCTTCACTTGTCGGTCAATGTTGAATGTTAGGTTTTCATTGTTCTGAGCACACGCTCCCTTTTGTTTGTATTTGTTTAATATTGAGAATTAAAACCTTGGAATTCATAATCTTCGTGTTCGTCTCCTACTTCATCCACCTTCCAGAAGCCTGACAGATTGACCGACCAAAAAGAAGAAAGAGGATGGGGAGATTTATTGCGGGGTTCTTCGTCCCCAGAGCTCGTAAGCTGGTGTCGAACAGTGCAGACCTGGCTTTAAAGATGTTCGACCCAGCCTTCATGTCAGTCAGAAAAGCCATTGAATACGCCAGTCCAGCCAAGCCAGCACTTCACGCCGGTCCAGCCGAGTCTGCACTTCACGCCGGTCAAGCCGAGCTTGCACTTCACGCTAGTCCAGCCAAGCCTGCACTTCACGCCAGTCCAGCCGAGCCCGCACTTCATGTCAGAGCTGCCGAGACCAAGGCAGTATGCGTCGTGCCCGCCGCCCCTGAGACTGTGAGCGTCATGCCCGCCGCGCCTGAGACAGTGAGCTTCATGCCCGCCGAGCTAAAGACTGACAGCATCATGCCCGCCGAGCTAAAGACTGACAGCGTCATGCCCGCAGAGATTTTGTTTTCTTTTATTCCGCCGAGCTTGAAGCTCCCTTCGCCGCTGGTTCCGTCCAGCTCAAAGCTCTCTTCACCGCTGGTCCCACCCAGCTCAGAGCACTCTTCGCCGCTGGTCCTGCCCAGCTCAGAGCCCTCTTCGCCGCTGGTTCTGCCCAGCTCAGAGCCCTCTTCGCCGCTGGTCCTGCCCAGCTCAGAGCCTTCTTCGCCGCTGGTCCTGCCCAGCTCAGAGCCCTCTTCGCCGCTGGTCCTGCCCAGCTCAAAGCCCTCTTCGCCGCTGGTCCTGCCCAGCTCAGAGCCCTCTACGCCGCTGGTCCTGCCCAGCTCAGAGCCCTCTTCGCCGCTGGTCCTGCCCAGCTCAGAGCCCTCTTCGCCGCTGGTCCTGCCCAGCTCAGAGCCCTCTTCGCCGCTGGTCCTGCCCAGCTCAAAGCCCTCTTCGCCGCTGGTCCTGCCCAGCTCAAAGCCCTCTTCGCCGCTGGTCCCGCCCAGCTCAAAGCCCTCTTCGCCGCTGGTCCCGCCCAGCTCAAAGCCCTCTTCGCCGCTGGTCCCGTCCAGCCCAGAGCCTTCTTCGCCGCTGGTCCCGTCCAGCCCAGAGCCTTCACCGCTGGTCCCGTCCAGCCCAGAGCCTTCACCGCTGGTCCCGTCCAGCCCAGAGGCTTCATCGCTGGTCCCGTCCAGCACAGAGCCCTCGTCGCTGGTTCTGCCCAGCACCGAGCCCTCGTCGCTGGATCTGCCCAGCACCGAGCCCTCGTCGCTGGATCTGCCCAGCACCGAGCCCTCGTCGCTGGATCTGCCCAGCACCGAGCCCTCGTCGCTGGATCTGCCCAGCACCGAGCCCTCGTCGCTGGATCTGCCCAGCACCGAGCCCTCGTCGCTGGATCTGCCCAGCACCGAGCCCTCGTCGCTGCCCAGCACCGAGCCCTCTCTGGTACCCGGGACTTTTCCCAAGTATTTTTTTGGGGGGGGGCCATAGGGCTCCGTCCTGGCCACCTGAGGGGTCCTCACCACCATGGCCACCTGAAGGGTCTTCACCGCCGTGGCCACCTGAAGGGTCTTCTCCGCCATGGCCACCTGAAGGGTCTTCACCGCCGTGGCCACCTGAAGGGTCTTCACCGCCGTGGCCACCTGAAGGGTCTTCTCCGCCATGGCCACCTGAAGGGTCTTCACCGCCGTGGCCACCTGAAGGGTCTTCTCCGCCATGGCCGCCCGAGGGGTCCTCACCGCCGTGGCCACCCGAAGGGTCGTCTCCGCCATGGCCACCCGAGGGGTCGTCTCCGCCATGGCCACCCGAAGGATCGTCTCCGCCAGGGCCGCCCGAGGGGTCGTCTCCGCCATGGCCGCCCGAAGGGTCCGCACCGCCATGGCCACCCAAGGGGTCTTCTCCGCCATGGCCGCCTGAAAGGCTGTCTTCGCCCTGGTCACCTGATCTGCCAGCTCCGCCCTGGAGGCTCCCTGTCCTGCCAAGCCACGCCCCTTGTCAGCCTCCAGGGCGCCCACCCTCCCACCCTATTTGTTGGTCTGTCTACGGCGCGAGGACGCGCCTACCGGGAGGGGGGAATTATGTCACAGTTCTGTTCTGTTTGAGTGTTTTTGTCACTGATCACATGTCTGTCTTTGTTCTGTTTCCCGCCATTTCTTGATTTCCATGGTAACTGTCATTTAGTTAATTTGTCACACCTGTTTCCTCGTTAGTCTTGTCAGCTGTGTCTTGTTTCCCTGATCTGTTCTCCCCTGTATTTAAGCCCTGAGTGTTTCAGTCTTCACTTGTCGGTCAATGTTGAATGTTAGGTTTTCATTGTTCTGAGCACACGCTCCCTTTTGTTTGTATTTGTTTAATATTGAGAATTAAAACCTTGGAATTCATAATCTTCGTGTTCGTCTCCTACTTCATCCACCTTCCAGAAGCCTGACACCTATAGCTAACTTAAATATACAAGCTTCATAAAACTGATCATTCTAGGAGAAAATTTCAGATGGCATTTAGAGGCTTTTGCATCTGAACTCTTCATATATACACACACACATATATATATGCATGCACATACATACTTTATAATCTTTTCAAAACTAGTCAACGTCTTTCAAAACTAAAGTATACATTTTATCATACGTATTTCAAAGTAAAGGATTCATTAGTTAGTTGATGACTTTATTTTTGACAAAACACATACAGTATATATTCCTCATCTCAGTATAGCAATAGAGTTTGCTAAAAGCTGTTCATTCAATACAGCAGTATTTGAAAATCGATCATATTTTGTAAAATTACATTTATATTTGCATTTATGTCAAAACCTAGACACTTTTAAACATCAAAAGGACATTTATTAATATGTATTCGTGTCAAAATGACAAATAAACAGATTTTCCTATTCAATTTTGCATTGAAACGCTTCCAAGACGCTTGCGTGTCGCGTGAAAAATAGGCGTCGGTTCTATTTCTAGAATGCACGCGTTTTCCACGCGGCTCGTGCAGCGCCTGAGACGCGCGGCTCACACAGGCAGTGTGCAAACTCTAAACTGTTAACATGGGAGCCGAAATAAAAACGGACACGCCACGCAGCTGAGACAACGCCACGCATCCAGTGTTTCACCGGCCTTATCCAGCGGATGTGGACGTTTCACAGGTTTGTATGGATCGCCTCACATTTGCGTTTGAATAGCGCGGTCTCCGTAGGCGGAGTCACATTAAAACTTAATTAGCTGAGATGAGAACGACTGACATCTCTCTCTTTACATACATATTATATAAACTGTGAATATTTGTTTTTTATAAAACTTACTTCATTTGAAAGAAGAGAATTCAAGCTTCATGCCTGTGTGACTGTATGCCTGTTTGACTGAGTATTCGCTGAGTTACAGTTCATTTTTGGACGCGTTTCAGAATTGACTTCACTGACGGAGAGTAGGCAGAACTCGCATCATGTTTATTTTTCTTTATTTGGCGAAAAGCACAACACTTTGTTTTTATTATGAGCATACACAAAAAAAAATACACACTAAACAGGATCGATTGATGTATAACACAAGCATATAAGATAAAAAAAAAAAAAATTTTTTTTTTTTTTTTTTTTTGCACTCATACGGAAAAAAACGAGCCTATCGCGCCGGCGCGATAGCCGACCTCAGGGGGTTAATAACCACAAACAACCTGGATTTTATGCTTCTAAATGAAACCTGGCTAGAAGACAGCTGCAGTGCAACAATCCTCAATGAAGCAGCCCCTCCTAACTTTACTTTTATGAGTGTCTGCAGAGCTGTTAAGAGAGGTGGGGGTCTAGCTGTTCTTTTTAAAGATATATATCAATGTAAGCAAATATCATTTGGGAATTACCCTTCTTTCAAATATCTGGGTATTGTGTTAAAAGGTGCTCCACGCATTTTACTTATCATTATTTACAGGCCTCCAAATACTCTCCAGCCTTTGCTGAGGACTTTACAGAACTGTTATCAACAATTACCTCAGAGTTTGACTGTTTTGCCATTGCTGGAGATTTTAACATCCACATAGATAGTGCAGAAAACAATATGGCAAAAGAAATCAAAACTGTTTTAAAAACTTTTGATCTGACTCAGCATGTACATGGACCCACACACAATCGTGGACACACTCTAGATTTACTTATCAGTAAGGGTCTAAACATTTCACTGATTGTTATTAAGGATGTAGCACTATCTGATCATTTCTGTATTTTCTTTGATATATTGATCTCTCCTGCCACTGAAGCTAGATCTGTGTCTGTCAAGAAGAGATGCTTAAATGAGAACACTAGTGTACTATTTATGAAGGCTATATCCTTAACAGCAAGCATATCTGCGGACTCTGTTGATTTTCTCCTTGATTCTTTTAACTCAAAAGTTAAAAGTGTAATTGATGATATTGCTCCTGTGAAAGTCAGGAAGAAGAGTGGCAGACAAAAAGCACCTTGGAGAAACTCAACAGCAGTGCAAAATATGAAAAGACAATGCAGAAAAGCAGAGTGCGTGTGGCAGAAGACTAAACTTGTAGTCCATTATAACATCTACAAAGACAGCCTTCATGCTTTCAATATGGTACTAGGGAAAGCTAGACAGACTTTCTTCTCAAATATTATAAACAGCAATTTAAACAACACACGCACTCTTTTTGCTACTGTAGAGAGACTGACAAACCCCCCACGCCAGATTCCCAGTGAAATGCTCTCAGACAACAAGTGCAGTGAGTTTGCTTCTTTCTTCTCTGAGAAAATCAATAATATCAGAAATGTGATCAGCACATCTTGAGTTGCGCTGGGGTCAGACAGATCAGACCACCTGAGAAAGTAGTTACTATGTCTGATTTCAAAGAAATTGATGACAAAATTTTGGAAGAAACCGTACAGCACCTTAAAACATCAACCTGCGCCCTTGACACACTTCCCACATCTTTTTTCAAAAGTGTGTTAAACAGTTTAGAAGCAGATCTTCTAGAAGTGGTAAATGCTTCACTTCTCTCTGGGAGTTTTCCAAACTCCCTGAAAACTGCAGTTGTCAAGCCCCTCCTGAAAAAGAGCAATCTGGATAAGACCATATTAAGCAACTATAGACCGATCTCAAATCTTCCTTTCATAGGCAAGATCATTGAAAAAGTTGTCTTCAATCAGCTGAACAAATTCTTGAGCTTGAATGGATCCTTTGACAATTTTCAGTCTGGTTTCCGACCGCACCACAGCACAGAGACAGCGCTCATAAAGATAATAAACGATATTCGCTTAAATACTGATTCAGGCAAATTATCAGTGCTGGTACTACTCGACCTCACCCCCCCTGTTGATCATAACATACTTCTTGACAGGCTGGAAAACTGGGTCGGGCTTTCTGGGATAGTCCTAAAATGGTTCAGGTCATACTTAGATGGGAGAAGTTATTATGTGAGTATAGGAGACCATAAGTCTGAGTGGACATCCATGACATGCGGAGTCCCTCAAGGCTCAATTCTTGCGCCACTCCTGTTCAACCTGTATATGCTCCCAATGAGCCAAATAATGAGAAACAACCAAATTGCTTACCACAGCTATGCAGACGACACACAGCTCTACTTAGCCCTATCGCCTAACGATTACAGCCCCATTGACTCCCTGTGCCAATGCATTGACGAAGTCAACAGTTGGATGTGTCAAAACTTTCTTCAGTTAAACAAAGACAAAACTGAAGTCATTGTGTTTGGAAACAAAGATGAAGTTCTCAAGGTGAACGCATACCTTCACTCTAGGGGTCAAACAACTAAACATCAAGTGAGGAATCTCGGTGTGACACTAGAGTCAGACCTTAGTTTCAGTAGTCATGTCAAAGCAATAACTAAATCAGCATACTATCATCTGAAAAATATTGCAAGAATAAGATGCTTTGTTTCCAGACAAGACTTAGAGAAACTTGTTCATGCTTTCATCACCAGCAGGGTGGATTACTGTAATGGACTCCTCACTGGCCTTCCCAAAAAGACCATAAGACAGTTGCAGCTCATACAGAACGCTGCCGCCAGGATTCTGAGCAGAACCAGAAAATATGAACATATCACACCAGTCCTCAGGTCTTTACACTGGCTCCCAGTTAAATTTAGGATTGATTTTAAAGTATTATTACTGGTATATAAATCATTCAATGGCCTAGGACCTCAATATATTGCAGATATGCTCACTGAATATAAACCCAACAGATCACTCAGATCATTAGGATCATATCAGCTAGAAATACCAAGGGTTCACTCTAAACATGGCGAGTCCGCTTTTAGCTATTATGCCAGCCGCAGCTGGAACCAGCTTCCAGAGGAGATCAGATGTGCTCCTACTGTAGTCACTTTCAAATCTAGACTCAAAACACTTCTGTTTAGCTATGCATTTACTGAATGAGTACTGTGCTGCTGTTCGTCCGACTGTTTGTACTGTACTGTACTGTATTTTATTTTTCTAAACTGTTTTAATTATTCTTATCTCTTTTTATTATTTTAATTTCTTCTATGTAAAGCACTTTGAATTGCCATTGTGTATGAAATGTGCTATATAAATAAACTTGCCTTGCCTTGCCTACATTAACAAATACAATTGAGTAGAAATAATTGGGGGGGGGGGGGGGGGGGGGGCATTTAAAAACAAATATTTATGAGTAATATTAACTGTGTTTATATGCGAGTAATATTAACTTTTTTATTTTCCAAATTTTCCTTTGTAAAAATATTCCATACAACCACCAGTATAACTACATGACACCAGGGCCGTATTAAGACAGTGTGGTGCCCCTGGACACTATACCTCAAAGCATACCTCAATTCAAAATGTACATCAATTCACTGACAGCGTCAATTCACGTTTGCCCAAAAAACCTTCATTAATGTCCTCTTCCTCACCTGAGTCTTCCTCGCTCCTGTCTACCCCAAGAAGAATATCCTCATTCGCCTGGTGGTCATCGCCGACGCCTAGTATACTAACATTGGCAGTAACGGTGCGTGTCCACTACAGCGGCAAAACTCCGCTCAGTGCCACTGGCAACGCTATAACGTCTCCGCTTTGGTTGCGAGTGTGTTTAATCTAAGTTTTTTTCAACAGAGAACACACGGACAGTATAATCATCAGCGATGCACGCGATTACATTTAGGCTAGAAATAGACAAGATTTGTTTCCAAATGCACCAAGCAAAGATCCTTTCAATTTTATAAACTTTCATAAAACCAGCCAATATAATCACAATGAACACATCCAAAATAAAATCTTTAACACATATATAACAACTGCAAAACCACTCAATTGACATCTGTCCATTTTGGATTTAGATTCATTTTCTGTAGCCGTTAAAAAAAAAAAAAAAATGACACATTTGTGCGTACTTGTTGTGGACCAACTCAACTCTGACAGATTGGGGAGGGAGGGGGGGAGAGATAGTGGTCATGTAATCTTTATTTATAATTTATTATTATTATTTTTGTTAAATTAGTGTTCATAAACGACTTATGTGTGGTCTTTCAAGAATTTCAAGTTAATAATATAACAATTTACGAAAAATATTTTTAAAGCTTGTGTCATGTGGTGCCCCCCTAGTGGTTGTGAATGGTTGGTGCCCCTGGGCACTGGCCCAAGTGCCCTTATGGATAATCCGGCTCTGCATGACACTGGCCTTCATTGTCGATGAGTAGCCTACAGCAATGCAGCATATTTTATACTATTTTTAACACGTATACAATATTGCCTACATTTAAACTCACGTAAAAAACATTTTCGAAGTAAAAATTAAACATTTAGGCCTAAACATTCAAGTAATTCAAGTGTAATCAACCGGTCTGTTATCCAATATCCACCGGATCAGCGCTGGTTCCCGTGCCGGAGATGGACTCGCCTCTGCAAGTGAACTTCTAACTTTAGACTGCCGTCCTGCATTTCACTCATAGACGAAATATGCTGTGATGCGACTGACTCCATAACCTGCCAATAAACAAACAGTGCACAGTTCTGAGGACATTTTATCATCCAAATTAGTTATATTCATTATCTTTAGGAATATAGTCGTGTGTTTTTTATACAAGGTGTTACAATCACGCTAAAAGACAGGCGCGAGTCTCGTTTAACTTGTTTAAGGTGAGTAACATTGCTTCTCTGTATGTTCTTTCGCATTAAATCAAATGATTTAAAGCACATTAATGATTATACAGATAAAATAAAACATACACACACCTGAATTTCACAGAGGAAATGCACCAATTCTGCGACACTGAGAAGAGAAGAGGAGAACCGTTCTGGAGACTGAAGAGAATTCAAACAGTGCGAGTTGTCATCACGTCAGAGGGTGGGGGAAGGGTGCATTGTTTTAATTGAGTAAACTTAATCAATTTCTTATGCGTGTTAAATATTAATAATATTGATTTTATTTAAGTAATATTTGTGGTTCTTGAAACAGATCAGTTTAATTATCCATTCTCAAATATTGTGATGAAAATTTCACAAATATATTAGCTAAGTGTATTTTAAATAAATAATTGGTTAGTCAAATACTAAATTATTTTAGTGAAAAACTTCAAACTTAAATATAACTGTAAATTTCAGACAAAATTAATTGTTGGAGTTTTAGTCAATTATTTCAGTATGTTCAACTCAAACTTTCAAGTAAATGATATTCAGAGATTTTATTAAGTTAATAAAGTTAATTATTACTGTGATATTTACTAAGCCACTGAATTATTTTTTAGAGTGATAAGCATAAGAATCACTTCGACATTTAGGAAAGTTTTATTTTTGTAGGTTAAGAATAGAACTGTTGTATACCATAGTAATACTGTGATAAAGTTTAGAGAATTTGTCACAAATGAAAATGAAATCTGGTGATGCAGGATTTAAAATGAAAACTATTGATATGTGAAATATGCAACTGTATCTTGTAGAATACACTCTAATAAATAATTTTGTAATTAAAATGTGTGCTTGTGTGTGTAGTTTAAATGTTGTGTTTCATCTAAGGCTGATTATACAGTATATAACCATGATTGACTACAGGCATAGGGCTCGACTTAGGACAAGATAAGAACAAGCATGAGTGAAGTACAGCTGATTGGTAAACTGCACTGTGTTTTATACACGTCCATGCTGGACATTCATATTAAATTAGCATTATTTTCCTATGTTTTTACATCATGAAAATCTATATGGCTTTAGTTGTATGTAGGACATATATGACATAATATGATTAAAAATACATTAACATTATGCAATTTATATGTGTTTTTTGCAACATATATGTCCCTTACAATATTCTGTTGGACCATATAAGAATCACAGGTGTTTTTAGCCAACCTTTTCCATATGGGATGATCAGACTGTGCGGAGCATTGCATTCAATTATAATTATTTTCAATGGAAGAGCCCACTATTTTATTTTGTGCTTACTGAACAATTTACTGTGAATCTAGACTCTTACTTTTCGATCAACATGCCTCACCGGAGCACTAAAAACTCACGTAAATAGGAGGCATAACCAAAAGAGTTAGTGAGCTAACGGATCATTTGGATGATTTAGAAAATAAAGGGAAAATAAAAAAACATACGTATTGTTGAACTTCCTGAGAATGCAGTAGGTGATCGCCCTGTTAAGTTTTTCGAATCCTGGCTGCCGAACCCTCTGGGCATTCAAACAGAACCGGTCCGAATGGAGATTGAAATAGCCCATTGCGTTCCGGGTAGGTCTGTAAATGCAAGCTATTTTACGAGGTCAAGAAAGCCAGGGCTACTTATGCACAGCTTTTTCCTGGCTCTCTTCCATCCGAAGTGGACAAGTACTTGTCACCATTGGAGGGGATTTCCCCATCTTTTTGACAGTGACTTTGCACCTATGTTTAGTTATTCTCTCTGACCCGCTCTGTTTTATATTAGGCTCTCTTTTATATATACATGTTGTGTATGTTTAACCCTTTGACACATACGATCACACCGGTGTGATCAGTCTTGGCTGGTCCCTGGAGTGTACGATCACACCGGTGTAATTAGAACGTTCAGTGAGTCACGTGATCAACTGCTAAATTCAAAATTTCAAATCTGCTTTCGTGCTTTGACTGGCACTGAGCCAGACACAGACGCGATCAGCGCTTGTCATTTATCACACCTGTTCAGTGTATTTTAATGTTTATTTTAGGTTTCATACACTTTAATTACATAATAACAGAAATACTAGTAAAAACTAAATACAGTTTGGTATTGCACACTAATATCTATAACAGCAAGATAACCCTTTAAACATTATGTAATATTATTTTATTTGAGTCAAACACACATCGTGTAGATAACTCTAACGGCCGTTTTACACCGCAAGCGTCAGCGGTGCGTGAGCAGGGTATTTTTTTTCACACCATGCATTCACACCGGGAGCAGGAGCAGCGCGTGAGCGTCAAGCAGGAGCGTCGTGTGAGCAGCAGTGAAGCGGGGGTTACTGTCATATACTGTATTTCGGGAGACATGGATGATCTTGCATGTTGTAAATCCAGCAGGCTCCGAGTCCGACTCCATCAGTCTTGTAAACAAATGGCGGCGCTCATAGCCCGTGATAACTTACTGACCTACTAACATGATCTTTTTTTCTCCAAGTATTAAGACCACATTTGGAGTTCCCTTAGATATAAGTTTGTAAATATTTTGTATAAAAATATAAAAAAGATTTTAACTGTCATGCATTGCGAGTCTTTTTTTTATTGCTTGAACAACAACAAAACAGGAACAAAAAATAAAATAATAATATATAAATAAAAAAAATGGCAGGGTTAAGGATAGAAAATATAAAATACAAGAAAGTGCGTAAAGACAAAACTAAATAATAGTAGCCTAGAAATCTAGACACACCCTAGCGGCAGCAAATTTTATTTTGCAGCCAGGGTAGTCTAGCAACTCTCCATTGACTTTCGAGCTGGAAAAAACAAACTCTAGTCAGGCGAATCATATTGTGTATAGAGTTGGTGGGCGGGCTTAACATAATGACGACAGAGTTATGATGGTTCCGTGTGAATTCCCTGCTACTTGAAAACAAAGAATGGCTGCTGCTGCTGGCGAACAGCGGTCTTTCGAATCGGCTTTGGCCACTACTCTGGAGGACTTGGAGTTAAGCTTTTCTTTGAGAAAAGAACAAAGAACGGCACTTACATTCTTAAAAAAAGAAGATGTGTTCATAGTTTTGCCGATCAGATATGCCAAAAGTTTAATCTATCAACTAGCTCCGCTGGTGGGAAAACACTCTGGTTGGTTGTAGCGCTATCCTATTGCGTGCAGAGGGAATTTGAAAGACAACCATTTATCCCGCCCCTCGAATTGAGTCCTGCCAATGGTGAGTTCCTAGACCCAACATCTTGATGTGGGTCTGGCATGCCAGGCTAAAATAATAGACCAAACAAACAATAAAAGGCGTTGATATTTCACAAAATCTTAAATGTATTCAATAAATGAATGGTTTTAACAGCTTTTTTGTTTGTACTGTCCTGGAAACCATATCATTTTCTAATTATTTCCATACCACAAAAAATAGGTTTCTGATTACTAAATTTACATCAATGAATATGAAACTTAACAAATATAATCACAAGATGGATAATATACGCTTCATTTTCCACTCTTTTCATACTTGAAAAAAAATATATATATATTACATGTTCGTATAACAAAAGAAAGTTGCATTCCAATTTGTCATTTATAAATTTAGAAACTCCCCACCATAACTTCATTGTATATTGACAGTGCCAAAAAATATGAGGTACAGTTTCTGGTTGGCGAGTCTTTTTTTCCCCGCTGACAAGTGATGTAGAGCTGACATCACCGTTACCTCACACTCGCCTTTGTTCTAATCTGAGACACAACTTTAATAAAATTCACCAGTTTTTAACTTCTACAGAGAAAATGACAGAAAATGTATATAAAAGAAGACAATTGACAAATGAGGAAATTGTGGACATTTTTTTTTTATTCTGATGAGGAGATTTTTGACAGCGAGGCAGAGAGTGACAGTGGTGAAGACCTTCCCCCAAACCTTAAAGCTCTTGACAACATCGAAGGTGAAGAGACAACACCAGACCATGTTTTAACCATGTCAAATGTGGCAGAAGAGGTAAACTCATCGTCATGGAAGCCAACCAACCTTTTTAATCCTCCTGGCCCAGGCAATTTTGACAACCAGCTGCGTGGTGTGCAAAATCCACCAGAATCGCCCAGTGAGGTCAATTGTTTTAAATTGTTCCTCACAGAAGATGTCATCGGAGAAATTGTGGAGGAAACAAACCGCTATGCCTCTGACTTGCAAGATTTCTTTTAATAATACTATTTTAAAACCATTAATTCGAAATACTACCACAAAAAACTCCACAAAAACTTAACTAAGTCCCCCGACTCCGGTCCGGTACATCAATCTTCCCCCGCCCAGCGAGTGCTTGAAGTGCGTCAGAAATAGAGCGCGCACGATCAGTTGTTGGTAATTTGTTGTGTAGCGTCACCCCTCGCCACATCCAATGTAGACAGCATTGCTTTTGTTTGAGGGCACTTAACACACTCAGGCTCCCCTGTAGAAACGGGCCTGGCAGCTCGCGCCAGGTCTAGACACGGTGAAAGTTACCTGATTGTGACGGATGGCCGAATTTACATGACACATTATAAATTAGCATTAGCCTATAGTCTGCGATAGATACAGTGCCAAAACGAAGAGAAGTGGATAAAAGGGGATAAAGACAGAGGTAAAGTGATGTAATGAAGGAACAGTTTATCTAATTGCATAGTAGTAAGATACTATAATTTAATGGCAGTTATTTTTACCTTAAACTTTATGCTATAGCAGATGTTCTGAGTTCTCCAAAGGCCCCAGACAGTGTGATTTTGTAACAATCATGTCAGTTTTTAGACGCATTTTTTATCACTTTTTTAAATTAATGTTTTACTCTACAGTTGTGCAGTTTTGGGGGGGATATATGGCATTTTTAAAATTTATTTGGCAAAATTAGTAATGATATTTATATACAGGTTTATTAAAAATAGCAAAGTTTTATGTAAAATTCACATTAAATCTGTATTGTAAAAAGCGCTATAAAGATAATGGGGACTTGACTATAATATATATATATATATATATATATATATGCTAAATAATCATGAACACAATGACGGGGTGAAATAGGCTGTGATGTATGGGGCACCAGGTAAAATCTTGCCTAGGGCAGCAAATTGGTCAGGGCCGGCCCTGGTCCTAGGCCATTGAATGATTTATATACCAGTAATAATACTTTAAAATCAATCCTAAATGTAACTGGGAGCCAGTGTAAAGACCTGAGGACTGGTGTGATATGTTCATATTTTCTGGTTCTGCTCAGAATCCTGACAGCAGCGTTCTGTATGAGCTGCAGCTGTCTTATGGTCTTTTTGGGAAGGCCAGTGAGGAGTCCATTACAATAATCCACCCTGCTGGTGAGGAAAGCATAAACAAGTTTCTCTAAGTCTTGTCTAGAAACAAAGCATCTAATTCTAGCAATATTTTTGAGATGATAGTATGCTGATTTAGTTATTGTTTTGACATGACTACTGAAGCTAAGGTCTGACTCCAGAATCACACCGAGATTCCTGACTTTTTAGTTGTTAGACCCCTAGCGTCAAAGTATGCGTTCACCTTGAGAACTTCATCTTTGTTTCCAAACGCAATGACTTCAGTTTTGTCTTTGTTTAGCTGAAGAAAGTTTTGGCACATCCAACTGTTCACTTCATCAATGCATTGGCACAGGGAGTCAATGGGGCTGTAATCGTTAGGCGATAGGGCTAAGTAGATCTGTGTGTCATATGCATATGTGGTAAGCAATTTGGTTCTTTTTCATTATTTGGCTCAGTGGGAGCATATACAGGTTGAACAGGAGTGGTGCAAGAATTGAGCCTTGAGGGACTCCGCATGTCATGGATGTCCACTCAGACTTATGTCTCCTATACTCACATAATAACCTCTCTCATCTAAGTATGACCTGAACCATTTTAGGACTATCCCAGAAAGCCCGACCCAGTTTTCCAGCCTGTCAAGACGTATGGTGTTATCGACAGTGTCAAATGCAGCACTGAGGTCGAGTAGTACCAGCACTGATAATTTGCCTGAATCAGTATTTAAGCGAATATCGTTTATTATCTTTATGAGTGCTGTCTCTGTGCTGTGATGCGGTCGGAAACCAGATTGAATATTGTCCAATTTTCCAAAGTATCCATTAGAGCTTAAGAATTTGTTCAGCTGATTGAAGACAACTTTTTCAATGATCTTGCCTATGAAAGGAAGATTTGAGATTGGTCTACAGTTGCTTAATATGGTCTTATCCAGATAGCTGTTTTTCAGGAGGGGCTTGACAACTGCAGTTTTAAGGGAGTTTGGAAAATTCCCAGAGAGAAGTGAGGAGTTTACCACTTCTAGGAGATCTGCTTCTAAACAGTTTAACACACTTTTGAAAAAAAGATGTGGGAAGTGTGTCAAGGGCGCAGGTTGATGTTTTAAGGTGCTGTACGGTTTCTTCCAAAATTTGCAATCAATTTCTTCGAAATCAGACATAGTAACTACTTTCTCAGGTTGTGGTCTGATCTTTCTGACCCCAGCGGAACTCAAGGATGCACTGATCACCTTTCTGATATTATTGATTTTCTCAGAGAAGAAGTAAGCAAACTCACTGCATTTGCTGTCTGAGAGCAAAGATTTGTTGGGAATCTTGCTTGGGGGGTTTGTCAGTCTCTCTACAGTAGCAAAAAGAGTGCGTGTGTTGTTTAAGTTGGTGTTTATAATATTCGAGAAGAAAGTCTGTCTAGCTTTGCCTAGTTCCATATTGAAATCATGGATGCTGTCTTTGTAGATGTTATAATGGACTACAAGTTTTGTCTTCAGCCACATGCACTCTGCTTTTCTGCATTGTCTTTTCATATTTTGCACTGCTGTTGAGTTTCTCCAAGGTGCTTTTAGTCTAACACTCTTCTTCTTGACTTTCACAGGGGCAATATCATAAATTACACTTTTAACTTTTGAGTAAAAAGAATAAGGGAGAAAATCAACAGAGTCAGCAGATATGCTTGGTGTTAAAGATATAGCCTTCATAAATAGTACACTAGTGTTCTCATTTAAGCATCTCTTCTTGATAAAACACAGATCTAGCTTCAATGGCAGGATAGATCAATATATCAAAGAAAATAAAGAAATGATCAAACAGTGCTACATTCTTAATAACAATCGCTGAAATGTTTAGACCCTTACTGATAAGTAAATCTAGAGTGTGTCCACTATTATGTGTGGGTCCATGTACATGCTGAGTCAGATCAAAAGTTTTTAAAACAGTTTTGATTTCTTTTGCCATATTGTTTTCTGCATTATCTATGTGGATGTTAAAATCTCCAGCAATAGCAAAACAGTCAAACTCTGAGGTAATTGTTGATAACAGTTCAGTAAAGTCCTCAGCAAAGGCTGGAGAGTATTTTGGAGGATTGTAAATAATGATAAGTTAAATGCGTGGAGCACCTTTTAACACAATACCCAGATATTCGAAAGATGGGCAATTCCCAAATGATATTTGCTTACATTGATAGACATCTTAAAAAAGAGCAGATACACCCCCACCTCTTCTACCTACAGATCTGGCCTTTAAAAACGCGCGTTTTCTCCCGCGGCATTCGGCAATTCGTCTCGTAGAGTCTCGCAGAATTCTGCAAGTGCTTCGGGGGGGCCTACTTAAAAAAATCCCTCAATGTGTTTCGCTTCACAGAATATCCACCAGGTGGCGCATAAAAAACAACTTTACATTAGATTTTTTATTTTACTTCACATTACGTCATGATTGTGAGAAAACATCCACAATAAAATATAAATTATAAATAGTAATAGACACAAATATTTACAGTAGGCTACTGTATTATACAGACATTTGAAAATATTTGTAAATGCAAAAGGTTCATTAAGACAAGAAGGGGTATTGGACAACGTTTACGAATTTTTATATGCTTTGTCATTGCTGTGGTTTCCAGGAGATGAGTGCATGCAGAATATTTAACATTGCTTTTATTAAAACAGCAAAGTGACGTTCTTGCCAGCGCATAACTTTTTTGTACAACTATTAAGATGATTGTGCATGCAATGCGCATTTATACTAAGCGCAACAGAGAATTTAGTGTGAGCATAATGCACGTGGCTCTGCCTGTAAAAACCCAGCAGTATTTTTTTATATATATACACAAAATCATCCTAACATAATGCAAGGCTTAAATAATGCGACTTACCCAGATTCTTAATTCGTGCAGATATTTCTTGTGTGATTGTTCTTGGGCAGATATTTCTTGTGAGGTAATGTCGCAGCACAACGCGTAGCATACGTTGGGCGCATCTGATTTGCCATTTAATTATTAATAAATATTTTAATTAAACTGTCTTAATGCATTAAGCATAAATATTTTTCCACGTTAGTCTCAGAATGTCCGGGGTTGGCTTGAGGTCTTGCCGACAGTTTGTAAATATTCTAAATATTCATATTCACAAAATCCATATAAAGGGTGATCAACAGTTATGACTTCTAAAATAAAATAAAAATGACCAGATAAGAGGTATCTGATTGACAGTTTGACAGATGTTGTTTAAAAAAAATAATTACAACATTATGGGGAAGTGGTATTAAATATTCGGTAACACATAGCCTAATACAATTATTTTAATTATGCATTTTGTTCAGTTTTGCTTTTACACAATGTTCCCTGTTTTTTATAATTAATTTAACCTGAGATGTGCGTTATATCGCTTTTGGATCATTCTTTGTGTTGTCGAATTTTGACACAGTTTCATTACTTGTTCATAATAATTTGATTCATAATTATGTCATTTTTTTCTAAAAGTAAAAAAACTAAAAGTTTTTCAAAAGCAATATTCTAAAGAGATACAAAGACAGTGTACGTGTACCCACCAGATTTCGTCATGAGTCATTTTGTACCCACTACTTTTAACTTCCGTTGACCGTTTTGGTTATGAGGAGCAATATGAGAGAAAAATTTTGTAATCATTGTCTGACACACAAAAAAAAAATTATATATATAATATTCATTTTATTTTAGTTTTCGTGTTCGCATTTATGAGGGAAAAAACAATGTGTCAGTTTACGGTTATGGACGTGAGCGCTCTAAAAGCGGCACTAAAAGACTGCTTTAAAACTTTCACAGAGACCTCAAACAGAACAGCTGCCTTTCTTTAAATTGAATTTCGTTTTGTATTAATTATGTCTTAATTTTAATCAATGTTTCGTGAACCAATTGCCTGGATTTAAGAAGTAAATATAGCAGACAATCACGACATTGGAGGCCCCGGCGATATCTCATAAATGAACCGAAACTCAGCGTGTAATGAACATTCACATTTACAGTGTATTTAGACACATTTAGACGCATTCATAATCATTACTTTTACCGGTTCTTTGTGGCAAGCTTTATGCGTGCGGTCGTGCGCATGAGTGCGGCTATATTATAGTAAATGCTCATTACTTAAAACAAAGCATAAGCCTCTTCCTGGCATGCAATGGAATCTACAATGTCAGTTGGTTATATCAACATATGTCAAATTAAGTTACGCGATATCAACAAATTAAGCTATAAACATTAATTTGAAATAACTTAAAGCGTATAGTAGATTTGCTTAAATAGCATTTAAACAAAGGAACTGCAAGGGATTAAAACCCCAACCACACGCTGGTGAAAACTGGAAAAAACGGTTTTCTTTTGATTCCCTGTAAGGAGATCGATTAGCATTGGGGGTTGAATCGGCAGACCTGGGGGGTGGGTGGTTGTACTTTCTTGACTCTGTGCAATTGTTAGCAGTTAAAACAAGCAGCTAAAACAAAGACTGTGCAATTAATTACATTTTGGAAATAACTTTCTTAATGTCGTTTTATTTAGCCTATACACTGCAAACATTTTTTTTTTTTTTTTTTTTTTTTTTTTTTTTTTTGAATTTGTAAGTATTAAATATGTTTTACAAACAATTGGTTTACAAACTCTTGGAGGTTTGTGGTTACCATCATTCAGAAGAGTGGTGCTTGTGTTTAGACTTATGTTTTACGTGATTAAATCAGGAAGATTATATTGGTTTCTGTCCACGAAGACGCATTTAAGACTATTTAATCAGGAAATGGAGGCACCGGCGCGATATAACTTGCATTGCTCGTGAACTGAGCTCGTCTCATAAATGAACCGAAACTCAGAAATGTATCTAGAAAGCTTGAAATGTCCACTTTTAAACAAAACAATTCAAAACGAAAAGAAACAGACAACTCTCTTATGTAAGTGTGCATTTCTCTCTATAGGCACGTTCACAATATCTGCGAAGATGACGAGTCAGCATTGTCAACATCTTTGACTGACACATAAAACACTAGATTATTAGTAAACAATTAAAATGTCTCCTTGCTATACTTGACACATGATTACTTTTGCCAGTTCTTTGTGGCAAGCTTTATGCATCCGTTAACTATCGAATATCGTGACTCATATTTTGTACCAGACCATTTATGGTTGTTCATATTGTTCAACAAAGTTCTTGATAAAAAAAGAAAAGAAAAAAAGAAGCTACTGTGCCTAATATTATTGTTGTATAGCGCGCAAGGTTTATGCGCATGCTTTAAGTCTTCTACGTTTTTAGTATACTGTGGCAGAATTACAGTGCCTGGTCTGGTATACATCGTTTTAAAATCGGTTTCAGTGGTTTCGTGTGTACGCAGATATTTCTTGAGACGACGCCATGTTTTTATGCACTTTTACTCTTTTAGTTTTGTTGCAATTTCACCAAAAGCTTATAATTAGGAAATACACACAACACGCTTAACTTATATTCTCTATTATGTTAAAAATGTTGTAAAAAAATACGTATTATTCTTATATAATAAGAATAACAGTAATGTACATTTATATTGCACTCGAAATGATTTAGATATGGAAAGAGGAATTCTTCTCAACTACCACCAATAAAGTTTTAAAATTCTTCTTTAGAAAATATTATATTTTGATGATTCTGCAAGTTCAGCAGACAGTGAGGTTCGGGTTTGTTCCGATCAGAGCTCGTGAGTGGAGAGCGCATTTCTGAATATTCCGCTCCGCTATTCATTCCGGTCGCTCGCTCAACACAGATGTCATGTTGCCTGGTTCGAAAATATGTGGAATAAGGGCTGCTTTCGACTAAAAGGTTTTTTTTTTTTTTTTTTCTAGTCGACTAGTATACTAGGCTAGTTGTTCATTTAAGTAATTCATGGACAAATCGCCCCTTTATATTAATTTAATTAGCCTACTTATATGGATCATGAGTGTTTACGTAATATAGCCGCACTGCGCACGACCGCACGCATAAAGCTTGCCACAAAGAACCGGTAAAAGTAATGATTATGAATGCGTCTAAATGTGTCTAAATACACTGTAAATGTGAATGTTCATTACACGCTGAGTTTCGGTTCATTTATGAGATATCGCCGGGGCCTCCAATGTCGTGATTGTCTGCTATATTTACTTCTTAAATCCAGGCAAATGGTTCACGAAACACTGATTAAAATTAAGATATAATTAATACAAAACGAAATTCAATTTAAAGAAAGGCAGTTGTTCTGTTTGAGGTCTCTGTGAAAGTTTTAAAGCAGTCTTTTAGTGCCGCTTTTAGAGCGCTCACGTCCATAACCGTAAACTGACACGTTGTTTTTTCCCCTCATAAATGCGAACACGAAAATTAAAATAAAATGAATATTATAATTTTTTTTTTGTTGTGTCAGACAATGATTACAAAAAAATTTCTCTCATATTGCTCCTCATAACCACTGAAAACGGTCAACGGAAGTTAAAAGTAGTGGGTACAAAATGACTCATGACGAAATCTGGTGGCGTACACTGTCTTTGTATCTCTTTAGAATATTGCTTTTAGAAAATCTTTTAGTTTTTTTTTACTTTTAGAAAAAAATGACATAATTATGAATCAAATTATTATGAACATATAGGCTAATGAAACTGTGTCAAAAATCGACAACACAAAGAATGATCAAAAGGCGATATAACGCACATCTCAGGTTAAATTAATTAAGCTCCTCATAACCACTGAAAACGGTCAATAGAACCCAAAGTCAAATTATTATGGACTGAAGTTAAAAGTGGTGGGTACAAAATGACTCATGACGAAATCTGGTGGGTGCATACCCACCGTCCCCACCGAAATCGACGCCTATAAGGGAAACATGATAATATAAAAAGTACTGTACAGTAATGCAGAAAAGCGCATTACAACCATGTTAAAACTATTTAAAACGTTAAGATGCAAAAATGAACTAAATGTAAAATTAGATAATGATAATGCGCAAATGATCTCGGTCTCTTCAAAGGTCTTCGCAAATTATTGTGTTATAAGACTCAGTTATCATAGCCTACATCACGTCTCTTCTACTGTAAGTACACAGAAAAAAAAAATAAGACAAATGATGCGCGTTTGAGTCAGATTTTTATGAAGAATATGTGACTGTTTATGTAACTGGCAAAAGAAAACATTGTATTCGTCATACTTCGTCAACTCAGTATGGCCACATGAAACTCGACTGCCATCTACAGGTTTTATTATTTCCTGCGTCCAACATCTAATCCCCCTTCTGCACGATCCCGCAGAATTTCGGAAGTGCTCGCAGCATTCTTCTCTCTGAGACGCGCATTTTTAAAGGCCACATCTGTACGTAAGCCCTGAACCACAAGGCAAAAAAAAAAAAAGAATCTTGTTATTTCGAGATATTAAGTCGTTATTTCGACATAATATCTCATTATTTCGACATAATTATCTCGTTATTTCGACATAATTATCTCGTTATTTCGACATAATAACTTGTTATTTCAACATAATAAGGGGACATTCTAATATGCATTAAGCCACATTTAGCTTTCTTATAATGGTTTTCTATGGGAGGAAAATGCTTAACGTGAAATTAAATGCATTGCGTTCATATTCTGGACTCATCTGATTTTTTTGTAGTATACTTTATTATGATTTTACTATCATAATGATTAATAAATGCACGCACAATTATCCGTGAACTTAATAAATGTTGCAGATCTTTTTTACTATCCACAAACAAATTGCTTTCAACTTATGTGTGCAAAATTCAGAATTCAACGAATGTGGGGGGAACGTAGCAAGCTGACATGAGCGTGCTTGACTCAAGGGTGCCCTCTATTTGAAGAGAGCATCTGAGAAGCTACTGGCTCAACACGTAAGCTATAAAACCTAGCAAACGTATTAGGTGTCGCCCAACCCACAGCTCTACAAACATCTGCAAGCGAGGCACCCTGCGCCAGCACCCAGGAAGCAGCAACACTGCGGGTGGAGTGGGCATGCAACTCTGGAGGACAAGGTACACCTTGGGTATCGTACGCCAAGATGATGGCATCCACTATCCAGTGGGCCAGCCTTTGCTTAGAGACTGCCTTCCCTTTCTGCAGGCCTCCGAAACAGATGAAGAGCTGATCTGAGGTTCTAAAGCTTAGTGTTCTGTCCAGATAAGTCCGTAAGGTGCGGACTGGACAGAGAAAAGCTAGGGTTGAGTCTGCCTCCTCCAGGGGCAGCGCTTGCAAGTTCACCACTTGATCTCGAAAGGAAGTAGTGGGAACTTTCGGCACATATCCGGGCCGAGGTCTCAGTGTCACCTGAGAGTCAGCCGGCCCGAATTCCAGGCACGATTCGTCTACCAAGAAAGCGTGCAGGTCCCCTACCCTCTTGATAGAAGCCAGTGCAAGCAAGAGAACTGTCTTGAGAGACAGAATTTTTAACTCCACTGTCCGCAGGGGCTCAAAGGGAGGTCTCTGAAGTGCTGTTAACACCAGAGATAGGTCCCAAGAGGGTATGGAAGAGATGTGTAGCGACACCAGCTCAAATGAGGGGAATGGACAATTATTGATTATTAATCATCAATCATTAATTATTAATAATCAATAACTAATAATACTGGTTATCACTTACACACTTTAAATCGCCCAAAAATGGAATACAAAGCCCCTATATTTGTATCTCTATATATAAATAATTAACCACAATGAATTACAATTAATTATGAACATACAGATGGGCTATATATCGAATTTGTGAATGCCTACAAAATTAATGTCCCATGGAATAATTTGTTTCTCCGCCAAACGAATCATGCGATTTTCTTATCAACTCTCAAGGAGGACTATTCCTCTGGCCACGAGGAATAACTCTCTTGTTTAAGAGATTATTAACCTGTGAGCTGATCACACTTTGTAAAGCTCGTAGCTAAGATCGTACACATTTAAGAGGCTTTTGTTCCGTGAGCAGCAAACCAGAGACAAACAAGCATATAATGGGTTTTTAATGAATGAAACTATAAAAGTAACGTTACAACTACATCTAACAAAGAATATATATACACATGAACCGTAAATTAAAGTAAATGAAGAAAGAAAGGAAGACTACAGAATAGAGCTTGGCAACCGACGTCACTGCGCAGTGCATTCTGGAACGTAAACAAGAGGTTGCCGCCATTTTGTGAGGCCACAAACAAGCCGGTAACCAAGCACCACTAGAGCGACACACAATGTTGGTTGTATGAATTATTTATTTGAGTATGCTTAAAAATAGTTTAAAACAAGGTGGATTGTACAGAGACAAACTACTACCGGACGCCAAGAAACGCTATGTTGAAAAAATCAGCTTTATTGGAAATGTCGATCCTTATGAAGTCCCAAAAGACGAGTGGATCCGCGACCCTGACGCCTTACCTCCCATCACATTTCCTGATATTTTTACCTATTTTGTTTGTGGTGTCAGTGCCTATACCGCTGATCAGTTTCGCAATTATAAGTCTCTGGAAGCCCACGTTCAGTTTACCAATGGTTGGGTACATGACCTGGAGAGTTTTAAGCCTGTCAACGGAGAATACACTGTCGTCCGAACAAAGGTAAGTTACCAGCTTTCTTTCTTTTAGCATTTTTCTATAACCGGCAACGTTACAATGGTATTAGGCCTACAAGGTTGCTTATTTGTCATTATGCAAGACAGGATTGTATACCGATAATTAAAAATAAATAAATAAATCAACGATTAAAACACTGTCGTCCGAACGAAAGTAACTTTACCGGCTTTCGTTCTTTTAGCATAGTTGTAGACTACGACACCAGCAACAAGGTTGTTTATTTGTCATTGTACAGCACAAGCTTGTATAACAATACAAATAAATAAAGATAGCCTTAAACAACAGATAAAGTGTAACCCAAAAATGAAAATTCTGTCATCATTTACTCACCCTCAAGTTGTTTCAACCCTTTATGAATTTCTTTTTTCTGCTGAACACAAAAGAAGATATTTTGAAAAATGTCTGTAACTATACAGTTGATGGACCCCATTGACTTCCATAGTATTTTTTTTTTCCTACTATGGAAGTCAATGGGGTCCATCAACTGTTTGGTTACAGACATTTTTCAAAATATCTTCTTTTGTGTTCAGCAGAAAAAAGAAATTCATAAAGGTTTGAAACAACTTGAGGGTGAGTAAATGATGACAGAATTTTCATTTTTGGGCAAACTATCCCTTTAACATTACAACATTACAATATTCACTTTTTTTTGTCTTTGTTAAGGTCATGCACTCTCAGCGACTGAATGAACCGCCTTTAAAGCCATGGGTGATCGTCAGCAGCAGTGGAAAGGTGGAGTGTGCACACTGCACATGTATGGCAGGAGTAGCGGAGACATGTACCCATGTAGGCGCGCTGTTATTTAAAGTGGAGGCTACTTTTCGGATTCGTGGGAAAAAAACTGTCACCGATGTACCAGCATACTGGGTTTTGCCCAGCAATTTGAGCAAGATCACAGCTGAAGTGGGATACAAGATTGACTACACCTCATCTGCTAGGCAAAAAAAAAATCTTGACCAGCGCATAACTGCACCCTCCACTGCGCCAGGCATAAGAAGTCGTGCCAAAAAAAGGAAAATTCCCCTAGCTAAACTTGACGAGTTGTCACCCCTTCTTGACACACTGCTGCAGCATAGCAAGGCTGTTGGTTTGTCAGGAATGAATAACTATTACACACTGTACACAGACACAGTACAGCCCTCTGCAGTGCCCGAGTCCCTTGCAACATCTCTGTGTGATAAAAGAATAGATTCCCATGACCTTTCAGCTATCCAACTACACTGTGAGAAATACAGAGATGCTGCAAATGTGACTGATGAGCAGGCATCAACTATTGAGATGTGCACAAGACAACAGCATAAATCTTCTGCTTGGTATGCAAGTCGGACTGGAAGAATTACTGCCTCAAACATGCATGCAGTCTTTGCCACTAGTATGGAAAAGCCAGCTCTGACTGTTATTAAAAAGGTGTGCAACCCACAACACTCAGTGTCCACTGTACAAACCAGATGGGGTATAGAGCATGAGATTGATGCTCAAAAGACCTACCTTCACACCAGAGCCCCACATCACACAAACCTAAAAGTTGAAGAGTGTGGTTTTATAATTAACCCCAGGTTTCCAGAAGTTGGAGCCTCTCCTGATGGACTTACAATGTGTGATTGCTGTGGGAAAGGCTGCCTTGAAGTTAAATGTCCTTTCAAATATAGATCTCACAGCATCCAACAGGCCTTAGAAACAAAGGACAAAGACTTCTGTCTCGAGTTGTCCAATGAAAAGCTTCAGCTTAAGAAAACACATAGTTATTACACACAGACACAGACGCAAATCTTTGTCACTGGATCCAACTACTGTGACCTTGCTGTTTGGACTCTGGAGGACTTTGTTGTAGTACGGGTCTTTCCAGACCAGGAATTCTGGGATCTACGTCTACAGAAAGCACAAAAGTTCTTTGAGAAAGTTTGCCTTCCAGAGCTTGTAGCCAAATATTACTCAAAGGATACACCACAGGTACTATAAGCTCACTTGAACAGCCATGTAGTCTGGGTCTTGCACTGTATAATAGATATATATATTAAGTTTGTTCTCAACATGATTGCACTGTATAATAGATATATATTAAGTTTGTTCTCAACATGATTGCACTGTATATGATATACATTACGTTTGTTCTCAACATGATTGCACTGTATATGATATACATTACGTTTGTTCTCAACATGATTGCACTGTATATGATATATATTAAGTTTGTTCTCAACATGATTGCACTGTATAATAGATATATATTAAGTTTGTTCTCAACATGATTGCACTGTATATGATATACATTACGTTTGTTCTCAACATGATTGCACTGTATATGATATACATTACGTTTGTTCTCAACATGATTGCACTGTATATGATATATATTAAGTTTGTTCTCAACATGATTGCACTGTATATAATATATATATATATATATATATTAAGTTTGTTCTCAACATGATTGCACTGTATATAATATATATATTAAGTTTGTTCTCAACATGATTGCACTGTATATAATATATATATATATATATATATATATATATATATATATATATATATATATATATATATATATTTATATATATTAAGTTTGTTCTCAACATGATTACACTGTATATAATAGATATATATATTTGCAGTTTCTGAAGGTGTTTACACAGACATGTTTATTGTTTACATTTATCGCTGGAAAAAATTTAACAAAATTTCCACCACCAAAAAATTGTTGTTTTTGTACTTAATTTTATTTTTATTAAACCAGTTTCTACAAATTCATATTGTGTCATCTGTTTTCAATAGAAGTATTTAAGTATACACACGTCATCAAAACTAATGTATGTCTACAACAGTAATATACATATTTACAACATTATAATGAAACCATTTTAACATGCACATTTTTCATTTTCATCTGGTTTTACAACCACACTGGGACACATGTTTATAAGTATACAGCAAACATTCACTATCTTGTCAAGAAGTGTCATCTCCTCCCCCTCACATGGCAATAACAAACTAATTGGAATTCTCTTATGTAACATTGTGTACTTGTTGCGCATACTGCCAATCACCCTCTCAACATGAATCCTCAGGTGTGCTATCGCTCTTGTGTTTTCTACATCCTTAGCGTCGAGTTGACATCTTCCTTTAGTGAACGCAGGAACTTTGACCTCTGCACACATCATCCCCACACTATCCTTGATATCGAAGCCTCGATCAGCTAGCACTATGTCACCAGGTAACAGTTTGTTAAGAAGGCCACAGTTCTCAGTTATGTGCTTGTCAGAGGCACGCCCACCCCATCCCTTGGAAATAAATGATATGGCACCTTGTGGTGTAATACCAATGAGGTATTTCATGGTGTGTGTACCTTTGTAATGAGAAAAGGCCTGTGCACGTGCCTTTAGATTTGATGGCCTTTCTGTGCGTATTTCAAAGCAGTCGACTATAATAGCAACACTTTTCCCAAAAGCTTCCAAAAATTGATGTGGCATTGTAGCTTGTAAGCAATGCCTCTCTGGCCAGCACACCAATGGATTAAGCCGTGCATTCAAAACATTTATGGTGTCAGTAAAGGCAGTGGAAAGAGTTGTACGAGAAACATTAAAGAGATGGGCAAGGTGCTGTACAGGAAGATCAAGCCTAAGACGTATGAGTGTCAACAAAAGCATTTGAAAGGATGACAACTTTTTGGTACCTGGCAGGAAAGCCTTAACATTGGTGAACAATGACAATAAAATGGCAAAGCATGGAAGTCCTGTGTAGTACCTGACCTTATTTGTGTTACCCTTTAAGAAGTCCTCATCCATCTTTCTCTTGTTCAGCTCACACCTAAGCTCCCTGTTCTCCTGCAACAGACGGTTGATTTCTGCACTCTTGCGCTCACAGAACTGACATTCTGTTCTTTGTCTCTTAGCTGTTGTTTCATCTTCTGCCTGGTTTTCACCTTCCTCATCCTCTGCGGCTTCCACATCCGCCCATTCTTCACATTCATCTTCTATAGCTCCCACCTCTGCCTGGTCACCACCTCCCGCATCTGCTGTCACTTCTGCCTCTGCCTGGTCATCACCTTCCTTTTCTTGTGCTGCAGTGGTTTCTCCCTGCAATTGGGATTCAGAGTCGTCTCCTGCTACTGGCACAGTCATTTGTTGTCATTGTAGTCGACGAGAATATCGGTCTGACTCTGTAACATGCACTTCAGAGTGTCCCAGGTGCAGTGTTGGAGCCCAGTCAGGATTGGACTCATCCATTTCATATGCTGGTTTACCTTCAAGAAGACATCAATAAATAAATAAATACAGAAGAAAAAAAAAAAGAGAACTACTGCAGTTAAACAACTTATTTTTAAACAACATAGAAAATACATTTTAAGATGCATATTAAAGAAATCACACCTTATTTAACATTAAAATCATAATAAGAAATTAAAATAGGAATGTTTACTAATACTTAAAGAACACAAACAAATCTTGTCCTAAATATCTCTGTCACAACACCGTTCAGCCCTGTCACGCCACAGTCATTCCTGTCACATTAAATATTATGATATAAAAATGTAATATTTGAGATAATATTGTTTAATTCATTTTTTTAACTGTGGTATATACCCACCATTATGTGTTAAATCTCCTAAGTAGGGATTTTTTTACAACTATATAAGTGCCTGGTGGTTATTCTGGATTTCCATTCACTACATTTGACCTAAACATTGCTTATATTTCTTACAGAAATGATAATACCATGTTAGATACAATCAGGGACATGTAATTTCCTGTAATTTGTGTCAAACTAATCCATTAGAAAACCATTCTAACATATACAAATTTGTCTGTGACAGGGCCTGACAATTTAGGTGTAAAATGCTTTTAAAAATGTATTTTATTCAAAAATAAAAACATGCTAAAATGGCACGATATGCGTTTCCCAAGATCTTTTTTTCTCCAATATATTTAGAAGTAGATTTGTACGTTGCTGGTAGAATGTCCCTAATACTTTAACACTCACCTGAATAAAAATGTCTGGAACACACTTTTAACGATCTTGGGATGCTGGAAAACTTGATGTCTGTACGTCTTACGGCTGATATCCAAGACAGCCGGCGTCTCTTTGTCACATCAGACACATAGCTTCCTTGATTCTGCCTCCAGGAGGGAAAGCTAAAGAAAGACAATACGTTGTCTAATTTCTTACCTTGTCGGTCGTGTGAACGTACATTACAACCGACAACACAACAAGTTCTTCCCATAACTTTAAAATTAATCGAAATATCAATGTATACTAGTTATATATTAGCGGTCCGGATTCGCGTCTGACAGATTGACAGATTAACAGCGGAACGGCGATGGCCTCACAAAATGGCGGCACTACCCATCAGCCACCGCGGCGCTAGAGCCGTGACGTCACGTCGCCAAGCCCTATAGCAAACAAATCACAAAGAATGAACCTTTGAGAACCAGACAAAGAAACCAATTTCCCTTAACAGGGCAGATGATATTCAATCATTTAAATCTTGGTAAAAGATTAATACTTGCATTGAACTTTGTGGCTGAACCGGGACGGACGCGTGTGCTTGTCCTTTTCGTTGCGTGTCCTTTTAGCTGGAAATGTTCTGGCGGTTCTTCCGGAACTCGTGCAGTTGCGGGAAGTTCAAACGGTCTGCTTGTAAGAGTTGCTAGAAACTTAGTTTAAAGTTCGTTTCACTCGTAGTTGGAACTGAATGACACGAGACTAAACAAAGCGAGAAGTCGGAGGTACGACTAATACAAAAACAAAGTAAAAGTAAAACACAAAATGGAAAGACGACGAGACAAACTCATACAAGGACAAAAAGGCTAAAGCAAAGATTCCGGTATGTGTCTCCTCCTTTAAAGAGTTTCAAAGTCCACTCCTTTCCTGTGGAGTCAGACCAATCGGAACAAGACATTCTAAGCGGGAAAAAGTTTCTTTGTCTCAGCGCACAGCTTCATTTGCATATTTTATGACAGTGTTAGGAGTTTGTTATTTCTACTCCAAAATGGTGGTAAACCACAGTATAACACATTTTATCATAACCTAATACATATATTCAGCCTAAGCACACAGAGAGGTTTAATTTGAGACCAAGATTGCTAAACTTGAGAGATACAAACATAGAGATACATTCTTATTCTTTAAAACAAGCATTAAAAGTTCAACTAACTATGGGGTTATTCTTGTGCCAATAATAATGAATGTAGCTTTTCAAGAAACTATTGAAAATATAAATTGAAACTGAATAAAATATCTTTGAAACTGAAAAAGAATAAATCGCAGGCAATTTTTTTGACTTCGTTTTTAATACACTGCATGTTTTGCTAACTATTTCTCATATTTCAATCGCTGATCTGAACTTACAAATGCGCTTCCAGAGTTCTCTTACGAGAGGTTCTCTCGTATTGCGTAAGTTGCTTACGCTACGGGTAAAGTCATCTTTTCTCGAGATCTGAAGCCAAAAATTATCCTTAATTTTGTATTTATTGTCAACGCAGTGCGGCAGCCAGCAGACCATAGCAGGCTGTATAGGCGTGCTCATTGGCTGACCTGCAGCAACTGCAGCAGCCTATCGGTGAGCCCTGCGCGCCCTTCACGTGTCACAGCCTGCCAGAATGGGTGTGGCTAGCGTGTATAAAGGAAGGGCTCACAGGCTGGAAATCTGATTTTCATAACTTCAGCGAAGCTCTACGCATCGCTGGACTCTGAGAGAAGCCGCCGCCGTTGAATTCAGCGACCAGCAAGCTTAGGACAGCGCCTGGAGAAGCTGGTCGTCTTCGCCGCCTTCAGCCTGCCGTGCCTGCTACGCTATACGCCGTCATATCCTTTTTCTGCTGTGTGTGTTCGCCGCTGCGACACACATTCTGTCTAAAAGAGAAATTTCCTACGAGGCGTTGTTTCAAATGCCTCGCACCTCTCTCCCCGCTCTCCCTCTGTTCGAGCCGCGCAAACTGCGCCGCTCACAAGGGATGTTAGAAGTGGACGGTCACGGGGCTAGCTTCCTCGCGTTCTCTCCCTCTGTTCGAGCCACGCAAACTGCGCCGCTCACAAGGGATGTCAGAAAGCGGACGGTCACGGGCTAGCTTCCTTTACGTTACAAGAAAGCTACCCCGCCCTCGCGCGCCCCTCTTCTCGCGCTCTCCCCCTCTGTTCGAGCCGCGCAAACGGCGCCGCTCACAAGGGATGTCAGAAGTGGACGGTCACGGGCTAGCTTCCTTTACGTTACAAGAAAGCTACCCCGCCCCGTTCGCGCGCGTCACCCGCCGAGGCCAGACCAACCTCCATTTCTCACACATTTCTCAGTCCCCTCCTAAGTTCAGGTGACTGGAAATATCAATATTGCAGTAAGCGAGCCTGTTATACATGCACGCCTGCAAACAAACGCCGTCACAAGACATGATGACGCTCTCTGGCTATTCGCCTATTACAACCCATCTTCCCGCTCTCTCTCCCTTTATCCGAGCCGCGCAAACTGCGCCGTTCTCAAGGGATGTCAGAGCGGACGGTCACGAGCAATGTTCAGCACCCTGCGTGCCTCACTCACCGGCGAAAGGAGGAAGAAAGAGTGTTTTAGTCCCGCCGAGGCCGGACCAACCTCCAATTCTCACACATTTCTCAGTCCCCTCTAAGTTCAGGCGGCTGGAAATACTAATATTGCAGTAAACGAGCCTGTTATAATACATGCACGCCTGCAAACAAACGCCGTCACAAGACATATTGATGCTCTCTTATATGCTCGTGCTAACTGAAAGCTTATGTGTTTTCCCCCTGTGGCTCAGTGGCGGAATCTTAGGCTTTTCGTGCCAGAGACCCGTGTTCGAATCCCGGGTCTGCCGGCAGACAGAATTATGCCGTCAAAGCTTTCGCTCTGTCAGTCCCCTTAAAAAGGCTACTGCAGATGTGTATTTTGCAGTCAACGAGCGCGTTGTACAACAACCCGCTCGCCTGCACCCTAATGTTGACGCTCTCTTATATGCTCGCGCTAACTGAAAGCTTATGTGTTTCCCCCTGTGGCTGAATCTTAGGCTTTTCGAGCCAGAGACCCGTGTTCGAATTCCGGGTCTGCCGGCAGATAAAATTATGCCGTCAAAGCTTTCGCTCTGTCAGTCCCCTTAAAAAGGCGACTGCAGATGTGTATTTTGCAGCCAACGAGCGCGTTGCACAACCCGCTCGCCTGCACCCAAACACCGTCTTTACGGCACCCAAGAGAAATCTCATAAGAGTACAATTCTGGTTATCCGGCTCGCGCCGATGGTGTCTTGAGTGTAGAAAATGTGCCTGCTTCCCAGCGTTCACCCCTACACACGAGCACGGTTTCCCCGGTGTCATTTACTCATGCAGAGCCCACTCTAGAGCTGGCATATGCCGCTCGAGTGTTAAATGTAGGAAATGTGCCCACAAAACAGTGCCCACACCTACTCACTGCCCGCTCTGCTACACTTTTATCCCAGGGGACGGAACCTTAATGCCACATACCGGCCGTGTTGTGAACGTAAGCTCTGTGCCCGCACACGAGTGCTCACACTTACTGATAAACACTGAATCCCCGGCGCCGCTCACGCGTCCCGCTTTTCTCGCCACAGAATGTTCTCCGTCCAAAGTGATTGAGTCATTGAGTGTAAACCGGCCAGCTATCGCTGTCAGCGAGTCGCCGTATTCAGGCATCGAGAGCGCGCGTGCAGAAACGATACCTCTGATTCAGGTTCTCGACCCCACGCAGTGCGGTGATCGGAACCCAGAGGCCATTCTACCCCTAGCTATACATGCAAAAGCATGGGAAGCGATTCCGGGCGTGTCAGAATGGGTGCTGAATACTGTACAGAGCTGCGTTTCAGGGCTATTACTACAGTTCGCTCGCCATCCCCCGTGCATTCGAGCACGGACCCGGACGAGAGTGAATTTGGAAGTAGCACAACTACTTCGTGCAGAAATAGCAAAGCTGCTGTGCAAGGGGGCATTAGAACCGGTACATCCTTCTCTGAGTGAGTCAGGCTTTTACAGCCGTTACTTCCTCGTGCCCAAGAAGGACGGAGCTCTCAGACCTATCTTAGATCTGAGATATTTGAACAAAGCTCTCATGAGGCGACCGTTCAAAATGCTCACGACCAGACAAATCCTCGCGCAAATTCGCCCGAGGGACTGGTTTATTTCTCTCGATCTGAAAGACGCATACTTTCAGATCCAGATTATACCCCGTCACAGGCCATTCTTGAGATTCGCCTTCGACGGTCAGGTATATCAGTACACCGTCCTCCCGTTCGGCCTGTCTTTAGCACCCCGTACATTCACGAAGTGCATGGACGCGGCTCTCGCTCCCCTGAGAAGTCAGGGTATGCGGATTTTGAACTATTTGGACGACTGGCTGATTTTGGCGCAGTCAGAGATGGAACTTATATCTCACAGGACAGTGCTTCTCAGCCATCTGGAAAGCCTGGGTCTCACGGTCAACTGGTCCAAGAGCTCATTACTGCCCAGTCAGTCAGCCTCTTTTCTGGGTTTAGAACTAGACTCTGTGGCAATGACGGCCCGGCTGTCGACACAGCGCGCGCGCCGTGTTCAACGCCTGGCCGGGTCCTTCCAGATGGGCAGCGCCGTACCTCTAAAGCATTTCAGTGGATGCTGGGCTGTATGGCATCAGCTGCAGCAGTACTTCAGCTGGGTCTACTGCGTATGCGCCCGCTGCAACGCTGGTTGAACGCTCGAGTGCCTCACCGAGCCTGGGCGTCCGGCGGCATACGAATCAGAGTGACTCAGAGCTGCGTTTCAGCACTGAGACCCTGGTTAGCGGCCGACTGGTACCAGCGGGGAGTGACAATGGGAGCCATCTCGCACCGAAAAGTTATCTCGACGAACGCCTCCAACTTAGGTTGGGGCGCTCTTTTCGAGGGCAGACTGGTCTTTGGCCTGTGGTCAGACCAGGAGAAATGCCTCCATATAAACTGTTTGGAGATGATAGCAGTCGAGAACGCGCTCAAACTTTTCCTCCCACAAATACGGGGCCACCATGTTCTAGTCCGTTCAGACAACATGTCCGTGGTGTCCTACGTGAACCACCAGGGCGGTGTCAGATCCAGGAATCTCTGCAACTGACAGAACGCCTTCTCGTGTGGGCTCACCACTCGTTGTGCTCGCTGAGAGCCGCGCACGTACCGGGCCACATGAATGTCGGCCCAGACAGACTGTCCAGAGACAACATTCCCCTGGGAGAATGGTCTCTGCACCCTCAGACAGTCCAGTCACTGTGGCGCCTTTTCGGCAGAGCGGAAGTCGACCTTTTTGCGTCAAAAGAAAATGCTCATTGCCCGAGATTCCTCTCGAAGAGCGAGGACGCGCTGGCCCAAACCTGGCCCAGCCGCCCACTGTATGCTTTCCCTCCGATCTCACTGCTACCACAGGTAATCAAGAAGATCAGGGAAACGCGCCACTCAGTGCTCCTCATAGCCCCGCGATGGGAGAACAAAACCTGGTTCCCAGAACTGGTAAGGCTGTCTCACGTAGCCCCATGGCCGATCCCGGTGAGGAGAGATCTTCTCTCTCAAGCCGGTGGATCAATTTAGCATCCCCATCCAGAGCGCTGGTCTCTGCATGCGTGGATAATCAACGGATACCCGCTGATCTGCCAGAAGGGGTCATGAACACAATCACGCAGCCTAGAGCTCCTTCTACGAGAAGACTCTACGCGTCTAAATGGTCAGTGTTCTCCAAATGGTGCGCTACTAAGAGCCTGGATCCACGCACGTGTGGGGTTTCGTGGGTGCTCTCCTTCCTGCAAGAGCTGTTGGACAAGGGCAGGTTCCCTTCCACGCTCAAAGTGTATGTCACGGCTATTGCAGCGTTCGTGGAGACGACGCGCAGCCATGCGATAGGAAGGAACGAGCTCATCATCCGCTTCCTTAGAGGAGCCAGGAGGATGAACCCCCCGCGGCCACCATCGGTTCCTATGTGGGATCTTTCTTTGGTCCTAGAGGCCCTGAAAGCTTTCCCTTTGAGCCGTTAGAATCCGTGGATCGGAAATACCTCTCACTCAAAACCGTTTTTCTGATAGCTCTGTCATCAGTAAAATGTGTGGGGGATCTTCACGCGCTATCCGTTAGCCCCACGTCTCGAGTTTGGACCAAATGACTCTAAAGTCATCCTCAAACCGAGACACGGTTACGTCCCCAAGGCGATTGGCACTCCCTTTAGGGTGCAGATCATCTCCCAATCGGCTCTGCCAGCATCCGATAGCGAGGACAGTGATAACCTCCTATGCCCTGTCAGGGTGCTGAGAGCTTACATCACACGATCCGCCACCTTCAGGCGTTCTGAGCAGCTCTTTGTTTCGTTTGGTGGGCGCACTAAAGGTCTCGCTGCCTCGAAACATAGCCTGTCCAGATGGATAGTGGATGCTATCGCAGCAGCTTATGCGTCCAAACACCTGCAGTGCCCTATGGGCATTAGAGCCCACTCCACTAGAGGCATGGCCTCATCGTGGTCCAGCGGGGTTTCTATTCACGACGTTTGTATGGCGGCAGGCTGGGCCTCCCCCTCTACATTCGTGAGATTTTATAATCTGGAAGTTCCCGCCTTGCAGGCTAAACTGTTATCAGTATGAGTGATACGTACGTTCTGCCCATTTGTTCATGTGCAGACTACTCTCATGTACTGCTAGCTCTTCTGGTGAGCTGCACTAAGGGGTGAGATTCTCTATACACAGACCGGCGGAGCCGCTCTGTATTTTCCCCGCTATGTGCCTGTGCACTTGTGCTGGCCCGCGTTGCTGGCCACCTATTCTCCACACAGCTGCGCTAAGGGTTGATACTCTCTATACATAGACCGGCGGAGCCGCTCTTTATTCTCCCTATGATGTGCTTATGTACTGTGCTGGCCCGCGCTGCTGGCCGCCTTTCCCCACACGTTACACATAGACCGGCAGAGCCGCTCTGTATTCCTATTAAGTGCTTATTACATGTGCTGGCCCGCGTTGCTGGCCGCCTGTTCCCGCATGTTGTGTTCCCCGGGCTCCCCTGGGACTCAAGCAATGGATGCTCGGCGCGCACCGCATTGACAAGGGGTTCCCGTAGCGTAAGCAACTTACGCAATACGAGAGAACCTCTCGTAAGAGAATGTACTCGGTTACCTAACGTAACCTCGGTTCTCTCTAGAAGAGGGAACGAGTATTGTGTAACCTGCCGTGTAACCTGCCTACATTCGGTTACAGTCTTCGATTAGATCATATTTGCTTCGATTAGATCATATTTCCCCCCAGCCACCCCAAACATCATTGGGCTAGAGTACTGTACAGTATCTGTACTGTATCAGTCAATGGCCGATGCCATAGGACCAGAGCGCTGTCAATCACTGCCTGATTCAACTTTGGCAATGTAAAGCCTTTTTTTTACCATGCCAATAAAGCTATTTAAACCTGAATTTCTCAATTGCTGATTAATTTGTGATGCAGAGTTTTTGAAAGAGGAGAGACACGACTTGACCACAGAACTCGTCTCTGTTCATAATATGTAAACACTCAATTATTTTGAAGCATCGCCCTGGTCGCAATATTTATTCTGATTACTTTGTGATAAAGATGACTGATAAAGCTATGTAGCTAGTATGAGTAACAAAATGCTTTTTCTGTGTCCATATTTGACTAATAATAATGAAAAAAAAGTGCACTTCAAATGAACATTTCTGAGAAAAATGTTTAAACTTTAATAGTTTTTAATAATAAATATATGTCCAAATTAAAAACTTAATACATGCAAGTAATTATGACTGAAAACATCCAGCAACTAGGGAATACACAGCCATGGATATATGTTTATATATATGGCTATACAGCCATCTACTTGTTACACAACAGTATTACAGATGATAAATGCTGCATGACTCCGAGGTAAATATTTAGTACTGTACAATCCCTTAAAACATTTATATAATTTGTTTGGAATAAATATTTTAAGTCTGCAACTTGTTACTGTATGTGGGAGTTCAAAGCAGTTTGTATTGTTAGATTATAATACATTTCCTCTCTCATTTTCCAGGAAGTGGAGCAACTTTTCCATAAACAAAATTCTGATTCTGACACATGTTCAGACACATCATATTTGAATGACTGGGATCTTGATCTTCAGACACCTGATTTATTTTATTTTAATATAAACTAGCAAATATTTTAATTTCCTCTAGATTAAAACAAACACAGTTCACAAGTACACAAGAGGTTGCACTTTATTCTTATTAATCTATGCTGATCTTGGATTAGCATACCAACAGCATATGAATGTTAAGGGCATAGTTCACCCAAAAATAAAATTCTCACTTATTTTACTCACCCTCATGCTGTCCCAGATGCATTTTACTTTCTTTCTACAGATAAACACGAATTAAGATTGTAAGGAAAGTAATCCATCTCTGCGAGTCCTAAAGACGCTTTAAAAACCACACACAGTGAGCGTGATGGTAATCCATGCGACCTCAGTGGATGAATCATTGCCTTCTGAAGTCAAACAACAGGCTAGATAAAAGAAATACTAATAATGTGACTGTTTTAACTATTAAAAATCACTTCCGACCAACTGTCTTACGTACATGGGTTACAATCCACTTGTATTATGGACTCACAGAGATGGATTATTTCCTTTATAATCTTTGTCTATGTTTATGTGAAGAAGAAAGTCATATACATCTGGGATGGCATGAAGGTGAGTAAATGATGATGTTTTTGGGTGGACTATCCTTGTACTGCTTGTATCCAGTCACTGCTTTGTTACTTGTATTGCAACAGGAACTGTTTAAAGAATCATTGCAACATTTAAAATGTATATGAATTTTTAAAATGTATTCTGTATACTTCAAAATGGTAACTCTATAACAAATTTGGATAAATTTACAAATTAAAATTTTACAAAATTTTAGGTTATTTTCATGGTGAACACAATAATCTCACATTTCAGAATCACAAGAGCTCTTGCTCTTTGATGTGAATGTTCCCACTGCGCAATGTGACGTCGTATTGACGTCATTTTCATGTAATTTTTGGACGTCCAAATTTGGTCCATTGAAGGGGTTGTTTTGTAACGCCAGGCGACGTCTTTTTTCGACGTCTTCCGCACGTCTAATGTTGACGTCCGTCCACAAAAGTTTGTTTGTGGGAACAAGGAAGGAGACTGGGTCGGCTTGCTGTGGATTGTGTGTTTTATTAGATACGTCTTTTTCAAAAAATAATCGCGCTCAGTGCGCTCAAACAAAACAGTGGCTTCTCCTACACACACACACACACACACACACACACACACACACACACACACACACACACACACACACACACAACACACACACAAACACATTCTTGCTTTACCTGGGAATCGAACTCGTGATCTTATGTTACAAGCGCCAACACTCTACTGTTTGAGCTACAGCATCAGACTTTTGTACGCGTCTTCAGTTATCACTCTAAACATGTTGAACAATGATTATTAAATCAAATAACAAAATTGTTGATAAATGTGTTCACACCAAACACGAAGAGAGTGAGATAATTTCTGATTCGCGTTTAGGCTAAAAATAGGTTCGGCGCTTATCGCGGTTTGGAAAGAAACTGCATCTTGCAGTACATTTTAAATATAGCGATTTGGAAACGTGGATGGAGCAGTGAATAGGTTCAGTACACAGCAAAATGACATGACAAACTCGCGTTTTGGAAAAGAGCTCTTCATTTGTAAATTAAAAAAATATTAATAATCATGTAAATTTCCTGCACTGTCATAGACGTCCAAATGACGTCCAAAAAAATTACCCAGTTCAGGTCCAATGTTGACCGTAAATATGACGTCCAAGTTGGGTCATGGTTGGACGTCCAAATAGTGGACCTAGTTTGGACGTCGAAAAAAATTACCCAGTTCAAAGGTCCAATGTTGACCGTAAATATGACGTCCAAGTTGGGTCATGGTTGGACGTCCAAATAGTGGACCTAGTTTGGACGTCGAAAAAAATTACCCAGTTCAAAAGTCCAATGTTGAACGTAAATATGACGTCCAAGTTGGGTCATGGTTGGACGTCCAAATAGTGGACCTAGTTTGGACCTCGAATTGATGGACGTCGAATTGAGGACCCAATATAGACTTGATCTGCACGTCTATCCGACGTCCAATGTTTAGTGGGTTGCCAACCTAAATTTGTTTACATTTCTTGAGGTCCGGTCATGTTTTTATACAAATAAGCTGTTGCAGCTAGCTGTAATAAGTATGTTGTAAAGTCTAGTTTTAAAGTCGAAATTCACCTTGCAAATATTTGTTTCTTATATCACCTTAATATTTGTACAAAAGTCAGTCAAGAGACTTAATGTTGACATTTTAATGTTGATATTACTTATGTTTTCACATTAAGATAAAAGGTGGACAGAGTTATAATGACAGTATTGTTCAATACATTATGAATTTCTAGTCAGATCCATTTTGTGGGTGAATCTGGTGTTCTAAAATTAGTTACAATTATTTAAAAATTTTGGATTCTTCTTTTTTGACCTCTTGTGGTTTAAGGAAATGATTAAAAACAGTCGATATTCAGTGTTATTGCTGCTTTCTCAAGTTGTTGTGGAGGATTATTTAACCATTCAACTCTAGGGTTAAGTACTTTCAAAACAAAGAGAGATGGTTTGATCAGGTCGAAATGTCGGGAAAGAAGTGTCTGTTTGCTCCTTGCAGTGGCAAAGATGGTAACTTTAAAATATCTGGGTCCAAAGGAATCACTACTATGCTAATTAAGAGCTCGGAGACACAGCCATACATGAGACTTTGTCAAACATTATTGCTACTGATGGTGCTTCATCAGCTTCTGTGCTATGTCATAAATCTTGCTACAGCTCATATACTTCTGCTCTAGAAACCTGAGCAAATGCAAGTCAGACTCATGTCAGAGTCAGCCCGGAAAGCGAATCATTCGTTCTCAACTCTCTGCCTTTGAGTATTCAAAACAGGGCTTGTTCTGTGGTCTTATTTGTGAATAAAAATACTCTAAAAATCCTAACAGGTGGAATCCAGTTAAAAAAATGTCAGACTTTAGATAGGCCAGGCCTTCCACCCTTCAAAGATGTGATTTTGTCTAAATGTGATGCACGGCAGGATGATTGGGCAGAAGTTGCTTATCACTCAGATTAGTAGGACAAACTGGCCTCTTCAATGACAACGATGATGTCAACAAGGTTGTCAGAAAAGTGCAGGCAGAGGTCCAAAATATTCCATTGCCTCTTGAATACGACCTTGGCAGCTTTAGGTATGAAAGGGTCATTCAAGATACAAGTCCAGCTCTCCTAAGACTTGTCTCCAGTCTTGTGTCCAGGGTAGAAACGGTGACCAAACCAGCCCTCACACTTGCTCAATGCATCCAGCAGCACATCCGTAAAAGCTGGAATCAGACAACTTTGGGGCTAGCTGTAAAACTTCATCATAAGCATGGTAGTTCAGAACTGGTTCGGAACCTAAATGAGCATGGTCTTGTTGTAACATATGATGAGGTCCTCCGGTTCCGGAAATCAGCTGCCAAATATGCCTCAGATGATGCAGATAAGTACCTGCGGGTATGGACTGAAGAGGTGCATTGGCCCTATTCACAGTTGGGGTGATAATTTTGATCTTGTAGTCTTCACACCCAATGGTTGCCGCACACGACATGCCATGGCCACTCAGTTTGTGCAAAATCCTGCAGGGATCCTGTTCCCTGGAGTGGCGACTCCAGACGGTGGGATTACATCACTAAAAGTACCCCGTCTGACAAAGCTCCAAGCTGAGAAATTCTGTCCGGTAGCTAACAGCAGTCTTGCCATTGAACATTATTCTGGCCCTAAGAAGCTGACTCCACCCGCTCTGAAGAGTGCCAAGAACAGCTACTGTCCAAGAGAGCATCCGAGAGAGGGTTTCTAGAGCACAGAGGAGGGATGATGCTTCCATTCTACTCCTCTTCCCCTGTGCAAGATCGTCACAGTGATGAAGGTGTGTCTAAAATGAAGACTATAAGTGTCTTTGGACCATTGCTCAACTCACCAGGACAGACGAGGATAGTGAAGATGATGAGGCTGCCTTTTGTTAATTAATTGTGAGGCATAGCAGTTTGCCTGAAGGTGATAGCCAGTGTGTGCTTTGTGTGGTGCGGAGGTGAGGCCCTCTTGGTTAGTCTTGCGTCTGGCGGGCTGACCCGGGTTGCCCAGACTCAGTTTTTAACTCATTTGGGCGTTGCCCTAGCGACTAGCGTGGCCTGTCTTGTATGGCATGTATACAGTGACTATTTGTACAAAGTTCATTTATCACACATGGTGATGGGCTTGGGTGATGTCATCTCATTGGGTGTCTTAAAGAGCTACCCCATTAATATGTATCGTACAGTTGCAGGATCCAAGTTATGTCAAATACCTGCATTGCTTTTCCCTCCAGAAATGCATAACATTCAGCCTAACAAAGATTCATCGTTTATCCAAAAAGCAATTTTGAATCTTCAAAAGTGTCAGGAGGGGATTCAGCCTCACTACATCCTGAAAACAATGCATCAACATTCACAAGAGCACTCATGATTCTGAAATGTAAGATTATTTTGTTTACCATAAAAATAACCTAAAATTATGTCTGAAAGTAATCCGAATTTGCCTAAATAAATCAAAATATGTAATAAAATTAGCTCTTTGAAATCTGAAAATGCCAGAAATGAAATCAGCATCCTCTAAAACCACTCACATATTGTAAAAATTGCCCATACAGTGCAAAATATCAGGTAAAAATGGACGATTAAGCTAATAATGCTAATTATGCTAATTTTGTAAATTGCTCAACATATGCAAATTAGCATCTGGCAGTTTCTGTATGCTGGGGACCCATACTTCACATTTCTGCAATAAAACTTTGGTGTACTCAACATTTCCAGGTTCACCTAGTTGGCTACTAGACTAAAGACTTTCACTTTGATACTTGTGTATATGCTTTAGTGACAATAAAGAATGTAAATTTATTTGAATTCATATTTTCAATTACATTCATTTAACTGGTTGTATAATTCACAATTGAAACGGTTGATGATTGTTAAAATATTTTTACAATTTTAAATGTAAAATGTTTAAGATAGTGTTAATTAAATGAAATAACTAAATGCAATTATCAATTTAAAAAAAATGGCAACAAGAACATTCTTTGTGTGACATATGTAATGAAATGCCCTTTGAGGTCTGTATCATCTGACAGCAGGCCACAATTGTAATTTTCATATTGTTTAAATTCCTCTTATTTAAGTGATCATTAATTTTGATGGTGTAAATGTATATCATGCTTACAATGAGTAGTGTGATGGCCATGGTTGCCAAACTTGATTACCTGGTTGAAGTGAAACTTTCTTGATGGCTGAATATATCACACACGTTTGTTAGTATTCTCTTTAAATTGTAACTGCTCAACCTAATCAGAGCCTAACATGCAAAAAAATCATCAGGAATAAACAAATATTCTCCGAAAACATTGGACACTACAACATTTTAAGTATTATATACAGTACTTTAATGTAGGCCTACAATTACACCTGAATAGACTGAATAGATCTCTTGTGCTCCTAAAAGCTTCTGTCGACTAAGTAGTAGCAGCAAGTAAATAAAGATCAAATAAAAAAAAAAAACATAACTTAATATCACTAAAAAGAACTGGAAACCTGCGCTTACAGACGCTCAAATCCACACACCACTGACGTCTTCACTTCCAGGTGAAGAAGCTGTCAATCAAAAACTCAGTAGCCAATGAGAACACACTGTCACTAGCCTCGCCCCCACGAGAGAAATGTGTCAGAACGGCGAACGAAAACTCAGGCAGCGTAAATGAAAACTCCAGAAGCATAAACTAAAACTTCAGAAGCGTAAATGAAAACTCTGGAAGCGCATTTGTAAGTTCAGGTCAGCGACTGAAATATGAGAAATAGTTAGCAAAACATGCAGTGTATTAAAAACGAAGTCAAAAAATTTGCCTGCGATTTATTCTTTTTCAGTTTCAAAGATATTTTATTTAGTTCTCGAACCCTGCGGGCTCGACTCGCCATGTTTGAGGATCCTCCACCTTCTCCGGCTGCCTCTTCCGGGCCGCGTAAAAAGAAACGCCGCTCTCAAAGGCTTCCCGAGCCGGATGCAACAGCTGAGCGCTCGCCGGAGCCCCTCCCGCGAGCCTCGCTCTCTCCTTCTCCCCCGCCCTTCACCGACGTGCAGCGGCCGGCCACTGCCCGCACTGCCGTCGCCCCAGGGGACGAAGCAGATGACGCCGCTGACAGCTGCTCTCTGCTTGCTTCAGACAGCGAGGAGTGGTCGGGCTCTCACCGCTCCGCCTCCTCGACTCAAGAGTCTAGCAGGTCCCGCGCCAGTGTCGACGCGGAGCTTATCCGCCTCCTCACCAAAGCGGTCGACCGACTGGGACTGGACTGGTCCCCACCGAAGGAGCCTGCACCTAATCGGCTCGACGGGTGTTTTCTGCCTAGCCGCCGCCAAGCGCCAGCCTCTAGGTCAGCACCCTTCCTGCCTGAGCTCCACGCGGAGCTATCAAAGTCATGGAATGCGCCCTTCTCCGCTAGACTCCGCTCTTCAGTCTCCTCGGCTCTCTCCCAGGTGGACGGGGCCGCCGAGAAAGGCTATGCTGGCATCCCCTCCGTGGAGGAAGCTGTGGCAACGCACCTTTGCCCGCCATCTGCTAGATGGCGCTCAAAGTCTGCCCTGCCGTCCAAAGCCTGCAGGACCACCTCAGCTCTCGCCGGCCGCGCTTTTGCCGCCTCCGGCCAAGCTGCTTCTGCCCTGCACTCGATGGCTGTACTTCAGATCCTACAAGCCGACCTCCTCCGTGAACTGGATGAGAAGGGCCCGGATCACACAGCCTTAACGGATCTGCGCAGCGCTACGGACCTTTCGCTCCGTGCTACTAAGACCGCTGCACAAGCCATCGGCAGATCTATGGCCGCGCTCACCGTCATCGACAGACACTTATGGTTGACGCTGGCGGATATGAGTGAGTCAGAGCGCGCTGTGTTCCTCAATGCCCCGCTCTCGCCCACTGGCCTCTTCGGCCCTGCGGTCAGCGGGATTGTGGATCGCTTCTCCGAAGTGCAGAAGGCGTCGCAGGCTATGAACCTCTTCCTGCCCCGCCGCTCGAGCCCAGCCGCAGGCCGCTCTCAAGCTCAGCCTCCTGTGCGCAGCTCCACACAGCGCTCGTCTCGGCCACCTATTGCTTCGCAGCGACGTCAGGGCGGCCGCCCTAGGTCGCGCTCGACCAGCCGTCACAGACCGCCGCCCCCCCGGGGACCGCGGCCCAAGATAGCGCTGAAGTCTGAGCCCGCAAAGTCCTCCTAGCACCCGCAAGGAGGAAAAGATGGTTGAGTCCCGCTGCGGCCGGACCGCCATCAAAGCGTCCAGCTCTGTCAGTCCCCTCAGATCAGGCTACTGCAGCAGCTTAAGCCAACGAGCCAGTAACACCACTCGCTCGCCTGCACACAAACGCCGTTTTTACGCCGCCCCATCCTCTCTGATACAGGTTCCCCATCCCGCGCAGCGCGGCGATCTGAACCCAGAGACCATTCGACCCCTAGCTATGCGTGCAAAAGCATGGGAAGCTATTCAGGGCGCGTCAGAATGGGTGCTGAATACTATAAAACACGGCTATTCGCTTCAATTCGCTCGTCGCCCCCCGCGCTTTCTAGCGCAGACGGAGAAGAAAGTGAGTTTGGAAGCAGCGCACCTGCTTCAAGCAGAAATAGCGAAGCTGCTGCGCAAAGGGGCTATAGAACAGGTTCATCCTTCTCTGAGCGAGTCGGGCTTTTACAGCCGTTACTTCCTCGTACCCAAGAAGGACGGAGCTTTAAGACCTATTTTAGATCTGAGACATCTGAACAAAGCCCTCATGAGACGGACGTTCACAATGATTACAACCAGACAAATCCTCGCGCAGATTCGCCCAGGAGACTGGTTTATCTCTCTCGATCTGAAGGACGCGTACTTTCAGATCCAGATAACTCCCCGTCACAGGCCATTCTTGAGATTCGCCTTCGACGGTCGAGTATATCAATACACAGTCCTGCCGTTCGGCCTTGTCTTTAGCACCCCGTACATTTACGAAATGCATGGACACGGCTCGCGCTCCCCTGAGAAGACAGGGAATGCGAATACTGAACTATCTGGACGATTGGCTTATTCTAGCGCAGTCAGAGACGGAACTTGTGTCTCACAGAACAGCGCTTCTCAGCCATCTGGAAGGTCTGGGTCTCTCGGTCATCTGGACCAAGAGCTCGCTATCGCCCCGTCAGTCAATTTCCTTTCTTGGAATAGAACTGGACTCTGTGGCTATGACGGCCAGATTGTCGGAGCAACGCGCGCGTCGCATCCGTCACCTCGCCGCATCCTTCCAAATAGGCAGCCGGGTTCCGCTGAGGGCATTCCAGCGTATCCTGGGGCATATGGCCTCAGCTGCGGCAGTGCTCCAGCTGGGCTTACTGCGCATGCGCCCGCTTCAACGCTGGCTGAAAGCGCGCGTGCCCCACCGAGCCTGGGCGGCCGGCGGCTCGCGAGTCAGAGTGAATCAGGGCTGCATCTCAGCCCTGCAGCCCTGGCTGGCAGCCAAATGGTATCACACAGGAGTGACTATGGGGGTGATCTCACACCGGAAAGTTGTCTCGACAGACGCTTCCAACCTAGGTTGGGGAGCGCTCTTCGAAGGCAGACCGGTCTGTGGCCGCTGGTCAGACCAGGAGAATCTCCTAAACATAAACTGTCTAGAGATGCTCGCGGTCGAGAAAGCGCTCAAACACTTCCTCCCATTCCTCCACGGTCACCATGTTCTAGTCCGCACGGACAATACATCGGTAGTGGCCTATGTGAATCGCCAGGGCGGTGTCAGATCAAAGACGCTCTGCACCCTGGCGGAACGCCTCCTCGTGTGGGCTCAGCACTCTCTGCGCTCACTGAGAGCCGCGCATGTGCCTGGCCACCTGAACGAGGGCCCCGACAGACTGTCCAGGGACAACGTTCCCTCTGGGGAGTGGTCTCTACACCCCCAAACAGTCCAGTCACTGTGGCGCCGTTTCGGCAAAGCGAAAGTCGACCTTTTTGCGTCAAAAGACAACGCTCACTGCCCAGAGTTCTTCTCGAAGAACGAGGACGCGCTGGCCCAGACCTGGCCCAGCGGCCCGCTATATGCTTTTCCCCCGGTCTCTCTGCTGCCTCAGGTCATCAAGAGAGTCAGGGAAGCGCGCCACACAGTGCTCCTCATAGCCCCATACTGGGAGAACCAAGCTTGGTTCCCGGAACTGATACAGCTGGCAGACTCAGTCCCCTGGCCGATACCGGTGAGGAGAGACCTTCTCTCTCAAGCCCGCGGCTCGATCTGGCATCCCCATCCAGAGCGCTGGTCTCTGCATGCATGGAGCCTCAACGATTACACGTTGATCTGCCAAAAGGGGTCATGAACACAATCATACAATCCAGAGCCCCCTCTACGAGGCGGCTCTACACGTCAAAATGGTCGGTGTTTAACAAATGGTGCACTGCCAAGGGGCTCGATCCACAGACATGTGGGGTATCGCAAGTATTGTATTTCCTTCAAGAGCTGCTGGACGCGGGCAGGTCCTCTCGTAAGAGAACGTTTCGGTTACTAACGTAACCTCTGTTCTCTCTAGAAGAGGGAACGAGTATTGCGTAACCCGCCGTGCTCGCGCCACGAGCTCATTCGCTTCATGCGACAGAAACCAGTGAAGCAGCCTCTGAGCCCTGCTTATATACGCTAAGCCACACCCCCTTTTGCGGGCTGTGACGCATTAAGCGCGCCAAGCGCGCTCATTGGTCGTGACGTCACGCCAAGGGCTCAGCGGTAGGCTGCTGCAGTTGCCGCAGGGCAGCCAATGGGCACGCTAGTAAGCCTGCCCTAGGTCTGCAGGCTGCCGCACTGCGTTGACAAGATTATTAAAAATTAAGGATAATTTTTGGCTTCAGTATCTCGAGAAAGAAGACTTTCCCGCAGCGTAAGCTACTTACGCAATACTCGTTCCCTCTTCTAGAGAGAACAGAGGTTACGTTAGTAACCGAAACGTTTCAATTTATATTTTCATTAGTTTCTTGAAAAGCTATGTTCATTATTATTGGCACAAGAATAATTCCATAACTAACAAGCTAGGAATAAAGTTAACCCAAAATGTGATGTACATTAACAAATGGGGAACGAAGATTGGACTTTATGGAGACTAAAACATGGAACACATATGATTTGTCTAACCATAGTATATAACCGGGTCTAAAACATTGATCTAAAACTTTACATGAACACAAAGGCAAAACCACATAGCAGGAAAGTCATTAGATGGGAAAATTAGATACACACACATATATATATATATATATATATATATATATATATATATATATATATATATATATATTTCTCAAGTGGTATAGAATATATAGGATTACATGGTTTATATAAAATCCTCAAAGAGAAACTGAATGAGCTGTTGCCGGTCCTCTGCATATTCCTTTTGGTTGTAAACTCTTATCGATCTAGCCAGAGGTTGGGTTACAGGACAATGGTTCTATTGGGGAACATTTTTTTAAAATACACTTCAAAGCTACACACTATAAAATCACAACTATGTCAATATAAAGGAATAACATTAATGCATACAGGGATATACATTTCAGAATTATTTATATTCTGTGTTAGATACAAAGGAGTTTGTGTGTGTGGAATGGCATTCCGGAGATCTTCTGGGGCCACCTGGAGTTCTTCCTCACAGAGAGAGAGAGGGAGAACAGATAACGGATCTTTGAAAGTGCAAGCGAGGAGCTTGGAGGTGGTTTCTGTTCAGTTTTACTAGGTAACAAACGTGTCAAAAGAGATCAATTCAGTCCAGACTCCTGGCGCTATGCTGTAATTTACACCTAAGAGGTTAATGGTTAAAAGGCAGTTCTGAATTTTAAAAATGAGAAGTCATCGTGAGTTTGTCCATATGCTACAGATGCGAGGAGGGTTCAACCTCCTTGCTCCCTTAAGGAACCTGACGATCAGATCGTGCTTCCCCAGGGCTTTCTCACCAACTACATCGTGATGTGCGGCAATAGAGGCAACATACACTTTGAGGGTGGAGGGAGACGCCCTTGCTCCAACCCCTCTTGCAGGAAAGAAAGCACCGATCCGATCGAACAAACTCGGGGGGTTTCTCCGTGAGAAGAACACCAATCGATGAACAGGTTCCACCTCGATGCATAAGCCAGTCTCGTGGAGGGGGCTCTAGCAGAGGTGATAGTGTCTATGACAGCTTGTGGTAGACCCCTCAGAACCTACACTTCCCGTCCAGGGACCAGACCTGGAGTCTCCACAGGTCTGGACGTGGGTGCCAAATGGTGCCCTGCCCCTGAGAGAGAAGGTCCTCCCTCAGGGGGATGGGCCAGGGAGGGGCTGAAGAGAGGAGTATGAGTTCGGAGAACCAGGTCCGGTTGGGCCAATAAGGGGCAACTAGCAAGACCTGCTCCTCTTCCTCCCTGACTCTGCACAGTAACTGTGGAATTAGGCTCACCGGGGGAAACGCATACTTGCGTAGACCCGTCGGCCAGCTGTGTGCCAGTGCATCCACACCGAGAGAGTCCTTGGTAAGTGAATAAAACAACTGGCAGTGGGTCGTTTCTGGAGAGGCAAACAGGTCTACCTGTGCGGCCCCGAAACAATTCCAGATCAGCTGAACCGACTGGGGGTGGCCATTCCGTAGGCTTTATTTGCTGTCGTGAGAGCCTGTCGGCGGCACGATTGAGCAGACCTGGAATATGAATGGCACGAAGCGACCTCAGATGCTTCTGACTCCACCAAAGGAGGAGACGGACGAGTTGTGTCAGATGACGTGAACGTGCACCACCTTGCTTGTTGATGTACGACACGGTCGTGGTATTGTCCGATCTGACCAGTACATGCTTGCCGAGCAGCAGCGTTTTGAGGCGTCTCAAAGCAAGTAGTTCCGCTAACAACTCGAGGCAATTGATATGCCAATGCAGCTGAGGACCTGTCCAGCGTCCTGCTACTGCATACCCGTCGTGCGTGGCCTCCCAACCTGTCTTGGAGGCATCTGTGAACACCACCGCATGCCTGGACGCTTGTATCATGGACACACCGGACCGGAGAAACACAGCGTCTGACCAAGGTTGGAAGGTTTTCCGTCAAGATCGAGAAATCGCCTCTGAAAGTATTTCAGTGGAACCACCTTCCTGCTCTTGAACGTATCCAAGCAGTTCAGCATAGACTGGGCACGATCCTCCGTTAGACGTGCCCTCTGTTTGACCGAGTCCAACTCTATACCGAGAAAAGAGATGCTCTGCCCAGGGGTGAGCTTGCTCTTTTCCCAGTTGACCTGAAGACCCAATAGACTGATATGCTGGAGCAGCAAGTCTCTGTGTTCGCACAACTGTTCCCGCGACTGAGCCAGTATCAGCAAGTCGTCGAGGTAGTTGAGGAAACAAAGGCCCTGTTCTCTCAAGGGAGAAATGGCCGCCTCCGCGAGCTTCATAAAGACGCGGGGGGACAGAGACAGTCCAAAGGGTAGGACTTTGTACTGATACGCCCGACCCTCGAACGCGAACCTCAGGAATGGCCTATGTCGCAGCAGGATGGAGACGTGAAAGTACGCATCCTTCAGGTCTACCGCTGCAAACCAATCTCCTGGACGGACACATGTAACAGTCCGCCCTCAACTATTCTTTTTAAACAGCAGTGTTACTATAAATGCACAAGGAGATTCTTTGGAATGAATACAATAATGGCGAATATCACCAAAACTTCAATACTGTCACCTACATCAATGCTTTCTCTAACATATAAATTAGCACGAGCAGATGTATGATAGTGAATAAGTCACACAGCATAAAAGATAACAATAATATTCAGACGGCGCTGAACACCCTAAACATAAAACACACAAAACAGATCAATTGAATGACGCGCTGAGCGCAGTATATTATAATGAAACAATTATCCCGTGCACTCACCACCTTCAAACACCCCGTACAGGAAAAATAAGTAAAAAAAAATGTCCGGGTTGCCTCATGAGCTCGCTACAGTCTTTCCAACCGGGAAACGTTTAGTCCATTAGTCCATGGGAATGATCCTCGATCGGAACGAGACAAAAAAGTAATCCACACACACACCAAAAAAGGAAAGAATTAGTCCGTGAGAATAATCCGTTTGCCAGAGATGTGTACACGAGTGAAAAATCCAGGTGGTTGAATAATTTTCTGTCCTCTCTCCACCATTAAAGCAGTCTCTTAAAGTAACGTTTGAAAATGCCATCAAACCATAAGGAACAAGCTTTAAATATTATAGCTGCAGCAAACATTGCTGGCGCCATGAATTCAAACACACCTCCGGCCCTTCCTGATTCACCCTCCATTCATAAGCTTAGGCACGCCTTCATAGTAAGTGCGGGCGGCCGAGCCTTAAAGAGACATCCCCTCTTACCAACGTACACAGTGGAAGCTAAGCATATCACACAGGAATACACAGGAGTATCATTCATCATACATAAACATTAGGTGAACCAATATAATACCTCCTGAGCAATCATAAGCATTTCTGTTTTCAAAGGAACACTTAAATTAATGATACGTGGGTCAGAGTGTAATTACTCTACCTCTGAAAAGGAGTGTCTTGCTGTCGTTTGGGCGGTTGAAAAGTGGAAGCACTATCTTGAGGGGGCTGAGTTCACCATATACACTGACCATGCTGCCCTGACCTGGGCCTTCAATTGTCCGAAGACCTGCTCTCGCCTGACTCGCTGGATCCTGCGGCTTCAACAGTTTCAGTTTAGAGTCCAGTATAGGAAAAGACTACATAACCTTGTGCCTGATGCCCTGTCCCGAGCAGTCACACCTCCTTCTTCAACTGCCGTTTATGCTGCAGCAAATGCCTATGTTTCTTCTGATCTGCCTTCCTCTCTGTCTGAAATAAGGGAAGCTCAGGAAAAAGATTCAGAGGTCACCGATCTGGTCCAAGGGGCGGATGCTCTGAGTATGCCTGGCCGGATAGGATTTACAAAGCTGCAAGGCCTTCTGTATCGACGGTCACCTGTAAAAGAAGGAGGTGATAAATATCAGCTGGTCGCTCCAAAGTCTCTTGTACCGGTCTTTCTGACCTACTTTCACGATCATCCTCTGAGCGGGCATCTGGGTAGGCTGAAAACACTCTTGAGGATCTTTGAGGTCGCCTGGTGGCCATCCATTCGAAAGGACGTTTGGAACCACGTCAAGGTTTGTGCCATCTCCCAGGTCTATAAGGCTGGAAATCAAAAGCCAGCTGGCCTCATGCAGGCTACTCCTGTGGAAGAACCCTGGGCAAAGCTAGGGATTGACCTCATGGGGCCATTTCCCCGGAGTAAAAAAGGCAACACCGTCCTTCTTGTCCTTGTGGATTACTTCACAAAGTGGGTGGAGATGTTTCCATTAAAAGATGGCAAGGCACACCGCATTGTGTCAATTCTGAAGGATGAAATCTTCACCCGCTTTGGTGTTCCTCGGGAGTTGGTGTCTGACCGGGGGCCGCAGTTCACTGGCCATGAAATGGCTAACCTCTGTAAGACCTGGGGAGTAACGCAGAAATTTACCACTAGTTATCACCCCCAAGCTAACCTTACTGAGAGGTCCAATCGGTCCATCAAGACGATGATTGCATCATACGTGGGGAACCAACATAAGAACTGGGATCAGTGGATCAGGGAATTCCGTTTTGCCATCAATGCCGCCTATCATGAGACCACGGGCCAAACACCTGCAGAGCTGGCGCTCGGAAGGTCCCTGAAAGGCCCACTGGAAAGACTCATTAGTTCCCCTCCTACTCCACAACAGTTACCATACACCCTACTGGAAAGACAGAAACAAATGAATGATCAAGTCAAGAAGAGAGTTGGGGTGTGTCAGTCTAGACAAGCCAGGTATTACAATACCCACAGGAGAAGTGCACAACTCCTGCCGGGAGACCTGGTCTGGGTCCGCACTCACCCACTCTCTAAAGCCTCAGAAAACTTCTCATCGAAGCTTGCGCCTAAGTGGTCGGGTCCAGCCACTGTGATGAGAAAATTAGGCCCCATCAATTACCATGTACAGTGGAATGACCAAAACAAAAAGATGGACACGATTAATGTGGTCAATCTGAAGCCCTACTTTGGGGTTCAGCCTCCAGCTAGGGGGGGGGGGGATCTGTGACACTGTCACATTAATTTAAGTGTTCCTTTGAAAACAGAAATGCTTATGATTGCTCAGGAGGTATTATATTGGTTCACCTAATGTTTATGTATGATGAATGATACTCCTGTGTATTCCTGTGTGATATGCTTAGCTTCCACTGTGTACGTTGGTAAGAGGGGATGTCTCTTTAAGGCTCGGCCGCCCGCACTTACTATGAAGGCGTGCCTAAGCTTATGAATGGAGGGTGAATCAGGAAGGGCCGGAGGTGTGTTTGAATTCATGGCGCCAGCAATGTTTGCTGCAGCTATAATATTTAAAGCTTGTTCCTTATGGTTTGATGGCATTTTCAAACGTTACTTTAAGAGACTGCTTTAATGGTGGAGAGAGGACAGAAAATTATTCAACCACCTGGATGTTTCACTCGTGTACACATCTCTGGCAAACGGATTATTCTCACGGACTAATTCTTTCCTTTTTTGGTGTGTGTGTGGATTACTTTTTTGTCTCGTTCCGATCGAGGATCATTCCCATGGACTAATGGACTAAACGTTTCCCGGTTGGAAAGACTGTAGCGAGCTCATGAGGCAACCCGGACATTTTTTTTACTTATTTTTCCTGTACGGGATGTTTGAAGGTGGTGAGTGCACGGGATAATTGTTTCATTATAATATACTGCGCTCAGCGCGTCATTCAATTGATCTGTTTTGTGTGTTTTATGTTTAGGGTGTTCAGCGCCGTCTGAATATTATTGTTATCTTTTATGCTGTGTGACTTATTCACTATCATACATCTGCTCGTGCTAATTTATATGTTAGAGAAAGCATTGATGTAGGTGACAGTATTGAAGTTTTGGTGATATTCGCCATTATTGTATTCATTCCAAAGAATCTCCTTGTGCGTTTATAGTAACACTGCTGTTTAAAAAGAATAGTTGAGGGCGGACTGTTACAGATGGTGGCCCGTACGGGGAATGAAATGTAATTTTGTTGATTTTGCTTTATTACCAGAGCTATGTGAATATTGTTTACTGGTATATATATATTAATTATATTTTGAATATTTGCTGAATACTTCCCCTGAGCAATCTTTGCACATATTATACTCTGTTTAATTTTGCATTTAAGCACAAAAAAAAAAAAAAAAAAAGATAAAAAAAAAATGACAGACGTGCCAGAAATAAGAGTTGCACAACTTGTGGAGCTTGATGAAGTCCAGGATGAAATATCTGAGCATGACACCAGGGCCTCTACACCTACGTCAGAGCATGGGGCTAGTGAACAGCACCATGAAGCAAGGGGAGATGCATGGGTCACTAGGAGAAATCCTGTGGGGGAAGTAACATCCCTGATTAGTTCACTTTATATCTCAGATCCAGAAGAGAATGAACAAAGCATTGGAGATGAGGGAGACACATCTTATCTCACACTTCCTGTTCTTACTACTATTACCAATGATTTGGGATCAGTCATGGACAGATTAAATACACTTGAGACTGACTTTAGAGATTCGATTAATAGTGCATTGAACAGAGAAGTGGGCATAAGGAGTTATGTTAACAGAAGTGTTGAGGTGCTTGAGCAATGCATGATATCAACATTAAAACAGTTTGAGGAAAAATTAGTGGATTGCTTGCAAAGGCGATGAAAAGTGGAAAGCAGAATATGAACATCTGAAGCGAGCCAGCTGTGTTGCTCTCCCTAGGTCTCTTCCACGCACAGGAGTTACTCTTCTTCCACCCCATAGCCGCTCTACTCCTGCCCAAGCTTCATCCAGTGCTATCACACAAACTGCAGCTCCATCTCGGCTTAACAACATGACAGCTCCTGACATGGCGGCTGGTTCTGACAATATTGATCAGTCTTCAAATCCTTATGCTCGGGTGTTCATTCCGTGCCCACCAGTTCCACCTGGTGCACCGCTTCAGACACCATTCAATGGAGCACTTTCTCATCCACCTATACAGTCTTTCATGCCAAGCACCAGTATTTCACCTTCGTTGGGTGTTTCATGTAGTCAAGACATCAGACCACCTGTGGTTTATTCACGACCAGCTATTCAGATGGAATTTCCTTCATTTAGTGGATCTAGGGAGGTGGCCGATGTTCTCAACTTTGTTGATCGCTGCGAAACATTCTTTGCAGTACGGCCATTGTCTGATGCAGAGCTAATAGGCACCCTATCTAACACTCTTAAAGGGCCAGTACATAGCTGGTGGATGGTGGCGAAACACAGGGTGAACAACTGGTCTGAGTTTAAGAAAGCCTTTATGGATGCCTTTCTCCCCCCTGATTACCTCACAGAGGTAGAAGAAAAGCTCAGGGACATGGTCCAGTTGCCTGATCAGTGTCTGAGATATTTTGCTTACGATTACCGTGCTCTCTGTTTGCGGTGGAAGCCAGACATCACAGAAACCGAGTTGGTGCGCAAAATCCTTAATAACTGCAACCCTCGAATAGCTGGTTGTCTCCGGGGTACGGTAACAAACATGGACCAGTTGGTTCAGACTGGCACCTTGGTGGAGAAAGACTGTACATCGTCTAAAGAATACTGGGGGAAAGTGGACCAGCAAAAGGCCAAGGAAAAGGGCTTAAGGAAGACCCAGGACAAGGGACCTGCTAAAGAGTTCAAGAAACCTGCTGATGTGGTGACAGTAGTGCAGCTAGGACGGAAATCTCCAATGGTGCTCCTCCATGTTCCAATAGAAGTGAGGGGAAGGCAGTGTCATGCGGTGTTTGACACAGGATGTACTTACTCACTTATGCGGCAGAGTCTCTGGCTGGAGCTGGCTCGCGATGGTGAGCGACTGAAGCCGAGTGACAATCAAAACTTTGCCTTGGCCGATGGGAAGACTTATGGTGCTGTGGGGAAGACACAGATGGTGTACGTCTGGCATGAGGTGATATGGACGCTGGAGATATTTGTCATGGCTGACAACCACTTGGCTTTCCCTATCATTCTTGGTTTGGATTTCCTCAGAAAAACCTCTACCATCATTAATATGGGAGACCACACTTATGGGGTGAAAGGACCCAGGGGCTATAATTTCCATCCCTTTCTGTCTCACCCGCTGGAGGAAATGTTGATGCAGGAACCTGAAACTAGTTCCAATGCCAGCCTATATGTGGCTGTTCCTTTCCCGGGGGCTTTGAGGCCATTACCACCATTGGGAGTGGTGTCTTCTGCTTTTCCAGACCAATCTTCAGAGATTAGAGAACTGTTCCAGGCCTGGCCGAGGGTGTGTTCTGGGACACTGGGCAAGACCAGGGTTGAAGAACATCGTATCTTTACCACTGACGAGGTGCCTGTTCGCTGCAGGGCATACAGGGTTTCGCCTTTTAAGCGGCAGATTATTGCTGACCATGTGGAGCAGATGCTCAAGGATGGCATTATTGAGCCGTCACAGTCCGCCTGGGGTGCTCCGGTGGTATTAGTCAAGAAGCCAGATGACTCCCTTCGATTTTGTGTGGATTTTAGGCACCTCAATGCCAAAACCCATCCAGATGCCTACCCTATGCCTATTATCCACGAGATACTGGAGTCTATGCATGGTGCAGCCTTTTTCTTGACTTGAAGTCTGGATATTGGCAGGTCGCCATGTCCGAAGACAGTAAGGCCAAGACGGCTGTGATAACACCTATGGGCCTCTACCAGTTCAAGTGTATGCCTTTTGGGCTCCGGAATGCTGGAGCCACTTTTGGAGCCTATTAAGAAATAGGGAAAGAATGAAACAACAACAGCAGACTCGATACACGATACAAAACGATACATCCCTAGTGTTTGAACAAATACTGCTCTGTCGTCTCTTGTTTTTCTTTCTTACTCTGTGCAGATAAACACTTGTCCCGAGACCCATGTGCCACGACCGTCACACCTGCATATGAAGCCACAACCTCAAGACGACAACTGCTGAACGAACTATCACAAAAGAAAAAGAAAAAAATACACAACGCAGAGACCTACGGGAACTTCAGTCATCCATCAGAGAACTTGAACAAACTACAACAAGACATTCTTGATCTTTACACCATATGACTGAAGATAACTCTTCATGGTTCGGAAACCTGTTGGTATCAAGTGTGTCAACCAACAAATGACTCACGTCCAGCACAAGGAAATAACAGTTTTCAACCAGAAAAGACTATTACTCGTAAGGACTTCACGGACCCTAGTTGCATGTTATGTTTCTGTGTCAGCATGCAATTACAGATGAACAACACAGAACCTGCTTGTGCCTGTAACTTTTTCAAGTTACAAGAATGAACTTTTAAGTGTCTAAATTTGTATATTTTGTGAGAGTTTTTTAAAGAACTCTCAAACGGGGGACTGAAGGGTTACAAATTTTAAATCTATTTCAAATATGCTTCCATACATAACATCACGGTAAAGAATATTGTATTTAGCGTTTAAGGTTGAGATAATGCTTCTGCTCAGCAAAGTTGCAATTCCTGTTTTCTCCTTATTGTCTTTAATGGCTCTGGAGTCCCAGTTTCACTCAGAGCCACAGCCCAGACATTGAATCGTTGGGCTGATTGGATTAGCACATATGCGTTTGAATGGTTATGCTGATTGGATTGAGATTGGCCAGACCCTCAGTCTAGGGTGTTACCTAAACCTGTTACATGCTTTGTTTGAATTTGTCTCCACCTTCAAAAGTCCCTCCTCCTAAAATGCCTATAAGATACCATGTAAAGTTCCCTTAGTTAGATAATGTTGGAAGTACTGCAGCCACGTACAGCGGAGTTCTCAATAAAGAATAACTTCTGTTGAACGCGATTCCAACTGTCTCCTGGTCTCTGCTTCGATGAAAGAAAACTTTCCAACAATAGGCACCAGATTAGCTGGTTTGCTGTACGGCTATTGAAGGCCTTAGACTTTCTATCATGTAATAGAACAGCAATAGAGAAAGATACAGGCACACTGGGTTCCTGCTTGTTTTGTAAACATTTTTTACTGAGAAAGTTACTGTTATCATAGCGGGGACCTGACACATATCACTGAGAGCTGGTATCAGTTGTTTTTGGTTCACCTCGAGCAGATGGAGGAGGGTGTGGGCCCTGGCGTTGTGGCAGAGGCCGAAGAGCTCTCACAGGAGGAGGGGGAGGGCGAGCAGGGCCCGCAGGCTTTGGTGTTTGCGGGGCCTGACGCTTTTTGGTTGATATCTGAGGGCTCACAGCAAAAGAGTGGGACAGTTTGGTTCCAGCATACACCAGTTCTTCAATTTTCTCTGAGAAGCACAGAAGTGGAGATGCTGGAGAGAGGGATAATATGTCTGGTGAGAGGGGCTGTTGCTCTGGTGTTATTGGAGGATTTGATATGTTGTCCTGGTTTTCCAGGAAGTTGTCCTTGGGTGCCGAATCTTGGAGCAGTTATAATATGTCACAGTCTGTCTGGGGTGAGCTCTGTGAGCAGGGCTCAGCTGAGATTGTGTCCGGGAGCAGAGGTTGTTGTGGCTTCATGGTGTTATCATTGTCCTTGTGCGATATGTCAACCGCATGTCTATTCAGGTGCTGAAGTGAAGTCCTGTGGTCATTCATACTGTGTCCAGGTGTGTGTGTGCCGTTCAGATTGAGTAAATTGGCACACACTGCAGAAGGATGATGGAGGGAGAAGTAGATATTGTCGTTTAGCACTCTTGAACCAAGTTTGTTTGGGTGGTGGCCATCAGGTTGAAACAGTTGTCTCTGACTCCAGAAAGGATTGAAGTTGTCAATGAAGTTCACTCCTTTTACATTGCAGGTTTTTTGCAGCCATGTATTAAGCCCAAGCAACCATGAAAACCTGTGTGTTCCTTTTGCTGGGAGTGGTCCACTGATGAATGTCTTAACTTTCAGTTTTTTAATTGTTTCAAAAAGTTAATTGAAATCCTTATTAAGGAGTTCTGACTGCTCTTTATAAATATCATTCTTCTCTACATGAATGATGAGTCGATTTGCAGTCTTATGTTTCATCAGAATGTTCTGAAGTTCCCTGTTTCATCAGAAGTTGTTGCTTGTGGAAGGCAGCACGTAGTTGTATCCCTGCTCCTAATGTTTCTGATTATGGAGTCACCCACTAGCTGCGTTTCCATTACCCTTCAAATTGCGCAAATTGAAATTGCGAATTGAAAATATGCCCAATGGAAACATGGCAATTTCGCAAAAACTCCCATTTATCGCAAAAAAGTTTTTACGCTCGCATGTGGTGGTTTTTCAGGCAATTTGAAAAATAAATATTTCGCACAACTGCAATAGAAACAGTTTTTGCGCATTTACAGGTCACCTGATGTAGATGGCGCGGTATGTTTGGACAGAATACGAGACAGAGTTCTTTATTAAATACATATAAGACAAAAGAATTACAGGAATAATGGATTCTAAACCTCAAATAAATGCCACAATCAAGACCTCGAAGCAGATATGAGGGAGAAACACCCAGAAACACCTCATATGTGCCACTCACAAGTATAATAAGGGTCGTTCCTTACCATTAATGCTTGGAAAACACACATACATCTCCTTCGATTAATAATAATGGCTAGTGCAGTGGCTGGGATATAGTAAATAACCTACCAACATCTGTGTGGGTAGGTTTGGAATGGTGTTTGGAATGATTTTACTTATCACTAGAGGAAAAAATGAAGTTTTAGTCGTATAACATCGGTTAATGGAAACACCGTCATTTCGCAATAGTTTTTTGTCGACATTTAGAAAAAAAACGCAAAAGTTTTGTGCAAATCTGTAATGGAAACGCACCTACTATCAGAGTCCTGTACTCGGCTGTGCTCTGAGCTGAGTGCTGCTGTCTGCTCGACCTTGAGCGCCAGTTAGCATCAGTGTTAGCTACTGGCTGATTCGATCTTTGTTTGATCACATTCATCGCGTTTGGGGATTCCACATCTACATTCATTAATACCTCAAATCTGTTTCCAAGGTGTTTAGGCAGTGGTAGGAAACCAGTGTTTGCAATCCTTGCAGGGCTGCCAACTCTCACGCATTGAGCGTGAGACTCACGCAATTGACACTTTTCACACGCTCTCACGCCACACATCCATTTTCTCACGCACAGAAAAATTGCGGAGCAAAGAGGTACTTTTAATATTAAACTAATTCTCAGCTCTTAGATTCCGTCAATTCTATTACGAAATTCAGACAAAAATACGTTTGGCGCTTGTAAATGTAACGTGACAGATCGCTGAGCGCCTCAGTTCAAGTGCACGTGAATCGATCATCTGTTACTTTTTTATTTAAAGATGCAGTACAACTTACCGAAAGTATACATAATATCGACCAATTAGTGTTTTTCAACCACGGAAAGAGGTCAATGTAACAGCAGGAGAACACATAACGTTACATTTAGCTCAGGAAAGCCATTTAATGACCATATCATGTTAATTGAATAGAAAAAATAGCTAGAGAGGAGATTTTGCTGAGCACTATATTACATATTTATTATATTTTTACTTATGTCATTAAATAATTGTTATTATAACAAAAACTGCATTATATTTAATTTAATTTGTTATTTTCAACCTTTAATAATACCAGCAGATTGGGTCCTCTACGTTTACAGCATTAGGTGAGATTTTTTTTTAAATAAAATGTAAAATAAACATGTATCCAAATTAGTCAATATTGAATCAAAATCGGAATCAAATCACAAGAATGGAATTGAAATCTTGAAATTTTTGTCAAGCAATAATAAAAACTGTATCCTACCAGTCATTGTACAATGTAAACATTGTAACATGTTGTCACTAAACTTCATAAAATTCTATTTAGTTACCAAATGTTTTGACAATCACAATTACACTTATTGTGATGCAATATTTGTTTTTACATATGCTTCAAGTGAACTGTATTAGTGGACTAACGTAGGGATTAGTGAATGAGGGTTTAGGGGGCGATTTCACATTCAGCCAACGTAATTTCCTAATTATTTTCACCTGGGATGTTTCCATGACGACGCAGCACGGCGTCCATCAGCTGAATAGCTGTTCTTAATACAGAAATGTCTTATTATTGTTAACATAACTGTTGCAAAACATTTTATACAAAAAAGTTTTTATAATATGCATTATTTATATGTGTGTGAGTGTCTCAACTTTAACAATTGCTGTCTCATCTTTGGACCCTACATTACCTAACAACATTTCTTACCTATGAAACTTATTTAAACATAACATTACAAAAATGTGTACAATGTTACTGATGTAGGCTATAGATTATCTTACCCTCATGTTCCTTTTCTCTATATTTTTATTTTTCAGCTCTTTGTTAACTCTAAAACATTGTGTATATTGTATAGTTGTATGTCATAAACATGTCATCTCTGTATGTTTTGCAAGAAAAAAAAAAAACAAGACAAAAAAAAAAAGTAGACATTGAGCAATAAGCATGTCTCATCCGTGTTCGTCACTGATTGGGGTCCCCTGGAAACATTTCTGTTGTGTTCTGTGCTATTTGCAGTGCGTTTCTGTTTTTGGTTGTGTTGTGAACCTTTGCAGCGCGTTTCTGTATTTGGATGTGTTTTGAGTATTTGGAGCACACATGTGTTGTGAAACTGATGAAGATGTTTTCTTAATTTGCGGGTGTTTTTCTATCTGCATGTATTTTCTTCATTTGCGGCGCGTTGCTGCAATGTTGATGCGGCCCGCCATACGGGTTTAGCAGAGAGGCTGCACAGTTTGACCGGATGGTGTTGCTAAGAACTTGCAATGTATAACTATTATCAGACCCTCGCGGAATCAAAACACTACCGGCCCACCGGGAAAAGTCCCGACTCTCCCAATTGCCACTCTGCCCCTGGCCCTTCTATAAGAAACTCATCTTGATGATAAAGAACATATTAAGTTGCAACAGTTGAGCACCAGTCATGTTTTTCTATGTTGTACGAGGTAGAAATTGCCAATATGAATGCATATTTTCCCCCTGGTCATCAATGTGACTTTATGTGGCAAATTATTATGTCACTCGTTCTGTTGTGGCGGGAGATTTTAATTGTCAGTTGAACCGACTTATGGACAAATTCCCTTCAGGTACTACGGCTCCCTCATTTCAGGCAAATCCATTAATTATTTATTTGAGGATTTAGATTATGTGGATGTGTGGTGGGTGCAACATCCTGCTGACAAAGAATTTTCTTTCTTTTCTAAACATCATTGTTGTCATATAAGGATAGACTTTTTTTTTTTTTTTTCTAAGAGGTTATTACAAATCATTGATCACAGCACCACTGGAAATATTATAATATCAGACACTGCTGCTGTTTTCTTACATTTAAAATTGCAGGGCCCTTTAAACCCAACTAGGTATTGGAGACTTAATCCTTTTATTCTTAAGGACAGCCAAATTATTTCTTACTTACACACAGCTCAATGTGAGTGTCAGGTATCGTACAAACGAAGCAGGCAAGATGGTAAGTTTGATATTTTAATAGCAGAATGGATCGGACACAGCATGAAAGGTGAGTAAACAGGAAGTAGATAATTGGATGAAGCTTAACTGAATGATAACAAAGTCTCTCTTTATCTTGCAGATGCAGATGATGAAGATTCTCTGAAGATGGACTGAAGACAGGCTGAAGAAGATCGGGATCGACGGTAAGTATGCAGGTAGGTGAAGTAGAGAGTCTGTGTGTCATGAATAGACATGTATTGACGAGACCAGACCAAGAGTGAGTGACTGAGTGCTGAATTTAAAGGTGAGCTGGTGATGGGATCCAGGTGACGGTGATTACTACTTAGAGAAGAGTGAGTGCAGGTGTGCGCCAAGGAGGATTCTGGGGAGTGTAGTGCAGAGACAGATGAGGAAGACATGTGACAGTGAGTGCATGTCTGAGAGAGATTATTCTTAATTCACTCGTGCTGTTTGTGAATTTACATTGAGGAACATTAGTAAGTACAAAAAATCACACATCGATATTTAGAGCAAGTGAGTTCGATTAAAACGAGCCAAGCACAATAATATTTATGTAGTGCCATGACATGCTGCTTAGCTAAAGCAAAGTCCTTTTCAAGAAAAGTCTGTTCACTCTGCGGCCATACTTTCGACACCTTCGGGCAGCTACTTTTGGCACCCAAGACCAAGTTCTATCTATTTGAATGGGGAAATCCTGAATCCTCAAACTGCTTGCTGAACTCACGTTTAACCCCTTAAGTGTAAGCCCCCAACACAAAGTTGTGTTCTAAATTGTAGGTTGATATCTCAAAAAATTTGCTTTCAGTAAGATTTTGTTTGGGCGCAGTACCAAACTTTTTCACCAGATGACAGCCAAGCTCCATTACTGACCATATAAGGGCGCCGCCATTTCCATATGGTTTGAGTGATCTGAAATATATATTTCCATTATTTTCATACAATTTATGAAGTAGACATCCTATTCAGAAGTATGGGAAGTTTGGCAGATGTGGATATGAATTCAACCTCTTATAAAAAGAACACTCAGGTACATTATAGCTCGCCGCCGCATCACAAATGGTGAATCTATTATTATTATTTTTTTTATATTCAAAACATTTTCAGACCTTTTTTTCTAAAATAATTTAATGGATGTTATCTCTATATGAACTCTTGGCATGAAAACAAACGAGGTTTCTATCAATCTTTCATGATTTTTGATGTTTCATGTTCATTTCAAAATAAAGGTCTGAACATGCCTTAGGAGTATGAAAATGTTCTGGTTGCAAATTGATAAAATACTGCTCCTCTGTAATTTATTTTGTAAATTGAAAATCATGATAACTAGAGATTGTAAGCTTTCAAATGATATATAGTTTGTCAATATTAGTTTAGGTTTAGTATAGGAAATTACTGTTTTAAATATGTAATGGCTGTGGGCCCACCAGTGGGCCAGTGACACTTATAACATAGCAGCAAAATCTGGCACAAACTGTCCCCATTCATATTAAATAAGTATTAAATATATATTGTTTCTTATGCTCAAATACCATTAAAAAGAGTATTTTTCAGGCTAGATCAGCCCATATGCATGTGCAGTCCTAAGTGTGCATCTCAGAACACTGACTGTTTCTATGGGAACCAGAGCTTCTAACAGCAGCTGCAGTGACACAATGGATTTATTGGTGATTGGCTCTTAAGGTGACGTCCTGATTTCCAGTGATGACCACTTGGCACCGCCTGCTCTTTTAAAGGAACAACCCATACAAGCTGAGAGGGTAAGTGGCTCAGAAAGAGAGAGAAATGTGGATCACTTTGTATATTTCTATGTACTTACTCTTTAACTGTATCACTGCAGCTTCAGTCCTTAGATCAGATACCTGCCAGATCCAGGGACACTTCAAGTTGAACAGCATGTACCAGGATGGAGATGTTATACTTGGAGGACTATTTGAGGTTCACTTTTTCACAGTGTTCCCAGATCTGAGCTTCAGAACAGAGCCAGAACCACCATACTGTGAAATGTGAGTCAGACAGACAGCATAAATATAAAATAAGAAACATTTTTTACATAATTACAACAATAATACTAGAATAATAATAATAATAAGAAGAAGAAGAAGAAGAAGAAGAAATATGAATGTTAATATGCTCAAATGACTTTTTGACAGCAGTAATGCTTTCTTGACAAAAATATCTATTAAAACAACTGTATATTTAACCAAGTGTGCACCATAGAAGAGATCCATGAGTGTGAACTCTGATGTATTTACTGTGTATTAATGATTCTATTAATTTGTCATTTATTTATCTATTTTTAATCTAATTAAATGTTAACATTTATCTTGCTTTTTTCTTAGATTTAATATGGAAAGCTTTCAGCATGCAGAGACTATGGCTTTTGCAATAAATGAGATCAATAAGAATCCCAATCTGTTGCCTAATATCACTCTTGGTTACCATCTTTATGACAACTGTGTGATGCTAGGAATGGCGTTCCGGGCTGCCATATCCCTGGCTAGTGGGACAGAGGAGTCCTTCTCCAGCCTAAACTGCAATGGCCCTCCGCCGGTTATTGGAGTGGTGGGGGATCCTAGTTCAACTCCATCCATTGCAATTTCCAGTGTTCTGGGGCTGTTTCGAGTACCTATAGTAAGATGGGATGAAAAAACTAAATTAAAAAATAAAATAAAAAAAAATAAAAATAATAAAGTATGTATAATATATATATAAATACATACATACATACATACTGCCGTTCAAAGTTTGGGATTGGTAAGACTTTTAAATGTTTTATTTGTATTTATGCTCACCTAGGCTGCATTTATTTGATAATAATAATAATAATAATAAAACATACTATTGTTTATTATTACAATTTACAATAACTGTTTTCTATTTGAATATATTTTTAACAGATTTATTCCTGTGATGCAAAGCTGAATTTTCAACATCATTTCTCCAGTCTTCGGCGTCACATGATCCTTCAGAAATCATCATAATATGCTAATTTGATGCTCAGAAAACATTCATTATTATTATCAATGTTGAAAACAGTTGTGAAAATATTTTTTCAGGATTCTTTGATGAATAGAAAGCTCTAATTCATTTATTTGAAAAATAATATTTTGTAACATTATAAATATCTTTACTGTAACTTTTGATCAATTTAATGCATCCTTGCTGAATAAAAGTATTGATTTATTTTACCCCCCACCCCCCCCACCCCCACCCCTCTACAAAACGGTTATTTTAAATTGTAATAATATTTCACAATATTACTGTTTTGTTTTTTGTTTTGTTTTATTCTGTTCTGTTTGTTTTGTCTTGTTTGTCTGTTTTGTTTTGTTGTTGTATTTTTAATCAAATAAATGCAGCCTTGGTGAGCATAAGATACATAAAAAACATGTTTATAAAAACATAAAAAATATTAAAGATCCCAAACTTTTGAACGGCAATGTATATATACAGTATATATATAATGTATGCATGTATGTATGTGTGTGTGTGTGTGTGTGTGTGTGTCCTGCCTCATCTGCTTGTGTTACAAATATTATAAAGGCACTGATCATTTTTATGTTGATCATCACAAATTCACATCACAAACACCTTGTCCTCCCTCTCCATGTCCCCTGATTAGGTTAGTCACTACGCCACCTGCTCCTGTTTGAGTGACAAGAAAAAGTACCCCTCTTTCTTCAGAACGATCCCTAGTGATGCCTTCCAGGTACGGGCTATGGTTCAGATCTTGAGGCATTTTGGATGGACCTGGGTTGGTCTTCTCTACAGTGACGATGACTACGGCATCTACGCTGCTCAGTCCTTTCAGCAGGAAATGCAACTGTTTGGACATTGTGTTGCTTTTTCTGAAATTTTACCCTATGATAACAACCACAGAGATATTCAACGTGTACTGGGAGTAATTCAGGCCTCTACAACTAGAGTGGTGGTTGTTATCGCCCCTTCATCCTTAGTGATACCTTTGATGGATGAGGTGGTGTTGCAGAACATGACAGGCAGACAGTGGATTGCGAGTGAATCTTGGGTCACTTCACCTGTATTTCACACACCACGTTTCCTGCCCTTCCTGGGGGGCACACTGGGCATTGCCATCAGACGTGGGGAGATCGAGGGGCTTTATGACTTTCTGTTATGTCTTCGTCCAAAAAATGATCCAATAAATAATATGTTGAGGATCTTCTGGGAGAACATGTTTGGTTGCAGTTTTGAAACAGGGGGTAAAGAGACAGATGGAGATCAAGTGAAAACAGTGTGTACAGGACAGGAGGATCTGAGCATTACAGACACAACATACACTGATGTTTCAGAGTTGAGAGCAGCTTATAATGTGTATAAAGCAGTTTATGCCCTAGCACATGCGCTTCATAACCTGATGCAGTGTGAAGAGGGGAGAGGACCATTCAGTGGGAACAGTTGTGCTGACATAACACACTTGAAACCCTGGCAGGTAAGACTCAAATATATAGCGCAGATTTACATAGAAGAAGAACTAGTCAAATCAAGTCAAGTCACCTTTATTTATATTGTGCTTTATGCAATACAGATTGTTTCAAAGCAGCTCTACAGTGATTTACATCTTTACAACTAGACACAAAAATAAAAAAGCGCAACAAATAACCTTCATATCCACAATCTGTACAGCTGGTCCACTACCTACAGAAAGTGAACTTCACCACAGGCTTTGGGGATCATGTGTCATTTGATGAGAATGGAGATGCTTTGGCCATCTATGATGTGTTGAACTGGCAGCCGAAGACAGATGGATCAATAAGTATCTACACAGTCGGTGTTGTAAATGATTGGCCAGAAACAGGGATGGTGCTCACACTGGAGGATGATGCAATATACTGGAACTTTGAGACAAAAAAAGTAAATTAACATTGCATGTTAATGTTATCTTTTTTGCAGACATAGTTTAAATTATTGTCAAAGCTGTAAAACAAATGAGAATATATTAATTGAAATGCCAAGCTTTTCATTGTGTAAAAGACATAACTGATGATGTCTCTTTCAGGCCCCACAGTCTGTGTGCAGTGAGAGCTGCCCACCAGGAACCAGACGAGCCACACAAAAGGGTCTTCCTGTCTGCTGTTTTGACTGCCTGCCATGCGGAGATGGAGATATTTCTAATACAACAGGTGAGCAGATTATTGTTGGCAAAATTTAAATGTAAATTTTTTCTTAAATTCTCACCTTCTCTCTTATTCTCACCTATAGATGCTATTGAGTGCACAGTGTGCCCAGATGAGTTCTGGTCCAATACAGATAAGGATCAGTGTGTCCCTAAAGAAGTGGAGTTTCTGTCTTATGAGGAACCTCTGGGCATCTCTCTGACCACTGCATCTCTGCTTGGCACCTGCATCTGCGCTCTTGTGATGATTGTCTTTACTCATCACCGTAACACTCCCATAGTACGCGCCAACAATTCAGAGCTCAGCTTCTTGCTGCTGTTGTCACTCAAACTGTGTTTTCTATGTGTACTGCTGTTCATTGGCCAGCCGCAGTTGTGGACATGTCAATTAAGGCATGCTGTGTTTGGCATAAGCTTTGTCCTGTGCATTTCCAGCATCCTGGTCAAGACTATTGTGGTAATAGCGGTGTTTAAGTCATCTCGGCCAGAAGGAAAAGGTGCAATGAAATGGTTTGGAGCAGCTCAACAAAGATGCACAGTTCTGATCCTAACAGCCATCCAGGTCGTGATATGTGCAGCCTGGCTATCAACTGCCTCTCCAACACCCCATAAAAATAGTTACTATATCCGCTCTATAATAGTCTATGAATGTGCTATTGGCTCAGTGGCTGGTTTTTCTATGTTGCTGGGATACATTGGACTGTTGGCAGCAGTAAGCTTCATGTTAGCCTTCCTGGCGAGAAATCTTCCAGATAATTTTAATGAAGCAAAGTTCATCACTTTTAGCATGTTGGTCTTCTGTGCCGTGTGGATTGCGTTTGTTCCAGCATATGTGAGCTCACCAGGGAAATATGCAGTGGCTGTGGAGATTTTTGCCATTTTAGCTTCTAGTTTTGGATTACTGGTGGCCATATTTGCTCCAAAGTGCTATATCATACTTTTACATCCAGAGAGAAACACTAAAAAAGCCATAATGGGAAGAGAAACACAAAATAAATAGTTTTGCATTATTGTGATGTAAAATGATGACTTCCTATTTAAAACTATTTTATTGGGTTGGGTATATTATTATATTTATTCGACACATTTGACTGCCATATTCCATCAAAACTTATCTGCTGCTCTCTGATGTGAGTAATTTCACATAGTCCTACTCACTTAAAGTGGCACTGATTTATATGCTTCACAATTAATAGATAAAATATAGCTAAATTCCAAATGGTAGAACTTTATCATCAACATAAATTGTCATATCACCCAGCCTAAAAACTGTTTCATTTTAAAGCTTTAAGGCCATAACAATACAACTTTAAAGCTGCTTTGAAACGATATGTATTGTGAAAAGCGCTACACATATAAATTTGACTATATCACTATTAATATTTATATATTATATATTAATATGTTATATGTTCACCTCTGTAAACAAGCAATTTACATTTACATCTTTTACATGTTAATCCCTGTGAAACTAAAAAGTTTGCATGTTGAAGTGAGTAGTTTTAAAATGTACATATTAATATATATTGTCAGAATTATCAAATGTAATTTACGCTTGATGTAATAAATAAATGAGGAGTAAAGATTGTTTGTCAGAATCGCTTGATTTGATTAAAAAGAGAAATCAAAGATTCTCATAGGATATATGTGATATGTTTCACAGGATCCACCACATCACCAGCCACTCTATACACATTGAATCACTCAGCTTCACCCTGTCGTTTACAATCACTGGAATACTGATTCTCTGCACCTGCATTTAATCACTAGCACTCCCTTTATAAGCAGTCACTATCCACACTTCAGTCTCATTGTTGCATCCAACGCTCACAGACTCCCTACCAGTTCTACTCACCTGAAATACCGACCTGTCTTCATTGTCTCCGTCTTTCTGCACCAGCCTCTTGCAGCCTTCTTCCATGGTACTTATCCACTTCCTCATCTGTCATCCGCTGCATCTGCAAAACAAAGTACTTAATCACCAGCAAGCTAAGTTTCACCAAACTATCAGACTGCTTGATACTCACCCATTCATCTCTCCTGCTACTTCTTTGATACCTGCAAGTAAAAGATACCTGTTTGCTACTTACCTGTCTTGTCTCCATCAGTTTTGTGACAATTGTCATTCCTATGGACATAAAATGCTTTAAAATATTAAGTCATGTGGTAACATTAAATATATGCATTTTGTTGTATCACATTCTTCTATCACATTCTTTAGCAGTTCACATTCTTAAAAGCGGAAGTAGAGCCGAGTCAGACTATAAATAAACCCAATCACATTGCGTGAGTTATGTTACAAAATAACGGAGTAGTGGAAACAGCTGGATGCTCCTGCGTAGCTGGTCCTGGTAGTTCTTGTAGCCATGCTGCTGCTGTGTTGTGGAAGGTGGGTATTTATAAATGGAGCAACACTGTTAGTGTCCCCAGGTGATGGCACATAGTATGGCGGAACTAATATTCCGTGGTTTGTTTCCCATAAGGAGGAGGCGTTAACAGATGGACCATACAAAGCTGGCATTTGCGCTTAATGTCCTTATCGTTAACTATGTACAGGTGTGCAGCGGGAATGTGTGGGTTTTGGTGGTTGGTAAACAAGGCATGGACAATGTGTTTTTAAGCTTGTGACTTTTAGTCTTCAGGCAGACCTTGTGGGGGTGAGACGTGGATTTGTGGTGAGCTCCAGATTACCTATCGAGGAATAGTGCTGCCTGGATACACTGGAGACGCAACTTTAGAGCTTGTAATGAGGAGTTGACAACAACCACGAGTGAATTGGGATCCGGATTGCCTTGGGCTGTGGACGACCGCATCTGATGAGACGAGGAATCACTTGGGGCTACTGCAAGCTAAGTAAACACTCCCACTTAATGTGACTGTTTGAATTGAAGAACATTTGATATATACCGCCAGTGCTTGCCCGTCTCTTGTCTCCCCCCTCGTTTATTGTGATCAAAGTCTTGTTAATTAGTATATGTCCAGTATAGACAGATCGCCTGTGTTGTAGTCAACGACCCACCAGCCCCACTGTAGTATTCTAGTGACTTCCATACTGGATGTGCATTATTGCTGCCTTGCCTGTGTTGTAGCCAATGACCCACCAGCCCCACTGTAGTATTCTAGTGACTTCCATACTGGATGTGCATTATTGCTGCCTTGCCTGTGTTGTAGCCAGCGACCCACCAGCCCCATTGTATTATTCTAGAGACTTCCATACTGGATGTGCTTCATTGCTGCCTTGCCTGTGTCGTAGCCAACTTCCATGAGTGCTGTTGCATTGTCCTATAAAGCCTTTGCATCATTGTACCTTGCCATTACCAGTTTGCATTACAGCTTGAGGCCTCCAGCTTTTTGCTCCAAGTGTGTAACTGTAACCCCACCATCCAGCTTGCCTCACCCCTGGTGTGTACCCGACTGAATATCGCACTCCAGCACCGCCAACGTCGCCTCCTGCCTGCCACTGTCCTGAGTCAACTGCCTGCTGACTGTTGGTGTGAAGTTTTTTTTTTTTTTTTTTTTTTTTTTTTTTTTTATTGTGGTGAAGTCTCACTTGAACCTTGGTGTGTTGTGGTGTTTTCTTTCAAAGTGTGTTCCACATTTGCAGTGGATTTCCCCAGGCCTCATTGACGGGGCCGTGTCAGACCGAGCGGCCAGCTGAAGTACCTGGGAGCGAGTCCGGCACACCTTACCGCCAGGTAATAGCCAATGTAGTGTGCTAGTGAATCATTGCAATTCAACCATTGGCAGCCAGGGCTGCACCGAAGTAACCTCTTGTTTCACCTTTCCAGTTCATCTGCCGGGGGGGACTCTTCCAGCCGGGTAGTGGCACCTTCTTAGTGGGGGAGTGTGGAGGGAACTTCTGACTAAAGCCAGGCCCAGAGACACACCGTGGCAAAGGGCGACTGCCTTGCTTTTAGAGATGCTCTTAATTGTTCGACTTCAATAAATTCTTTGTTTTAAATTATTTTGTGGGCCTCTGAACCGTATTGGTGGGTGTGGTCTGCTCCTCAGGGTAGTAGGTTGGGGTGGTCGTGCATTAGAAAGATCTATTTCCAGATATCTGCCCAACTGGGACCCACCGCGCAAGAACTCTGGAAGACAAGAAGTGGAAGCCGGTCTTAGCTGACTGCCATCGGATTGACAGCATGTCGCTATGCCATCACAGAGAGAGGTTAGAGTGCGACATCCATCAAACTGACAGTTTTATGACCCTTAAGCCCCGCCCCCTTTTTGACCGTGGGAATTTTCCCACGCTAGCCCCGCCCCTTTCTACCCCCTCCCTCCCACCTCCGGACAGGTCACGTGACCGTGAGAATATTCCCACGCTTGCTCCTCCCATATGGGTGTGAACAGAACCAGGGATATATTATAAATTAAATTATATATTAAATTATATATTTAATAATATAAAACATTGTATAAAGTTAAAATAAAATACACATGTGTTCTCACACATTTGTAAAACACATTAGTTGCACATTAAAAACTTTAAAATGTCAATGACAAAAGTTTAATTTGCATTTTCTTAAAGATATCAAAATGTAAAAAAGCTATCAAACATTAAAACATATCAACCATTATGTTAAAAATCACAATATTAAAAAACAAGTATTAAAAACTGACTTTGTTGAAAGAAGAACAAAAGTTTTTTATCCGTCTCCAAAGGCTTAGAGCTTTTAACTCCAAAATCCGAAAAAAGCGAATAGTTCTATTTTCTAACATACATTTAAAGAAAAAGCTGTACTTTCACAATTACATTGTGTTTAAAGGTGTATAAAACATTGTTTAAAGTTTAAATTATATTTTCTTAAAGATATCAAAATGTGTTAGTATTAAAACATCTAAAACAACATTTTATGTTAAAACATAAACCGTGGGAAATTTTCCCAAGATCCACATTAAAACATCTAAAACAACATGTATTAAAATTATACCGAGCAAATAGTTCTATTTTCTAATACATTTGAAGAAAAGTTGTACAATCACAATTACAAGAAAAAGCTGTACTTTCACAATTACATTGTGTTTAAAGGTGTATAAAACATTGTTTAAAGTTTAAATTATATTTTCTTAAAGATATCAAAATGTGTTAGTATTAAAACACCTAAAACAACATTTTAAAGATGTTAAAAGTTTAAATTATATTTTCGTAAAGATATCAAAATGTGTTAGTATTAAAACATCTAAAACAACATTTTATGTTAAAACATAAATGTTAAAACATTGAAAAAGCAATATTCAGCTCCGGACCGTGGGAATTTCCCATGGTCCCCTTCCCTACAAACATCCCCACCCCTCCCCACTTCTGTATTGTTTAACAGATAACATTATGACAATGTATATTAAAACTTTAAGAAATGTACAATAAAGACAACTTTGTTGAAAGAAGAACAAAAGTTTTTTATCCGTCTCCAAAGGCTTAGAGCTTTTAACTCCAAAATCCGAAAAAACGAATAGTTCTATTTTCTAACATACATTTAAAGAAAAAGCTGTACTTTCACAATTACATTGTGTTTAAAGGTGTATAAAACATTGTTTTATCCAACATTAAGGGTATATCCGGAACCATAGGTTTAGAGATTTTATTTACAAAAGTTACAAAGTCTCGTGAGGAGTTCAGCAAAAAGCGTCCACACGGTTACATCCCAAAAGTTAGACTGACCTCTGTGACATCTGCACTGTAGCCACAGGTAGACCACTCCCACCCTAGACCCCTCCCACCCCTAGAGACCACCCACCCCTAGACCCCTCCCACACCTAGACCCCCTCCTACATCAAGATCCCTCCCAAGCCAACTATGTTTTGCTTTAATTAAAAAAGAGTTTTGTTTTCCGCAATCATTTAAAAACTTTTTAAAAACAATGCATGTATAAAGTTAAAATACAACGGTTTAGTATTCGTACGTTTACAACGTTATCTGAAAAAGCTAGAACTAATAGCTAGATTTTAGTTAAAAATACATAGGTGTAGGCTAGTATTTAAAACGCTAGGCCTATCAGAAAAATGTAGACAATAATGTCTTACGTATACAGATTTTAAACCCTGTTAAAAACAAAAAAAGTCAACGTTAAATAATTTAAAACAAGTTATAGAATGTCTTTCACGAACAACTTTTAAAGATGCCAGAAAAATGGTAAATTATGTTTCAAACGTGAACAACATATCAAACAACAACAGTTAAAAAATAATACATAAAGTGAATAGTTTTAAGCAAAACTTTTTAACATTACAATTCGCTATAAAGTTTTGTATAGATCTTAGCTAAAATAGATCTTTCACTGTCTCGCAAAGCATCCTTGCGCTCCGAAAGCACAACACGAATGAGAAATCGGTCTGTGAAGCGAGTCTCCGCCCACCTAAAAACTTTGCCAATGCAAATACACATGTGTAGAGGTATAGCTACAGATTTAAATCTTGGTAAAAAAGGCTTAATCAAAACAACATTTTAAATTTTTGTACATTTAATTTAATTTAGTTATTAATCCGGTATTTGATCTTTCTAGCCTAATATTGTTTGATGTGTTATGCCTAAAGCAATATAATCTTGTATTGCTTAATATTAATTGTAACTGTTATATAGTTACGGTTAGGGTTTGACTTATGGTTAGTTACTTGTAACGTAATTTACTGTTATTACTATTAAGTAAATGTAGTAACGTATAAATTTGTCACCTTATAATAAATGTTACCAGGAATTCTTAAAAGAACCAACTTTTCTTTTTGTTATAACTGACAAACTGGAAGGTAGACAAATATATTCCACCACAAAGTTTATTCACAATAATCCAACAGATGGAGTGGCAAGCGGTGACAATTAGGAACACGTAAAACTCAACAAGCTCCTAGAACTGAAAATAACTGAACACATGGTGACAAGTGTAAATAACATTTCAATAATACTTTTCCACTAAAAGAGTACGACCTTTAGAATGTGTGTTTGGATTTGTTATATTTAAAATGTATGTACATCACAAGTAGTCTAATATTACCAACTAATGTTTACACATAACAAATGTAATAGAAATACAGTTACACATACACGTAACATGTACAGAAATCATATGGAAAATAACATCAATCAAATGAGTTTGTTTTAAAAATAACAACAATCAAATTAAAAAAAAAAACGAAATTTACCTTCTCATAAAAGGACCATGTAATTCTCTCAATATTCTTTGAACAACGTTTAGATTTTCAGAAATGAATGACAATGCAATTGTTAACATTTGTTGATCGCTTCTCACCTGTTCAATCTCCTGATGAACGCTTAATAGCTCATTCCGTAATTGTCTGTTTTCGTCCAATAATTGCCCGTGGCAGATCCCAAAAAATTCAACACTGTTCCTTAACTCATTCGTGTGTTGATTTTGGTGATCTAAAATTCTATGAAGAATCGTTACGACGTCTCTTTGCGATTCTGATGTAATCTCCTCCATATGCTGGTAGGTTAATGGTTGTGCTACGTTACCTAAAATACCCAAAACATTTCTATTGATACTGCGTAATGTATCATAACTCAGTCTGTGAAGATCTCGTTCGTTGAATAATGGGGTATCGTTCCGTACAGAGTTATCCTCATCGGAGTTTGACGATTCCGACACAGAATCGCTGACTTGACACAACACGGCTGCTTGGGAATCCAGGAATATTTCCAATTCTCTTTCGGCGTAATTTTGTTCTAGGATCAAACATAAAAATAATTTATTAAATGAAATGTTTAATAGATAAAATACAATAAATGTATAGCGACTTACCGGTATATTCCGATGAGTTTACACTGGGACTGGAACACAGGTAATGTGAACCCGCGATCCGTTTTCTATAAGCATCTCCAGAAGCCCCATGGTAATCAGACGTGGACAGTAGGTCTACAGGAATGCTTTGTTCTGGAAAATAACATTTATTATTTTAAAATTCAATGAATAAAAATATTATGATAAGACAAAAATAAATACCCTAAATATAACGTACCCTCGTCAGGATAGTGTAATTGGCTATCATTAATCGAATCATATTCTCCGTAAACATCTCGTAGCCGTTTCACGCCTCGTCCGGATACACGGAAATTCATGCGCTCGGTAGAAGTTATAGGCCCGTAGCTGCACGTTGGTTCCTGATCTGATTGTCCGTAGGCATACTGTTCAGGGGTGGAAGATGGGGTTATGTCCTCGTAGGCCGACACACCGGGAACATCAACCAATGTAGATAACTCCGCAGCATTGATAGTGTTGTGAGCCAACAAGACACCGAAAGTAGCCTACTTATTTAATTCCATTCCAAATACATGTTTATCAGTTTTTTTTTTTTTTTTTTTTTTTTTTTATTTTTTTTTTTATAAAAATTACATTGCATAACCCATAGAGATCGCACTGAGATAGTTTGGGAATATTACCACATAACGTATACACATAAAACATAATATCAGTGTTTTATTAAAATCAAACCTTTTAAAAGAGAACAATACATCATGGTTGTTTACTAACCAGCATGCATCTCGCCCGTGATCACCTCCAGTGGAATTCTAACGGAACTGCAGCCAGTCCAGAAACCGGAAGTAAGCAGAGAGTGCCAATTCTCTTCCTATTAGACATTCTCTGGTTCAACCCTGAAACCATAGCAGTGCAGCTCTCGCGGTACTTTGTTGGCATACGTCACAGTCATGTGGAGTCGGTGTGATGCAGGCTCAAAATTGGTCTATGGTCGTTCTAGTTGTTATGGAATTCCGGCAGTTCTAGTGTTAACTTATTTCAATGGTGTTTTAACATTTTACATAATGAATGAAATGCTATAAGACTGATGTATTTTAACACAATGAAATTACAACTGTCTTCTTTAATAAATGACGATGATCACTACTCTGAATATGTTTTTATTATTATTATTTACATTGAACAAAACAAAATGCTCTGATTGTCTCAGATAAATGTCTTCTGTTACAATTCACATAAAAAATCACAAGTACCCGACAAAAGTAAAATGTAAAATTCTGTTCAAAAATGTTATAGGGTTTATAGGGTGACGATTTCCTATGGTAAAATAAAACCATACAAGTGTAGTCTGAGTCGTTGTGCGTTCTTAAATCTGATTCACACAACGAAAATACAATAATTGATTTTGAGACTATGTTTTGAAAAAGATAGACATATTGCCATGTATGTGCAACACTAGGAAGATATGTGTTTATTAAAAACTCTGAACCCTATCTGTTTGTAACTTTACAGGTAGGCTATATTAAAAAAGTTCTTAGCTACTTCAGGTGTGGATTTATTTCGTAACACCTCGTACAGCCACATTTCAAGAAAAATATCAATAATAGTTAGAATATATTTAAAATTGACGTTCTCTTTAGAGAATGCATGTATACAGACAGATCTGATAATCTTACGCCATATTCCTGTAACACAGTCTGTTTTAATCTATCTTTATAAGCACCAGAATCCGAAGGATAGTCAAATATCTTTATTAGTTCTGCCATGTAGGCGCTATGAGATTTCAATCAATAAGAATCAATCATGTTACAAAGTTGTACATTATTTTATTTTAGAATATAAAAGTCAGAAACATTTTTATTTCACAATATAAAAGTCACAAACATTTTTCACTACATAAGTTACAAAACATTTCCAAACAACAAAAATGTAAGAAGTAGAAAGTTAAAAACATGTATAATATGAATTATATCACAAACAAACAAAATTTAATTTCACAGACATTTCAAATTCTTCTCCATGATGCATTCACCTAAAATATAAAATCATTTTACAAACATTTTTAATCATTTTACAAAACACTCAAGGACATATTATATATTGTCCAAACAAAAGGCAAATTTATACGTGTATTTTTTAAAAAAGCAGGTTACATTGACAAATTATATAGTCTATTATCCACACAAAAAAATAAATTTCTAGAATGACACGCAAAATAGACTTGATAATCCGGTGACCTGTGAGTTCCATGGCATCCGACCGTCTCATCGACAGACGTGTCTGGGGTCTCGGCCACTGTGGCAGGTGTTTCCAACTCCATACCTTGTAAGGAACACCAGTTTGTGATATCCAAGTTCAGTACAGAATTTATTTAGCCAATCGACGCTTTTCTGAGGTAATCCATTTGTCATAATAGGTAATCCATTTACTGCATCCGGTAATCCTTTTGGTACGTATCCGTCGTAGCTCCCAGGGGTTGGAATGATGATGAAGAAGAGTCACCTCCTTGAGTCACGATACGTTTGAATGAATCGGCTAGTCCAGAGAGTAGTTTCTTAATGTTTGTAGATCGTGGGAGGTGTTATCTGGGAGCCCCGCCTACACGGGACCTCCCACTCGGGATGCAAGAGCTTCACTTTAATGTTGCTGTAACGCTCATACGCGCTGGTCCACTGGAAAAACTGATTGATCTTGGAAAAAATCTCAGCCATCACAGGTAGATCCTTCCATTGGAACATGAATTTCAGATCATATAATTTTAAATGATCTTTTTCAGATATCGGCCAGGTGAATTCTGGGTACGTTCCAAAGTCGCTACACAGAATATAAACATAGTCGTCCGAATGTTTATTTACCTGGTCAGCCAGAATTCGGTATCTAGTACCCATTGTTAATCCTGCCCACTCACCAATAAAAAGGGGCGTGTCCTTACCTTCCTGTAAATCTGGCCATACTTTTGAGTAGAATAAAAACCAATCTCTTTCAGTGAATTTTAATGCTGGATCATCCGTTGAATTCATGGTGAATCTCTCATTGTTATCCACGTTAAAAAATCTGACTTCTCTGTTGATTTTGTCATAATCATATGTACACGCACGTCCTTCAGACAAGTGAAAAGTATATTTCACAGAATCTGCAGGCTCGTGAAGAAATCGCGTTAAACATGGCCCATGGGTTTCCCGTTTTTTTCGTGGTGCTAAAGTCAAATCCTCCATAGCATCAGTAATCCTTCTCTCAGGTGTTTTCGGTGCCGCAGTAGCCATTGCAGGTTGTCTGGTATGCAAAATCAGAAGCATCTCTAGTAGTGCTTGAGTTCCTTTTTAAACTCTGTCACACTGTGGGAGGGAATTCCCACGTGATGTAACCATCGGCGTCATTTTTTTACGCACACCTTTAAATCGCAACAGACCTCTCACCTTTGAGAGGCGTGTTAGTGGGTGGAGTCTGTGTCACGTTCTGGCCCGTTAATGTATATGTCATTTAAGTTCGGACACTGTGCTGAACGGTCACTTTTCACGATAGGGTGTCTTTGTTGTCTCCCCTAGTGATTTGGTCTTTTGAATCTTACACAAATGTTTGGACACACGTGATTCGTGTATAAAGATGATTTTTTAAAGTTAGTCCATAAGCGCAACTATTTACACACATACGAAGTAGGAGAATAACTCCTACTTGTGAACATTCCATTATCTGTTTATCTGGGGTCTGAGACTAGCCTTACCTCATATGTTTCTTTAATTTGTGGAGGATGTTGAAGTGTTTTAGTTAAAAAAGGTATTAGTTAATAACAAACAAACAAACATTAAAACATTAAACCCCAATGGATCCATACTATTAATACATAAAATATGGTATAATTACAGTTTGAAAATGACTTCCATAATATTTTCTTTTAGTAAAGTCGAGCATCCAACACAAAGTTCTGTGTTTGTGGGTATGATCTCACAAAGATTACATCAATATTACTTTTCTCGAACACAACATGTATGGACTATGTTTCGTTATCTAGGCATAACACATCAAACAATATTAGGCTAGAAAGATCTAATACCGGATTAATAACTAAATTAAATTAAATGTACAAAAATTTAAAATGTTGTTTTGATTAAGCCTTTTTTACCAAGATTTAAATCTGTAGCTATACCTCTACACGTGTATTTGCATTGGCAAAGTTTTTAGGTGGGCGGAGACTCGCTTCACAGACCGATTTCTCATTCGTGTTGTGCTTTCGGAGCGCAAGGATGCTTTGCGAGACAGTGAAAGATCTATTTTAGCTAAGATCTATACAAAAGTTTATAGCGAATTGTAATGTTAAAAAGTTTTTCTTAAAACTATTCACTTTATGTATTATTTTTTAACTGTTGTTGTTTGATATGTTGTTCACGTTTGAAACATAATTTACCATTTTTCTGGCATCTTTAAAAGTTGTTCGTGAAAGACATTCTATAACTTGTTTTAAATTATTTAACGTTGACTTTTTTGTTTTTAACAGGGTTTAAAATCTGTATACGTAAGAAGACATTATTGTCTACATTTTTCTGATAGGCCTAGCGTTTTAAATACTAGCCTACACCTATGTATTTTTAACTAAAATCTAGCTATTAATTCTAGCTTTTTCAGATAACGTTGTAAACGTACGAATACTAAACCGTTGTATTTTAACTTTATACATACATTGTTTTTAAAAAGTTTTTAAATGATTGCGGAAAACAAAACTCTTTTTTAATTAAAGCAAAACATAGTTGGCTTGGGAGGGATCTTGATGTAGGAGGGGGTCTAGGTGTGGGAGGGGTCTAGGGGTGGGAGGTCTCTAGGGGTGGGTGGTCTCTAGGGGTGGGAGGGGTCTAGGGTGGGAGTGGTCTACCTGTGGCTACAGGGCAGATGTCACAGAGGTCAGTCTAACTTTTGGGATGTAACCGTGTGGACGCTTTTTGCTGAACTCCTCACGAGACTTTGTAACTTTTGTAAATAAAATCTCTAAACCTATGGTTCCGGATATACCCTTAATGTTGGATAAACCTCTGGTCTTGGATATACCTTTTGGATATATATTTGGATATACCTCTGGTCATGGATATATCCTTGTTGTTGGATAAACCTTTGGTCTTGGATATACCTTCTGGATATACATTTGATGTGGTAAATACCATCGGATATACCTTTTGGCTCTCTTTCAACAAACGGATTTACAAAAACGTAAGGATTAGTATTTTTAGATACTGTGATTTTTAACATGGTGTGGTTTTAATATTATGTGTTTGAGACACTTTTTAAACTAGTTTGTGTTTTATGTAACAGTTTTACAAATACTGTATGGATGGATGCACTTACTTTTCTGTAAATTATTGATTTTTAACATCTTAACTCATTTTTAATAACTCTTTTAGAGAAAAATGCAATTTTAACTTATTTCATTAATGTTTAACATCTTTAAAATGTTGTTTTAGACGTTTTAATGCTAACACATTTTGATATCTTTACGAAAATATAATTTAAACTTTAAACAATGTTTTATACACCTTTAAACACAATGTAATTGTGAAAGTACAGCTTTTTCTTTAAATGTATGTTAGAAAATAGAACTATTCGTTTTTTCGGATTTTGGAGTTAAAAGCTCTAAGCCTTTGGAGACGGATAAAAAACTTTTGTTCTTCTTTCAACAAAGTTGTCTTTATTGTACATTTCTTAAAGTTTTAATATACATTGTCATAATGTTATCTGTTAAACAATACAGAAGTGGGGAGGGGTGGGGATGTTTGTAGGGAAGGGGACCATGGGAAATTCCCACGGTCCGGAGCTGAATATTGCTTTTTCAATGTTTTAACATTTATGTTTTAACATAAAATGTTGTTTTAGATGTTTTAATACTAACACATTTTGATATCTTTAAGAAAATATAATTTAAACTTTTTTCATTAATGTTTTAACATCTTTAAAATGTTGTTTTAGATGTTTTAATACTAACACATTTTGATATCTTTACGAAAATATAATTTAAACTTTTAACATCTTTAAAATGTTGTTTTAGGTGTTTTAATACTAACACATTTTGATATCTTTTAAGAAAATATAATTTAAACTTTAAACAATGTTTTATACACCTTTAAACAATGTAATTGTGAAAGTACAGCTTTTTCTTGTAATTGTGATTGTACAACTTTTCTTCAAATGTATTAGAAAATAGAACTATTTGCTCGGTATAATTTTAATACATGTTGTTTTAGATGTTTTAATGTGGATCTTGGGAAAATTTCCCACGGTTTATGTTTTAACATAAAATGTTGTTTTAGATGTTTTAATACTAACACATTTGATATCTTTAAGAAAATATAATTTAAACTTTAAACAATGTTTTATACACCTTTAAACACAATGTAATTGTGAAAGTACAGCTTTTTCTTTAAATGTATGTTAGAAAATAGAACTATTCGCTTTTTTCGGATTTTGGAGTTAAAAGCTCTAAGCCTTTGGAGACGGATAAAAAAACTTTTGTTCTTCTTTCAACAAAGTCAGTTTTTAATACTTGTTTTTTTAATATTGTGATTTTTAACATAATGGTTGATATGTTTTAATGTTTGATAGCTTTTTTACATTTTGATATCTTTAAGAAAATGCAAATTAAACTTTTGTCATTGACATTTTAACAGTTTTTAATGTGCAACTAATGTGTTTTACAAATGTGTGAGAACACATGTGTATTTTAACTTTTATACAACGTTTTATATTATTAAATATATAATTTAATATATAATTTAATTTATAATATCTCCCTGGTTCTGTTCACGCCCATAAGGGAGGAGCAACCGTGGGAAAATTCTCACGGTCACGTGACCTGTCCGGAGGTGGGAGGGAGGGGGGTAGAAGGGGGCGGGGCTAGCGTGGGAAAATTCCCACGTCAAAAAGGGGGCGGGGCTTAAGGGTCATAAAACTGTCAGTTTGATGGATGTCGCACTCTAACCTCTCTCTCATCACCATCCCTGGTTGCAGTGAGGCACTGATTTGGGCCAAACTACCAGCCCGAACGTATGGACTGGATGACTGCGTGGTCGTGGGGCCGCATGGTGGGAGTTCAAACATTGAGGTAGCCCGCACCCTTGCCACAGTGCACCAGGGCCGTGTCCCAGTGAGGGTGCGAAACGTCAAGTCATCTTCATATATATAGCGCTTTTAACAATGTAGATTGTTTCAAAGCAGCTTTACAGAGATAAACGTATAATTTAAAGTAACAGAGATTATTTTGGCTTTATAGCGGTTCTTTAATAAAGTTATTTTCCAGCTAAAGTTAGTTTTGATTGATTCGCTTCCGTCGCAACGATCATTTATTAAATTTGGGGCTGCTAAGACGACACAATTCTCTCTACACAGACTTTAAACGTGAACCTGTGATAAACGCTGATGGTGTTCACATGCACATTAAGAATTGGTTCTATAGTTATGTGCGTTTGAATATATGTGTGCAGGTTTGTAATTCCCTACAAACCAAGCCTAAACAAAGTACTGGTTTTTCCTTATAAATTTTGATACAGAATTTTATTTTATTTTGTCACTTCGGGGTAGGTACGCAAAACGAATTTTCCCGACAATGCTTTATCTGTAGAGTGGTAAAGGGATCCTCCATAGGGAGAGACTAGTTGGCACTTCAGCACTGCGTTGTCATCGGGTCCAGGCGAAGGTCCTTCGTCAGATCTGGATACGGCTTGGATCTGGCAGGATGCAGGAAAACCTCGGGATAAAGAAAGACACTAAAATTAGCGTAGATGCCATTCTTATGATGTAACGAGTACATCAGGATTTATGGGAAGTGTTCCCGGTTCCGGCTGACCTAATCTATGCAGCCTAACATTGAATTATAGAAGTCTATAATGTATTATGTGAATGCTAGGTCAAAGAGATATGTCTAGCTTTGAACTGACAGAGTGTGTCTGCTTCCTGGACAATGTTAGGAAGACTGTTCCAAAGTTTTGATGCTAAATAGGAAAAGGATCTACCGCCAGCAGTCGATTTTGATATTCTAGGTATTATTAACTGGCCGGAATTTTGAGATCACAATAGACGTGAAGGACTATAATGCGTTAAGAGCTCCAAGCTGGATGGTGGGGTTACAGTTACACACTTTGACTATAATGCGTGTACTGCGGAGCTAAAACATTTCGTGCTTTGTAAGTAATCAGCAATATTTTTAAATGTATGCTATGTTTAATAGGCAGCCAATGCAGTGTTGACAGAACCGGGCTAATATGGTCATACTTCCTGGTTCTGGTAAGAACTCGAGCTGCTGCGTTTTGAACTAGCTGTAGTTTGTTTATTAAGCGTGCAGGGCAACCACCCAGTAGAGCATTACAATAATCTAGCCATGAGGTCATGAACGCATGAACTAATTGTTCTGCATTTGTCAATGAGAGCATATGGCGTAATTTAGATATATTTTTAAGATGGAAAAATGCGGTTTTACAGTTACTAGACACGTGACTTTAAAATGAAAGATTGGTATCAAAGAGCACACCCAGGTTCCTAACCAGCGACGAAGACTTAACAGAGCAGCCATCAAGTGTTAGACAGTATTCTAGATTACGTGAGGAAGTTTTGTCCAATAATTAGAATCTGTTTTTTCAGAATTTAGAAGTAGGAAATTACGAGTCATCCAATTTTTTATATCAGCTATGCATTCCGTTAATTTTGTGAATTGGTAAGTTTCGTTAGGTTTTGAAGAAATATACAGCTGACTATCATCAGCATAACAGTGAAAGCTAATTCCATGTTTCCTAATGATATCTCCTAAGGGTAGCATGTACAGAGTGAACCGCAACGGTCCTAGTACTGAGCCTTGTGGTACGCCATACTGAACTTGTGATTGATAAGACATCTCTTCATTTACTGCTACAAACTGATAACGGTCAGATAAGTATGATTTAAACCATGCTAGTGCAATTCCACTAATGCCAACATAGTTTTCTAGTCTATTTAAAAGAATGTTGTGGTCAATGGTGTCAAATGCAGCACTAAGATCGAGTAACACTAATAGAGAGATACAACCACGATCGGATCAGAGCAAATCATTTGTGACTCTAACGAGAGCTGTCTCGGTACTATGTTACGGTCTAAATCCGGACTGAAAATCCTCGCAGATATCATTTCTTTCAAGAAAGGAACACATTTGTGAGGATACTGCTTTTTCTAGTATCTTTGACAGAAAGGGTAGATTCGAGATCGGCCTGTAATTGACTAATTCTGTAGGATCAAGTTGCGTTTTTTTAACAAGCGGTTTAACCATAGCCAGCTTAAAGGTTTTTGGTAGGTATCCTAGAGACAAAGACAAATTAATGATATTAAGAAGAGGATCTATGATCTCTGGGAGCATCTCTTTCAGTAGCTTAGTTGGTATAGGGTCTAACATACATGTTGTCGATTTAGATGAATTAATGAGTTTGCAAAATTCTTCCTCTCCTATAGCAATAAATTAATCAAATTTTTCCTCAGGGAGACTAAAACCCAGATAGCATGTATAATCGGCCCGAGCTCGGCTGCCCCGCGGCGCCTGCGGCTCAGACTCGGCATCGGCGTGTGTTAACCGGGCCGATTGTGGCCCGCAGCTCGCTCTGGCACATGCATTTTTGTTACGGCTGTAAAGCACTGGGCCGATTCATGTTCACCGTAACTGGTAACTCGGCTCTGCTGTATGATCTGGACAACTTCTGGAAATGACTCGGCTTAGGTTAAATCAAGGATGGTTTTAATGTAGCAATAATTAACATAAAAATTATTTTAAAATTGACGTAAATTCCTGACTGTATCTTAGGATGTTATACTCGTCGAATGTCGTTGTCCAAAACAAAATATCTGCGGTAAATAATAATAATGATAGAGTCATTTTGCACAGAGCAATTTTTAATATTTATAACCATAGCAAAAATATTTAGTTGTCATGAAGATTCTTTACGTGTATTTTAAAAATGCATGGCCGCTTGACATCACTCGCACAGTCACGGTGATTGCAGTCGCGCATCGGCTGAGTAGTTGGGTAGTCTAAAATTAACACTGAGTCTAAAATTCATTTTACTGGCTATTTCAAATGTTTACCAGCAGTGACGGTTAAACTCTGGGCGCTCGGCTCAGATGCGTTTACCGGTATGAAGCCGATTTCAACAGTTGCTGCAGCGAGCGTCAGCACGCAAGACGTGTGCACAACTTTCGGTGAGATAAAACTCAACGCCTGACTTAAAATCATCCCTTTTCGATCCTGCGTCATTACAGTGAACTTGAGGTAAGTTGTGTTCAATTTCCTTAAAAAGCATCAACATTTCACGCCGAGCTTTCAATCGAGTTACGTCGACCTACATATTTCAAACTGTTGCTGATTAAATGTTGATTATTATCGATCCGTTTAAACTTTGTTCATGTTCATTTGACAGTGCTTCCCTAGATGAAACGAAAAGAAAGAATTCAGAACTCGAATTCTATTAATTAGGACAACAATATAAAATTTTTGTCTGAGTAAAGTAGTGCAAATGGGGGTAATATGAAAGCTTTTATGGCGCGAACAAAGCTAACATTGACTAACGTTAGCTGCGCTGTTTTTGCGCTAGCAGCTCATATTTTCGTTCTGCTAGTTGGCAAAGAATTAGTTGCTAGGCTAGACACCATTTTTATTGAATGCAATTTACGTGAATAATATTTACGAGCACAGTCTTTGATCTGTGGAAGAAAATAAAGTGGAACAAATGTTAGCTGGCTTAAGGCCAATTCATACCGCACAGACAAACGCCAACAAACACGTTTTGTCCTAAAGTATGTGCACATTTTGATCCTGTAAGAAAATATTTATTTTACTTATGTAAATAGAGGAATGATGTGGGACTTTGGTCTGCTGAAAGCTGGGTCATGTCTGTTGCTGAGTGAGATCGGGACTCTTATTATGAAAATGAACTGAGGACTCTTATAACGGTAGAGGAGCAGCTGCGCCTGCGCCGGCGACCTCACAGTTGCTGGGGATTATGATTACGCTGACACGTTTGCTCCTGGTTTTACAGGTATGATACACAACATATGTTCATGCTGCAAATATTTTGTGTATTAATGTTCTGGGTTGTGAAGATCTATGTGCAGACCGTCCGCCATTTTGTGAACGCTGTGTATGACGTCGTGAAGTGCATTTAATGGCCTTTTGCACAGGGGCCTGTAACAGATGCACTCTCGACATTTAACAATATAAAACGAGAAGAAAGTTGTGTCTGAAAGCTGCAATCTTTTACTTGTATTGGTTAAAATGAATGAATATCTCGTGTTTTTCCGTGGGTGCTTGAGTTTGTCGGTGTCTGTTGGGGCAGTGTGAACATGACACTTATTTTTCATAACATTCTGAATACAACGACCAACTTTTGTTGGTGACTTTTTTTTGTTGGTGTTTGCTGGTGTTTGTCTGCGGTGTGAATTGGCCTCTAGTTGTACTTTTATGGCGCAAACTGAAATCGCACTTTATAGCTAACATCAACATTACCTTTGGCTAAATGCGGTCTGTACAGACAGGTTTGAAAAGTTTATTAGCTACCCTAGGGCTGGGCGATATGACTGAAAACTGTATCATGATGTAAGTGTTTCATATCAGTCGATAATATTGATATTTTTTATGACCTATTTAAAATAAGGACCAGGAGAAAAATATATTACATTCAACATTTTTATTTTAAACTTAACCTTCCTCTGATTATAATCCCCTCAGTTATAAAGGCAGAAATGTCAACACAACCATGGAAAGCAACACCATGGAAGACACAAAAGACAGGTCTTCTCAGGAGGCTGTGCCTACAGGTAGGAATTCTACAAAGTGATCTCTCTCAGTTTACTCTGATCTACGTACAATGTTTTGCTACTAATCTGTTATGCCTGCTTTTTCTTGTGTCTTACAGCAATTGCTAAGGAGATCCTCATCCAGCTTGATTCTATCAGAGAGCAGCAGTTGCTCATCCTGATGCAGCTCCTACAAATCTCCAGCAGTTCCAGACTTCACGCCAGACCCAACACATTTTGGGTTCCCACTTTCAACTATTGAGGAGCTACAATGTTTGGAGGAGACGTTAAAGAATCCAGAGGAGAAGAAGAATTTGGTGAGTTAAATTATGCATTAATCAGATCATTCCTAAAAGTCAGTCCCCACTCTCACTCATGCTATATTCCTTAAATAACTAATGAGGTACATGTCTTTGTTTCAGACTGTTCTCCTTGGAATGGTCGGAGGCATGACTCTTAAAGACACTGTGGGGCGGGTCCTGAAAAGAGCAATGAACACTTCGCTGGCGAGACTCATTAAAAGTGTGGTTCTGGGTGAGTGTCAGTGCTGGATAACTGCTCTGTGGTGACATCCCAGGGCTCTACAGTGCAACCTATTTATTTATTTACTGGCTGTGACGGTGACAAAGTATTTAGGAGCACCAGTGCGACTGACCTGATCAGGTTCTATGGGTGCACCCTCCATTGAAACTAGAGCTGCAACGATTCCTCGATTAAAGTTGAGCACTCGATTTAAAAAAAATCCTCAATTGCAATTTACCCGTGTTGAGTAACCGGCAAAATACCGGAAGTGGCGCATTCCACAGACGAGAATCCATGAATAACATTATTACACCGTTTTCTAAGGCTACGCGATCTATTTAAAACCATTTACAATCATAATATAGCATAGTGCTATCATGAAATCACAAAGGCTGTGATTTAGTTAAGAATATGCGCTTTTAAAAAAAAAAATGCCCCGGCAAGTCATTTTATCAAATATCGCCTTTTAATGGGTAGGTTAATTTGTCATTGATCAGAAGGTGCTCCTAAATTTTTGACTGTGCTCCTAAACTTTTTAAATTAAAAAGAAATGCAAGTGTAGAGCCCTGCATCCAAATTAAGTTTTGGTGGTTGCTGAGTAACATCACGTGGTCATGCTGCTCTCTTCTATCTTGTGTTTTTCTCAGATGCAGTCCGCCGGAATGCCCTGACCAAAGATTCTACAGAAGAGGAAACAGAGCTGCTCATCACCAGGTGGCTGTGGCTAGCCTCTGATAGGGACGCTGGCCGAAGCCAGAGGGCGAACAGGCAGACAACGTAGACAACTCAAAAATCGCGGTGGGCCAGAATTAAATGTTTCAAAGTTAAAAATGTTGATATTGGAAAATGGTATTTGAACTCCTTGATTCTACATTAATGCTGTGATATTATTTCTATTCTATTCTTTTCAATTCAAATCTGTTATTAAAAAGTGTGTGCGTAGACTACTCAAAAACGCAGTGGGCCAGAATTAAATGTTTCAAAGTGAAAATGTTGATATTGGAAAATGGTATTTGAACTCCTTGATTCTACATTAATGCTGTGATATTATTTCTATTCTATTCTGTTCTATTCTATTCTTTTCAATTCAAATCTGTTATTAAAAAGTGTGTGTGCGTAGACAACTCAAATGCAGTGGGCCAGAATTAAATGTTTCAAAGTTAAAAATGTTGATATTGGAAAATGGTATTTGAACTCCTTGATTCTACATTAATGCTGTGATATTATTTATATTCTATTCAAATCTGTTATTAAAAAGTGTTTATCCTATTTTTGTAGTGTGGTCCAATAAAAAATGCATTAAACATGAAACCTGTCTTCCTTGTGCTGTTTTACTTTGTTTATCTTGCATAAATAACGGCTGCTAAGCAATTTTAGTATTAACCTGATATGAATGGAAATCATAGTTCAAAGTTCAAATAAGCCCAAATAAGGAACGGGATTGGAGGCGAGCTTACGTCCTCTCACTCGGGTTTCCGCAATCGGGCCGCGTTAAAACCGAGCGCTCGGCCGAGTGTCTTTAGCCTTAATCGGGCCGCGTTAAAACCGAGCGCTCGCAGAGCAATCGGACCTAGATTCATGCCGAGGATTGGCCGATTGTTTTAGCCTTAATCGGGCCGCTTTCGGCCCGCACAATTTTTGCTAGCTGGGAATGCACTCCCTGATGCGATACTGTAGTAGACGGTTGCACAGTTATAATTTTGTCCCTGATATTATCAATCTTATAAGTGAAAGAAGTTCATAAAGTCATTACTGCTGTGCTGCTTGGAAACTTCTGGGTTTGAAGCTTTATTTTTCGTTAGTTTAGCCACTGTTTCAAATAAATACCTAGGATTATGTTTATTTTCTTCTAATAGGGTTGAAAAATAAGCAGATCTAGCAGCTTTTAAAGCCTCTCTGTAAGTAATCGAGATCTCCTTCCATGAAATCCGAAATACCTCTAGTTTTGTTTTCTTCCAGTTGCGCTCCATTTTTCTGGCTGCTCTCTTAAGGCCTGAGTGTGCTCGTTGTACCACAGCATTGGACTATTTTCTTTAATCTTCTTTAAGCGCAACGGAGCAACTGTGTCTAAAGTGCTGGAAAAGAGAGAGTTAAAAGTTTCTGTTGCAATATCAAGTTCTTCTAAGCTATCCGGGATGCTGAGATGATGAAACTGATGAGGAAGATTATTGATAAAGCAATCTTTAGTGGCAGAAGTGATAGGTCTAACATATTTATAACATGGAGTTGGCTTTGCAGCATTGGCTAAATGTAATTTAAATGAGACTAGTTAATGATCTGAGATGTCATCGCTCTGCTGCAGAATTTCAACGGCATCAACATCTATTCCATGTGATAATATTAGATCTAGAGTATGATTACGACAATGAGTAGGTCCTGACACGTGTTGTCTAACTCCAATAGAGTTTACAATGTCTTTAAATGCCAATCCCAGTGCATCCTTTACATTATCTATGTGTATATTAAAATCACCAACAATTAGTACTTTATCTGCAGTCAATATTAATTCTGATAGAAAGTCAGCAAATTATTTGATAAAATTTTTATGGTGCCCTGGTGGCCTGTATACAGTAGCCAGCACAAATCTCAAACATGATTTATCGTTTACACTATATTTTTACATTTAGCACCAACACTTCAAAAGAAGTATATTAAAAACTTGATTTCTTAGTGGTTTTGAAAATATTACTATAAATTACAGCAACACCTCCTCCTTTGCGTTTCAGACGAGGTTCATGTTTATAACAGTAATCTTGTGGGGTTGACTCATTCTAAGTAATGTGCTGTGTTTGACAGAAACCTGGCTAAAACCAAACGATTACATCTAGGTTATTATCTGAAATCATATCATTAACAAGTGCTTTTGGAGTAAGGGATCGAATATTCAGCAACCCAAGCTTTATCATTTGCTCATCTGTATTATATCTGTTTTTTATTTGTTGAACATCAATTAAATTTTTAACCTTAGATGGGTTTGGACGTTTTTTGGATTTCCAAATTCGGGGAACAGACACAGTCTCTATATGATGATATCTAGGTGAAAGAGGCTTTATGTGATGGGATTTATCTGACCTTGGTGACGCGAGGCCGCTAGCAGACGGTCAGTTAAGCCAGTCTGTCTGCTTCCTGACCTGGTGCCCAATTTGTCATATTTTTTTTATCTCTAAGACTATGAGCCAAATGATAAGAGAGAAGAGCAGCATCATCCCAGGATGGATGAATACCATCTCTTTTCAACAGGTCAGGTTTGCCCCAAAAACTTTTCCAATTGTCTATGAATTCTATATTATTAAGAATTCTATATCAAGAAACGTGCAGCCATACCCTGTGACTATCTATCGGCATCAAGGGCTTGTCCAGGTAACCACTGTGGGGGCTGAACAGGTGAGGGAGGGGAAAGACATCCACTGCACGCTGGTGAGTCCAGGGGTGGTCGAGGTTGGGGTCATCCAGACCGGACTAGGGGTAGATGGGGTACATTGGGGTACATTCTTTATTGTCACTAAAGCATATACACGAGTATCGAAGTGAAGGTCTTGGATGCAATTATGTTGTGACAGGAAAGACCAGAATCCACAAAACATTAACTGCATAATATACATGTAATGCACAGTATTCTCATGATATACATTACTATACAAAATGCACAATTACAAATACAGAATACATTTTAAATGTTGCAATGATTCTTTGAGCAGTTCCTGTTGCAGTACAAGTAACAAAGCAGTGACTGGACACAAGCAGTGCAAGGATAGTCCACCCAAAACATGAGCATTCTCTCATCATTTACTCACCTTCATGCCATCCCAGATGTATATGACTTTCTTCTTCATATAAACATAGACAGAGTTTTAAGGAAATAATCCATCTTGAGTCCATATAATACAAGTAGATTGTAACCCCTGTAAGATTTTTAATAGTTAAAACAGTTTACATTATTATTATTTTATCTAGCCTATTGTTTGACTTCAGAAGACATTGATTCATCCACTGAGGTCGCATGGATTACCGTCATGCTCACTGTGTGTGGTTTTTAAAGCGTCTTTAGGACTCGCAGAGATGGATTACTTTCCTTACAATCTTAATTCGTGTTTATCTGTAGAAAGAAAGTAAAATGCATCTGGGACAGTATGAGGGTGAGTAAAATAAGTGAGAATTGTATTTTTGGGTGAACTATCCCCTCAACATTCATATGCTATTGGTATGCTAATCCAAGATCAGCATAGATTAATAAGAATAAAGTTACACCTCTTGTGTACTTGCGAACTATGTTTGTTTTAATCTAGAGGAAATTGAAATATTTGCTAGTTTATATTAAAATAAATCAGGTGTCTGAAGATCAAGATCCCAGTCATTCAAAGGTGATGTGTCTGAACAAAGTAAGATTATTGTCTGACAGGGACAGTGGATCTCTGGTACTATCACTCCATCCTCTGTGTCAGCATCAGAATTTTGTTTATGGAAAAGTTGCTCCACTCCCTGGAAAATGAGAGAAGAAATGTATTATAAACTAACAATACAAACTGCTTTGAACTCCCCATACAGTAACAAGTTGCAGACTTAAAATATTTATTATATATATATTTAAGGGATTTTACAGTACTAAATATTTACCTCGGAGTCAAGCGGCATTTATCATCTGTAATACTGTTGTGTAACCAGTAGATGGCTGTATTGCCCTATATATAAACATATGGATGTGTATTCCCTAGTTGCTGGATGTTTTCAGTCATAATTACTTGCATGTATTAAGTTTTTAATGTGGACATATATTTATTATTAAAGACTATTAAAGATTTAACATTTGTCAAAGAAATGTTCATTTGAAGTGCACTTTTTTTCATTATTATTAGTCAAATGGACACAGAAAAAGCAATTTGTTACTCATATACACAGTGGCGGACTGGCACCAAAAAGAGGCCCTGGCAATTTTAGCAGAGAGGCCACATTTGTCTTCTCAAGTCATCTGCAACCAACAAAGAAACATAACATTACACAAACAACACACTCCAACAGAACATAATATAATAGCTTAACCAAGACATGAAAAATAAATGTTTTACCTTCATGTGGTTACAGTAGCAGGTTGCGCAATAATTTGTTTTTCTCTGCCACTCTGTCAATCACATCATCTGTATCCAGTCTCATGAGGATCTCCTTCTCTGTTGCCATCAACATGAAGGCTTCCAAATTTTCCTCTCGCATTCTGCTCCTTAGACGACTCTTGATGAACTTCAGTGTCGAGAAGCTTCTTTCACATGCCACTTGTGTGCAGGACAGGGTCAACAAAAATTTGTAGGCCAACTGTATTTTGTGGTATGCATGTGAAAAAAACTTCAGCTGCTGGAGGAGGAAGTAGCAACACACAGCACAGTTCCTGCAGGCTGTGCATCTTTTGCTAACTAGATCAATTTCCTCCATGTCCTCCTGATTGTCTTCTTCCTCAGAGGTAAGAGACTGTGACTCTCTGGTTGTGTACTCACTGAGAGGGGACTTTTTAATAGTGTTCCAGTGGAGGGCCAGACTGCACAACTCAGACTGTAAATGTTCAACTGTTGCATCTTCATCAAATGGAATGAGGCATTTACTTATGTCCTCAAGTGCATTATGAGGGAGTCCATTTGAATTTATTTCTGGAAAATGAAGCGGATCAAGTAGTGATAAGTCAGCATAAAGTTTCCCGTGCTGCAGGAAGCGGCGGTGCATACATTCAGAGACTGTATCAAGAATGATGTTGTGAACATTGATCCTGTAAGCTGTCAGTGAGTCTTCAGTTGTGTTTTCTTCATCGGTAGACTCTCCTGGCATTGTTTTTCTTTTTTTCATCCGTTTTGATGGCAGTGAAGCCTGCACTTCCATCTCAGAATCCACATTTTGGAATCCACCATTAGCCCATTTCACAAAATTGTCTGCTGCGTCTTTCACTGTGTCAAAGTCTCTGACAAAGTCTTTAAGTTTGTGGTGTGTTTCTGTCACCATGCGATGGGCAGTCAAGAGATCCATGGCATTGGTTTGGAGATACTTTGACAAAGGCGATGTGAGTGTGAAAACACGCAGGAACAACTGTGCAGTGAGAACTGTCTCATATTTGAGGAGTGACTCAATGAAGGCATGTGCTTTTACACGTACAGCTGGCTTAAACTGTGAATTGTCCTGAATTTTGGACAATGTTTCAACTAAGTCCACATACAAAGCATTCTTTGGCTGGGCAAAGGATCCAAAGATCTTCTTTAATGCAGCATCCTTTGAAGACCATCTTGTTTCCCCAATCAGGGAAATTCTTCTGTGTTGGGGGTCCTGACTTACACCTTCCCAAACATTCATTCTCTGATATGAGTCACGAAGAAACACTGCAATCTCATTAATCAACCCAAATAATGATGCTGCTGTTATCACAACCCCTGTGGTTTCAGACATAACCAGGTTTAGAACATGGGCATAACACCATATGTGCATTTGGGTTGGGACTTCTTTTGACAGCCAGGCAGAGAACCCCCTGTATTGCCCCTGCATATTTGCAGCCCCATCCGTTGAGTTTCCAATGCAGTTCTTCACATCAATTTTGCAAGTGGCCAACGTCTCCTTGAGCACTTTAAGAAAATCCTCCCCTGTTGATGACTTGCATTCAACAACTGCAAGGAGCTTCTCCTGAATGCTGCTGTCTGTTACGTAGCGAACTACAACACTGCACTGATCTTTTGAGGTTATATCTTGAGTTGTGTCTATCTGTACAGTGTACATTTCAGCCTGGATTACTTCAGTCGCAATTCTTTCCTTGATGAGTTGCCGGATAGCCTCCACAACTGAACATACAGTAGTTTTGGACATTAATGTCACTAGTGAGCCTCTTCCTTTGCTTGATTGGCTTTTTTGGATGCAGTCTTGAACATGCTGCTGCAAACAGCTGTCATATTTGCTAAGAAGCAGAACAATTTCAAGAAAGTTCCCATGATCCACAGACATGTCTGCTAATGAGTGAGCTGCCTCATTTTTACTTCCACGGTAACTGAGTGCGCGTTTTCCTATCAGTTTTACCACATCAATGACACGCTCTAGGACTTGTCGCCTCTTGCGCACCTGTTCTCGGTGAGCTGACATCATATTTGAATCCAGCAGGTTAGGAATGTCTGCCTTATTTAACCATGAAAGGTAAGCATTCACACATTCTAGATGAATATGTGTGTTTTCATGACTGTTGAGCCACTGATGTATGTCTCCAATCCTTACATCCTTGAATAAAGGCATTTGTGTCTGTCTTTTTAGAAAATGCCATACAAACTGCACAAAATAATGAGGGGTTTTCAGCATCATAACTCACCCATTTTCTTTGGGATCCATCTTTATGGCTGTAGCATTTCTTGACAGATTCCTGTGCATCAGAAGGCTGTTTTGGATGAAACTTGAAAAAAAATTCAAGTGTGGTGAATTTTGGGCGTTCAAAATAATTATATTCATCCTCCTGGATCACCTCTGTCACTGGAGCAGCTGTTGCTCTGCTTGTACTTGCAATAGCAGGTGCAGGTGTAACTGCAGCATCCATTTCTTGGCCTACAGTGTTTGCTGGTGACTGTTCTTCCTCCACTAATTCCTCCTCTTTCTTTTCCTCTTCAGACCGGCTCCCACTCTCGTCTGGCACCATGTCACCTTCACTCATGCTGCTAGCGGCAACAGCTGCAGAGCAGCTAGGAGTCCCACCGGGCTCATTGCTGGGCACAGGCTTTTTAGCAAATAACTCCACAATATTGGCGCTTTTCCCACTTTCAGCCAATAAAGCCTTACGCTTCTTCTCTCTCTTTTTTTCTGCTCCACCCTTTTCTACTCGCCGTTTTCTCATTCCTCGATCCATTTTCTTTCACTCCGTGTTGTTGATATGCTCTCATTACCCATCATTCACTTGTCATTATCTATCATCTCATCAGGTCAATGATCGCGAGAAATTCCACTGACTAAAAACATTCAAAATACCTTATAAATAGAGAGATTACATACATTTAGGCTATTTGTCCTTCACAGGAAAAATATAAATAAAAAGTCATTATTATTATTTAGTTCATAGGGCTATTATTTTTCAGAGATAGGCCGTGGTGTTTGTTTGTTTTCTTTTTTCCTTGTTTTTTTGTGGCCGCCTGCAGCTCCGCTTAATTTATTATTATTTTATTCATATTTACATTTACATTTATATTTATGCATTTGGCAGACGCTTTTTGCTGCCGGTTGCGGGCGGCCAATCCGCCAAAAGGCGGCCGCATCTCCGCTTTATTTATTTATTTAGCCTTTTTATATGGTTGTGATGAGCGCCGAGCGAGCCGCTGGCTGTGCTGCCGGTTGCGGGCGGCCAATCCGCCAAAAGGCGGCCGCATCTCCGCTTTTTTTATTTATTTAGCCTTTTTATATGGTTGTGCGCCACAAGTTGTGATGAGCGGCGAGCGAGCCGCTGGTGGTGCTGCCGCTTGCAGCCATTGCGCCAATAGGCGGCCGCTTCCTCGCTTTATTTAGCCTATTTATTTGTTTGTGATGCGGCCACAACAAGTGATGAGACCAGGCGGCCGCAGTGGCATTTGCCCACATTGCCCAATGGCCAGTCCGTCACTGCATATACATATAATAGCTTTATCAGTCATCTTTATCACACAAAAGTAATTTGAATAAATATTGCAACCAGGGTGATACTTCAAAATAATTGAGTGTTTACATATTACGAACAGAGACGTGTTCTGTGGTCAAGTCGTGTCTCTCCTCTTTCAAAAACTTTGCATCGCAAATTAATCAGCAATTGAGAAATTCAGGTTTAAATAGCTTTATTGGCATGGTAAAAAAGGCTTTACATTGCCAAAGTTGAATCAGGCAGTGATTGACAGCACCCTGGTCCTATGGCATCGGTCATTGACTGATACAGTACAGATACTGTACAGTACTCTAGCTCAATGTTGTTTGGGGTGGCTGGGGGGAAATATGATCTAATCGAAGCAAATATGATCTAATCGAAGCAAATATGATCTAATCGAAGACTGTAACCGAATGTAGATAAACAAGTCATGTAATGATTGGGCTAACAGTTAAATCAAGACAACACAGCTCAGCTGTATAATGTTATGGGCTCTCACTGAGCTCTAAAATGCCTCTCCACCTGAAAAAAGCCAGTACTGTATTATAAATAGTATTAGTATAGTATTTAAAAAAAAAAAAAATTCAGACTTACCACGAATAGGCTAACGTTATCCAGTATCCTCCTGATATAGCGATGATGACTAATGATAAATATCATTCGTCTGTACTATTCCTTCTATAAGAGATCATCTCAACAATATAGTGTAGCAGCAAATAAATACAGATATAAACTTAATATCACTAAAATGAAATAGAAAGCTGCGATTACAGACGCTCACATCCACACATAAACACACCACTGACGTCTTCACTTCCAGGTCACGAAGCTGTCAATCAAAAGCTCAGTAACCAATGAGAACACACTGCTACTAGCCCCGCCCCCACGAGAGAAATGTGTCAGAACGGCGAACGAAAACTCTGGGAGCGTAAACGAAAACTTCAGAAGCGTAAATGAAAACTCTGGAAGCGCATTTGTAAGTTCAGATCAGCGATTGGAATATGAGAAATAGTTAGCAAAACATGCAGTGTATTAAAATCGAAGTCAAAAAATTTGCCTGCGATTTTATTCTTTTTCAGTTTTAGAGATAATTTATTTAGTTTCAATTTATATTTTCATTAGTTTCTTGAAAAGCTACGTTCATTTTTATTGGCACAAGAATAGCTCCATACTTAATGCGACTGAGTTGTAGAACATTTGAAATATACCGCCAGCGCTTGCCCGTCTCTCGTCTCCCCCTCGTTTATTGTGATCAAAGTCTTGTTAACCTGTTAAGCTGCAACGCCACTTTTGAAAAATCCCCAGAAATGACATACCCAAACTAAAACAGATACAGTTCATGAACCCTTTGTACTAAAAGCACAAGTATGATCTCGTTTGAAAGCTGACACCTGGCATTTTATTGTAAATGTAGAATTAATTATTGTCGTAATGACAAAAATTGTTATAAATAGCTTCAAAGTTTTGTAAAGTTATTAGAAATTATTTTTTATGAAACATCCTCATGAAAATAAAATTGAAATTGGCACTGGAGCAATCTAGAAATGCACTACAGCTAAAGCCACATGTCTAAACATTTTATGTTTAAAATCTGAAGATAATAAGCCCAAAACTCTGTATTTAGTTAAATGTTTTTCAAGACCATGTCATGTGACTAACAGTTAGGGCTAGCTAGCATGTTAGCTTAGCACACCATCAATACACGACAATATATGAGATTAAAACCATATTTATGCTCAAAACGTACTTTATAACTCAAGCCGAATGTTTTAAATAATCTTCTGTGATCTAATTTAGCTTCAGATAAAAAAATCAGACAGAAAATATATTATTTGATAGTATTATGCACAATGATGAAGTCTATATAGATTAGCATTACATTATAAATATAATCTATTATTATAAAAATACCTGGCATGGCTTGAAGAACACAGGCAAATCAGATATCATTGCAATCATGTTTATTGTCTTCAAAACATCTTTTATCTGCATGATTACAGCCGATCTCTGTTAGCTGTGTGTGTGTTCGAGGCTTCCTGGAATGTCACATGATCATGGCTCTTCTTCATGTGCCATATATGGACTATATTACTGTGCATATAGCGCCCTCAGGCTATTGGTATGAATTGAAAACACTGTGAATTAGAATACCAAACGCTCATAAAGATTACATTGACGCATTTGGGTATAAATTCAATAAATATTATTCCTGTCTATAGAAATATGATGTGAATCTAAAAGAATCTATCAATATTTCTCCAAATCTGCACATTTTTGAGCTAAAGCCCTGAGGGACGTTGTTTTGTGTATCGCTGTCATGACGACAGCACGGGAGTTTTTTATGAATGAAAGCGGCTGACGGTCATAATTCATATTAAAGGTATCGACTCATTTTTTCATTTCATAACTCCTGACACAAATTAAGACATAACTGTCACTATGAGTTTCTCAGAATACAATAGTGGTCAAATACTGAAACTTGAGTCTTATATCTTTTTAATGATGTATAGTTTGTCAAGGTATAACATTAAATCTGATAGTAATTTTGAATTAAATAAATAAAAAACGCTTCAGTGCGCCGACGCACTGGTGAAGCTTAACAGGTTAATTGGTATATGTCCAGTATAGACAGATCAACTGTGTTGTAGTCAACGACCCACCAGCCCCACTGTAGTATTCTAGCGACTCCCATACTGGATGTGCATTATTGCTGCCTTCCCTGTATAGTAGCCAACGACCCACCAGCCCCATTGTACTATTCTAGCGACTTCCATACTGGATGTGCATCATTGCTGCCTTGCCTGTGTCGTAGCCAACGACACACCAGCCCCACTGTACTATTCTAGCGACTTCCATACTGGATGTGCATTATTGCTGCCTTGCCTGTGTTGTAGCCAACGACCCACCAGCCCCACTGTATTATTCTAGCAACTCCCATACTGGATGTGCATCATTGCTGCCTTGCCTGTGTCGTAGCCAACGACCCACCAGCCCCACTGTAGTATTCTAGCGACTCCCATACTGGATGTGCATTATTGCTGCCTTGCCTGTGTTGTAGCCAACTTCCATGAGTGCTGTTGCATTGTCCTATAAAGCCTTTGCATCATTGTACCTTGCCATTACCAGTTTGCATTACAGCTTGAGGCCTCCAGGTTTCTGCTCCAAGTGTGTAACTGTAACCCCACCATCCAGCTTGCCTTACCCCTGGTGTGTACCCAACTGAATATCGCACTCCAGCACCGCCGACGTCGCCGCCTGCCTGCCACTGTCCTGAGTCAACTGCCTGCTGACTGTTGGTGTGAAGATTGCGGTGAAGTCTCACTTGAACCTTGGTGTGTTGTGGTGTTTTCTTTCAAAGTGTGTTCCACGTTTGCAGTGGATTTCCCCAGGCCTCGTTGACGGGGCCGTGTCAGACCGAGCGGCCAGCTGAAGTACCTGGGAGCGAGTCCGGCACACCTTACCGCCAGGTAATAGCCAGTGTAGTGTGCTAGTGAATCATTGCAATTCAACCATTGGCAGCCAGGGCTGCACCGAAGTAATCTCTTGTTTCGCCTTTCCAGTTCATCTGCCGGGGGGGGACTCTCCCTGCCGGGTAGTGGCACCCTCTGAGGGGGGAGTGTGGGGGGAACTTCCGACTAAAGCCAGGCCCAGAGACACAGAGACCTTGCTTTTAGAGATGCTCTTAATTGTTCAACTTCAATAAATTCTTTGTTTTAAATTATTTTGTGGGCCTCTGAACCTTATTGGTGGGTGTGGTCTGCTCCTCAGGGTAGTAGGTTGGGGTGGTCGTGCATTAGTGCCCCCCTTCCTGGTCACGTTAGCCTGGCTTAATGTACAGCAAATACATTTAAATAGTCTGTATGTGCAGCGTGATTCAACGTGAAGAATTCATTTTTACAGCAATATTTAAATAATAATAAATGTAGATTATAATAAAATTATTTCGCTTGAAAAAATGTTTTGTGTGCTAATGGTGATGTACTTACTGTGCAATAAGTACTAAACGTAAACAATGTTCTGATTTTTGAAAGGTGCAGAATGCAGTGGCCAGTGGTATGACAGGGATATCTTGCAGTGATGAGCAGCGTAGATGGAATGCAGGCACCAGAAGAAATCATGAACAGAACACATCATGACTTGTGAGAGAGTCAGTTCTTCAGATACAAAAGCTCTGTTTGAACTAAAAAATTGTCTTTTTGGAAAAGTGCTACAATGCAAATGTACCAGAGCAGGCAGATGAAATTGATAGTGTAAAACTCCACCAGCCACATGGGGAGACTTGCAGTGAGTGTAAAGCATTTTACAGCAACTACATAGAGATGAACAGCAACCAGGCAGCTGTATTGGAGATTCAAATACAAAATCTGAGCTTGTCAGAGTTTTGGCATAGTGCAAGACAGATAAGGATCACTGCTAGTTCAGCTAAAGGTGTACCAGTACGAGCAACATATACTGTATAGGCCGCTACCGTTGTTTTTTGCACACCCTTTATTTATTTCTGAGATTATCAATGTGATATAACCCTTTTATTTGTTTGTTTTGTAAGACTTTTACTACTTCATTTTCTGCACTCATTGTAGTCAATTGGACAGTTTTGTTATTTTGTTATGCCAGCTTCTCTCTCCTCGAACAAAGACCTTAATGCTGTGTCTCATTTGACGCTCAGTCAGGAATAAAATAACCTTTTTTTCTTTAGATGTTATGGCTGTGTCTTATTCCCTGACTTAACGTTGAACGGCCACATCTAATTTGGTACCAGGAGTGGGGTTCCGCTTTTGTTTGGGGTTGGTTTCGTTTTGTCAAAAGAGTGCTAAAATAGTAGGGTGCAAACAACGGTAGTGGTTAAGAGCGGCTGAGTGCTAGGAGCTGCAGAGGATTGTGTACCATACTGACAGAGAGCTGCAGGAGGACCAAGGGCCAGCAAACCAGGACTGCTGCGTGTGAGGAGATTGTGAAGGACAGTGCTTGTTGAACTGACTGTTTGAGAACAGACTTTCTGCAACTGCGAGTCATGGACGCTGAGGACATGGACGGTGCAGCCGTCCAGGCTGAGGACATTCAAGGTGCAGGTGCTGCAGCTCCGGAAATGGACATTGAGGGAGGTAACCCCATCTCGCAGCTACAGTCACAGATCCTGGAGTTGGGACGTAGACATGATCAAGTAATGTCGACCCTTGCGAACAAGACTAATGTACCTACTAGATCTTATGTGTATATCCCAAGAGAGAGACAAATTGTACCTTTCAGTGGGGATCCGGGGAAAGATTGCCAAAATGTTGATGAGTTCATTGAGGAACTTGAGAGAGTTATCAGAGTGAGGGGTTTAAACACAGAGGATCAGGTAGATTTGATCCTATCCCACTTAAGGGGTTCCGATCTAGATGAAGTCAGGTTGTGTATGGGAGGGGAAGATAAGTTGCCTCAAGACATGTTCTCCTATTTGAGGGCAGCCTTCAGGGAAAAGCGAAGCACCCCCCAGTTGTTACATGCGTTTTATACACGGAAACAATTGGATGGTGAAGATTTCCATGATTATTCACACGCCTTATCCTTGTTGCTAAATGCTGCACTCCAGCAGTCACCCCATATTGTTCCGAACATGCAGCTGGCATTGAGAGATCAGTTTATAGAGGGGGTGAGGGATTCAACTTTGAAGTCTGTGAGGAGGCCCTCATGTGGTGTTCGGAAGAGAGACCCCGTGCAGCTAATCTTGCTAGAAAGCGGAACCTTGTGGGTGTGGGGGAAAGTGTAGAGCATGCAAGAATGTCCGCCACCGTACCAAGTGACTTGAATGTAGCCCTGCAAGAGGTAATTAAGGTAATTACACAACAAGGGAAAGCAATCGGGTAACTTACCAATGCTGTTCGTGATCTCACGATCCGGAGGCCCGACCCAAGCGGTGAGAAACCTAGTAAGGCCAGGTTTAAGCCAAGGTATACCCGTGATGGCCAACCCATTTGTTTGAGATGCGAGGGCGTTGGACACATAGCCCGGCAATGCACTGTGCCACGCTTCCATGAAAACCCTGTGCCAGCTACACCCGAGTCCCCGAGTCTTCAGGGAAACTGTGCGCCTCCATTGCGAAGAGCCGAGCAATGAGAGGTGGCACTGATGGCTCAAAAAGTGGCACCCTGACTAAAGAGCAATTCCTGGAGCGTGCAGTGGGCAAGTGCCCAGAAGTCGAAATACACATTGGGGGGGTAGCTGTCAGGTGCCTTTTGGACACTGGTAGCAATGTGAGTACATTGACAGAGAGTTTATTTAAAGAGCATCTTCATGGAGAAGATAAAGACATACATTGTACGACCAAGTGGTTGAAGATCACCGCTGCCAATAGATTGCCGCTTCCCTACCTTGGGTATGTCGAGCTCGATATCCAGATAATGGGGTTGACTATCTACCTGGGTGCGGGTTCTTGGTGATTCGTGACCAGGATGATGGGGCGACCGACTCTGCACCCCCAGGCGTATTATTTTGTTAAATATTGCGATTTGAGCTGTGATAAGATTTAAGATCTCTTACTGCTGCAGCTACTCAAATTAACAAACAGACCACACTCTGCTGCCAAAATATTTAGTAATTTAGTCATATTTACTCAGACCTCTTTGACTAAAGGGGAATAGAGTAAAAACAACATTCAAATAAATATTCAATAAAAAAATTTTTAAAAATAAATAAACTGCGCTGTATTGACACTCAAAGTGGAGCGTAAAGTTGACTCATTTAAACGATTCGTCATACTGAATCAAAACACTATAATATGAGTGTGGGAGTCAGAATGGTTCATTTAAAGAGCCGATGCTAGAGAGTCATTTGTTAAATGAACACACTTATGCTACAAGTTAACATATTGAAGTGCTGAAGGAAACGCTGGTTTCTTAAAGACGTTTAAGCACACATCATGAGAACTTGGTACTGAAAACACTGTATCCATATCATAAGCCATAGTCTCACCTTCCTCCGGACAAGTTCGTCGTCTTCTCTTCTTTCTTAATGGACGATCATATCCAAGCCAAAGTTCAGAATATGGATTTTCCATTGTTGGTTGTCTGTCCACAAAGTGGAATGAGCATACATGGATGTCAAGTCAAGTCAAGTATATTTGTATAGCGCTTTTCACAATACAGATTGTATCAAAGCAGCTTCACAGTATTAAATTAATATATAATACAACAAGGTTTGTTTCTAGTGGAATTTATTGATTGATAAAATCAAATTAAATATCCCCAAAATATCCCCAACCGAGCAAGCCAAAGGCAACAGTGGCAAGGAACCGAAAAACTCCATCAAGTGACCTAATGGTGTCCTAAAACTCCATCAGGTGACCCAATGGAGAAAAAAAAAAACCTTGGGAGAACCCAGGCTCAGTCGGGGGCCAGTTCTCCTCTGGCGTTTATGAACTAGAGGCCGGAGTGTAGTTTGAACTGTAAGATTAAGAATATTATATGAATGCCTGGCTGAAGAGATGCGACTTTAATCTAGTTTTAAACTGGGAGAGCGAGTCTGAGCAACGAACAGTATCAGGAAGGCTATTCCAGAGTTTTGGGGCTAAATGTGAAAATGCTCTCCCTTCCTTTGGTGGTTCTGGATATCCTAGGCATGACCAAAAGCCTTGAATTTAGTGATCTTAAAGAGCGCGATGGATTATAGGGCGATAGAAGATCCGTTAAATAGACTGGAGCTAAGCCGTTTAGGGCTTTATAAGTCAGTAGCAATACCTTGTAATTAATACGGAACTTTATAGGTAACCAATGCAGTGATGAATAAAATCGGTGTTATATGATCATATTTTCTTGATCTAGTAAGAACTCTAGCGGCGGCATTTTGGACTAACTGTAGCTTGTTTATTGAGGATGCAGGACAACCAGCTAATAAAGCAGTACAGTAATCTAGTCTCGAGGTCATGAATGCATGAACTAACTTTTCTGCATCAGAAACTGATAGCATATTACGTATCTTAGCAATGTTTCTAAGGTGGAAAAAGGCTGTTTTTGTAACATACGAATTATGATTTTCAAAAGACAGGTTGCAATCGAGTATAACACCCAGGTCTTTTACTGTAGAGGATAAAGTAACAGGACATCCTACGATGTTAAAGTTGTATTGTGAGAGGTTTTGTGGGCGGTTTTTTGAACCGATAAGTAATACCTCTGTTTTGTCTGGATTTAATAAAAGAAAATTGCGCGTCATCCAATCTTTTATATCTTTAACACACTCTGTCAATTTGGATAATTTAGCGTTTTCATCTGGCCATGATGAAATATATATTTGAGTGTCATCAGCATAACAATGGAAACTAATTCCATGTTTCCTAATATTTCCAAGTGGCATCATATATACTGAGAATAACAGAGGGCCTAACACAGATCCCTGCGGCACTCCATAGTTTACTGGAGTTATGATCGATTTTTCTCCATTTAAATAGACAAAATGGTAGCGGTCAGATAAGTATGATTTGAACCAGCTTAATGCTTGTCCTTGAACACCAGTATAATTTTGTAGTCGATCTAAGAGTATTGTGTGATCTATAGTATCGAACGCAGCACTACGATCAAGTAAAACTAGTATTGAGATACATCCTTGGTCAGAAGCTAAAAGTAAATCATTTGTGATTTTAACGAGCGCAGTTTCAGTGCTATGGTGCGGCCTGAATCCAGACTGAAACTTCTCATAGATATCATTTTCTTGCAAGAAAGAGCCCAGTTGAGTGGACACCACTTTTTCTAATATTTTAGACATAAATGGAAGATTTGAAATAGGTCTATAATTAGCTAGGTTATTATGATCTAATTGTGGTTTCTTAATGAGTGGTTTTATAACTGCCAGTTTAAATGTTCTTGGAACATGACCTAAAGATAAAGACGAGTTAATAATATTAAGGAGAGGCTCTTCCACTACAGGTAACACTTCTTTCAGTAGTTTAGTTGGTATTGGATCTAATAAACATGTTGTTGTTTTAGATAAAGTGATGTTTATTTAACTCTTTTTGTTCTATAGTTGTAAAGCACTGTAATTGTTCTTGCGGGGTGATAATTGAGGCTGAATTATAAGGCGCAATTGAGGATTGAACGTTTACAATTGTGGTTCTGATGCTTTCTATTTTCTCAGTGAAGAACTTCATGAAATCATTACTACTGAACTGTAACGCATATTTTGTTCGGGTGACATCTGTTTATTTGTTAGTCTAGCCACGGTGTTAAATAAAAATCTTGGATTATTTTGGTTATTTTCTATTAGTTTGCGGAGGTGCTCAGCCCTGGCTGCTTTTAGGGCCTTTTTATAACGTGACATACTGTCTTTCCACGCGATTCTAAAGATCTCCAATTTAGTTTGTTTCCATTTACGCTCTAAAATACGGGTTTCTCTCTTTAGAACATGCGTAGTATTGTTGTACCACGGTGCTTTACTTTTTTCTCTGACCTTTTTTTTAATTTAATGGGTGCAACAACATCCAATGTTCTAGAGAGAATGGTGCTCGTGTTACAGGGCGGTAATTTCAAATTAAGTGCTGTGAGCCATTGTCTTTCAGTAGCTTAGTCGGTATAGTTGTCCAAACGTTGTCACCTTACAGTACCACCTGTATTCGGAATCTGAGGGTCTGGATTGATAACAACATTACCCTTGAAAAGCAGATAAGTGCGGTGGTAAAGTCTTGCTTCTTTCACCTCCGTCTCTTAGCAAATGTTAAACCATTTTTGTCTAGTAAGCACTTTGAGATAGCTATGCATGCTTTTGTAACATCCAGATTGGACTATTGTAATTCTTTATATATTGGGATCTCTCAGAAACACATCACCCGTCTACAAATAGTCCAAAATGCAGCTGCACGCCTTCTCAAAGGAAAACGAAAATTTGAACATATTACACCGGTTCTGATTTCGCTTCATTGGCTACCGATTAAATTTCGAATAGATTTTAAAGTTTTGCTTTTTGTTTTTAAATCTATACAGAACTTAGCTCCCCAGTACTTATCTGAATTGCTTCATCCAGAAATTAAGTCAAGATCACTAAGATCGGGGGACTCGAACCTACTTTCTGTCCCTAGGACCAGACTAAAAAATAGGGGTGATCGTGCTTTCGCAGCTTATGGGCCTAAGCTATGGAATAGCCTACCCCACAATATCAGATCTGCCCAAACTCTGACACTTTTTAAAATTTCTTTGAAAACGCATCTCTTTTCACTAGCTTTTAATATACCCTGACTTGAGCGACTTCTTCTCTTTGATGTGTATCTTTGCTGGTTTTTGTGCTTACTGTCTACCCTTATTGGCCTTGTTAAGCACTTTGGTCAACGCCAGTTGTTTTTAAATGTGCTATACAAATAAAATTGTTGTTGTTGTTGTTGTATAGGGTCTAACATACATGTTGTCGATTTAGATGATTTAACGAGTTTAGTAAATTCTTCCTCTCCTATAGCAATAAATTAATAAAAATTTTCTTCAAGGAGACTACAATGCACTACCTGATGCGATACTGTAGTAGACGGTTGCACAGATGTAATTTTATCCCTGATATTATCAATCTTGTTAGTAAAGAAGTTCATAAAGTCATTACTGCTGTGCTGCTTGGAAACGTCTGGGGTTGAAGATTTATTTTGCGTTAGTTTAGCCACTATTTCAAATAAATACCTAGGGTTTTGTTTATTTTCATATAATAGGGTTGAAAAATAAGCAGATCTAGCAGCTTTTAAGGCCTCTCTGTGTGCAGTCGAGCTCTCCTTCCATGAAATGCAAAATACCTCTAGTTTTGTTTTCTTCCAGTTGCGCTCCATTTTTCTGGCTGCTCTCTTAAGGGCCTGAGTGTGCTCGTTGTACCACGGCGTTGGACTATTTTCTTTAATCTTCTTTAACCTGTTAAGCTTCACCAGTGCGTGGGCGCACTGAAGCATTTTTTTATTTATATAGTTCAAAGTTACTATCAGATTTAATGTTATACCTTGACAAACTATACATCAGGGGTCGGCAAGTAACTTTGGCCGAGGGCCAATATTTTTTTTAGCCAGTAGGTGGCGGGCCAGCTACACAGAGTAGGCCTATGGATACAAATTAAATACTCTTATATAGGCCTATAATCGCAGAATATGATGGGTCCGTCACTGTCCGTAGATCATTCGTTCAATCGTTTTTTCAAATTAAAACCAAAAATAAAAAGATGAAAAACGACTTGTTTTTCCATTATTTATTTCCTGAACTAAAATGAAAAAACAAATAACGACGGGTTTTCTGATTGTGCTCAGATCAAAAATAGAAAAAAATTATTACTGGATTAGACTAATTTTAATTTTTATTTTTTATTTTGAATTTAACACCTTAAGCATATATCAAGGAAATAATTTAAAACAGATCAAGTACTATTGTGGTAACAGATTACAGCCATTTTAATAAAGGTGTGAATCATGCCTCATTCGCTTACAGTCCGACTTTGGAACTTTATTCCTTTTTTATTATTATTATTTATTCGGGACACACACATACACACCTAAGGTTTAAGGAGGTCTGTCAATATAAATATTACGCTATTTTAACATTGTAGGCCTACTGTCAGCAGAGAAAAAAATGCCAAAGAAAAAAATTATGAAATATAAATAACATAAATTAAATAGGACAAAAGCAGCCTATCACTCAAATTTCTAAGCAACCTAAACGAAAATCATATTGCCCTACTGACAAATGAAGTAGGCTATTTTCTGCCGAACTATTTCAAACATCCTTGCAAAAAAAGAATGTTGTTGGCTGACAATGGTTTCAGTACCAAACAGCTCCTCAGAGCTAGGTGTAGCCTACAGGTGGTCAGAATTAAGTGCGGATACGCTGTCAAAAGGTGTTGGAATGGGCTATTGTCAGTCAGACCGCCCGCTCCGTCCAAAGTACACCAGAGTTCTGACCGCTACAGTCTTTTGACGCGCGAATGGACACAAAGTGGTCAAGCGTAACTAGACGTGGCAGGCGCGAATTTGACGCGCTATTCGCGTCCGGTTTGAACGTACAGTTATACTTTAAAATGTAATCCCGCGCCGCATGATTCCATATGTGTGTTTCACACAGTATGCGGCGGTGAAATCGCCGCGCGACTACGGCTTTTCTCAAGTATTGGAAGAGTTTTGTGCAGCATTTAGGACTTCCATAATAATCCGGCGGGCCAGAAAATATTGCTGGCGGGCCAGTTTTGGCCCGCGGGCCGCCAGTTGCCGTTCCCTGCTATACATCATTAAAAAGATATAATACTCAAGTTTCAGTATTTGACCACTATTGTATTCTGAGAAACTTATAGTGACAGTTATGTCTTAATTTGTGTCAGGAGTTATGAAATGAAAAAATGAGTCGATACCTTTAATATGAATTATGCACGTCAGCCGCTTTCATTCATAAAAAACTCCCGTGCTGTCGTCATGACAGCGATACACAAAACAACGTCCTTCAGGGCTTTTAGCTCAAAAATGTGCAAACTTGGAGAAATATTGATATATTCTCATAGATTCACGTCATATTTCTAAAGACAGGAATAATATTTATTGAATTTATACCCAAATGCGTCGATGTAATCATTATGATCGCTTCTTACTGAGATGTGCAGTGTTTTCAATTCATACCAATAGCCTGAGGGCGCTATATGCACAAAAAATAATCCATATATGGGACATGAAGAAGAGCCATAATCATGTGACATTCCAGGACGTCACTGCTACACACAAAGCTACAGAGATCCCGCTGTAATATGCATGTTTTGAAGACAATAAACATGTTTGCTATGATATTTGATTTGCCTGTGTTCTTCAAGCCATGCCAGGTATTTTCATAATAATAGATTATATTTATAATGTAATGCTAATCGATATAGACTTTATCATCGTGCATAAAACTATAAATAATGTTTTCTGTCTGATTTTTTTTTTATCTGAAGCCAAATTATATCACAGAAGATTATTTAAAACACTCGATTGCATTATGAAGTAAGTTTGGAGCACAAACATGGTTTTAATCTCATAAATGGTCGTGTATTGATGGTGTGCTAAGCTAACATGCTAGCTAGCCCAGGTGCACCTGCCACCAGGGGTTATTCTTTTATGAATTTTGTTCTAAATAAGAATGCTTACTGATATGTTTTAGTGCATTTGACCACTATTTAGTGCACTTCAAATGTGAAGTGAGAACTTTGATAAAAGAAATTAGGGATTGAAACCCTGTGAATAGCCAGTCGTTAGTAACTATAATGCAGACAAAAGAAATGCATATTTCGAGCCATAACCAGGCTGGAGAGGTGTGAATGTGTGCAGGGGGAGACTGAGACTGAATTGGGCTCGTTTGCACCACAAAACAATAGAGACAAAAGACTGAATGGATGCTTAGACGATGACTAAACATCAGTAGCATTTTTAGAGTAGCCTAATCAAAATAAAGTCATGACATGATCTTGAAAAACATTTAACTAAATACAGAGTTTTAGACTTATTATCTTCATATTTTAAATATAACATGGTCAGACATGTGGCTTTAGCTGTAGTGCATTTCTAGATTGCTCCAGTGCCAACTTCAATTTTATTTTCATTAATATGTTTCATAAAAAAAAAAATTCTAATAACTTTACAAAACTTTGAAGCTATTTAAAAAAAAAAAAATCATTATGACAATAATTAATTCTACATTTACAATAAACTACCAGGTGTCAGCTTTCAAATGAGATCATACTTGTGCTTTTAGTGCAAAGGGTTCATGAACTGTATCTGTTTCAGTTTGGGTATGTCATTTCTGGGGATTTTTCAAAAGTGGGGTTGCAGCTTAACAGGTTAACCCTTGTGTGGTGTTCATATTTTTGTTACTCAGCCAGTGTTCGTGGGTCTGGTGGACCCGCTGCATTTTTGGGTTTTTAATTCAACACAATCAAAAATGTTATGTTAAAATACTCAACAGATGTTTACTTCATCCCAATTACAAGCAATATAAACAGCATATATGGTCAATATTTTCTCTTTACCTTTGTTAGATCACATTTAAGAATTGCAACCTCGTGTGGGAATGGCAGGAGTAGAAGCACAAAACTCACTCTTGCACTCTTTCACACTTACACACAATCTCTCTCTCACACGCACGCACACACACACTCATGCAGACACATACACACACCCACAACACACACACCCACAACACACACACAGACACACACAAAACACACACCCACACACACACACACACACACATACACATACACACACACACACTCACTTGGATATGTGGTGTACGGTCACTCTCCATAGGCATAATGGTTTTTCTAATGTACAAACTGTATAATATATCCCTCTACACTAACCCTACCACTAAACCTACCAATCACAGAAAACTTTTGGCATTTTTTGAATTTCAAAAAACACCATTTAGTATGTTTTAGTATGAGGACACAGATGTCGTCATAAACCATGTTTACGTTGTAATACCCATGTCATTATACACATTTGTGTCCTCATAAACCATATACATGAACATACACACACTAACAGCAGGCCCTGACAGGAGGAGGACAGAGTAAAGGTACACAGGACCTACAATTTCCACACTTTTATTAGCCCCGGGTCCAGTGGACCCGAACATCCTGTGTGTAATATAAATGTGTAGGGGGGGTGTACAGTGTGTTTTCATTAAAAATGTGTTCTGATATATATTCCTCACAGAAAATGAGCCAAGGCCAATGAGTCTCAGTTTGAAAAAAATAATTAATTGTATCATTTTTCTTTTGATAAAAAATGAAAACGGGTCCAACAGACCCGAACACCATACAAGGGTTAAGCACAAAGGAGCAACTGTGTCTAAAGCAGAGTCCTGCACGGGTCCGATTTTGTAAATCCGCACCCGCCCGTACCCGCAGTGCTTAAAACCGCATCCGACCCGTTTTCCGACAGCAGCACTAATTAAAATCCGCACCAGACCCGACCCGCTTAAAATAGAACCGACACCCGACCCGCACCCGAAGTAAAATCAGTTTAGCCAATCACATTATAGACAAATTACAAAAATGTTTATTTCCAGGTCATACAGAAGTTATTACACGACAATTAACACAAGGACAACTTCAGCCAAAGCTGTCAAAAGGCCGGTACATGAAGAACATGGCAAACGTTACCACAAAACTGAGTGGCCTTGTAACATTTTACCAATCTAACAGACGCGGCTACAACACTATATCTGCCACGCAATTTCGTCTAGGCTACATCTGACAACTTTGGGTTCAAACACGCCCTGCACAACACACATACTTAACAGTGTTAAATTGAAAAATACTGTTCGATAGAACTGCTTGGTTTGTTACCACAGTTATATGCGTGCTTCCTCAGCGATGAAGTTCCACATTTGCGGCTATCCAACACGAAAATGCATGCAGAAAAGCCTTTCACTATATTGTTTTCTTCAGATAACTCCAAATTTCTCCCACACATTGGACTTGATTTTTTAGGACGTATTGTCGACAACTTTACAAGCTCCACTAGCTATTCTTTTCTTCAACTCCTCAGCATCCATCTCGCACGCGCGGTTATGATGAATTTTTAAAAGTGAAAGTAGCCTAGGTAACGTCCTGGGAGGGCGTGGAAATCAACTTGAAATACAGGCATATTTTTGTAGATGTGTTCCTAAAAATATGCATATATTTTTACGTTTGCATGTGATTGTTTTAAACCCATGTTTAGACACGTGTTTCCCCCTTGTCCGACCCGACCCGCACCCGTATCCGACACAGTTGGATATTTTTCACCCGTTTGAGCAAAATTTGCGGGTCACCCGTGCAGGAATCTAGTCTAAAGTGCTGGAAAAGAGAGAGTTAAAAGTTTGTCGCAATATCTAGTTCTTCTAAGCTATCTGGGATGCTGAGATGATGAAACTGATCAGGAAGATCATTAATAAAGCAATCTTTAGTGGCAGAAGTGATAGGCCTAACTTAATTGTAACACGGAGTCGACTTTGCAGCCTTGGCTAAATTAAGTTCACACGAGACTAAATAATGATCTGAGATGTCATCGCTCTGCTGCAGAATTTCAACGGCATCAACATTGATTCCATGTGATAATATTAGATCTAGAGTATGATTACGAGAGTGAGTAGGTCCTGACACGTGTTGTCTAACTCCAGTAGAGTTCAGAATGTCTTTAAATGCCAATCCCAATGCATCTTTTTCGTTATCTACATGTATATTGAAATCACCAACAATTAGGACTTTATCTGCAGCCAGTACTAACTCTGATAGAAAATCAGCAAATTCTTTGATAAAGTCTTTATGGTGCCCGGGTGGCCTGTATACAGTAGCCAGCACACATGATTAACGTGATTTATCATTTACACTAGTGTTACATTTAGCAACAACACTTCAAAAGATTTATATTTAAAACAAGACTTCTCAGTAATTCTGAAGATATTACTATAAATTACAGCAACACCTCCCCCTTTGCCTTTCAGACAAGGTTCATGTTTATAACAGTAATCTTGCGGGGTGGACTCATTTAAAGTAATATAATTGTCTGGTTTTAGACAGGTTTCTGTCAAACACAGCACATCTAGGCTATAATCTGTAATCATATCATTAACCCTCTGGGGTCTGAGGTGTTTTCTGGCCCTGGAGGTGTTCTGACATGCTCTGATGTCACGGGGTGACAAATAAGCCCGGGACTATCCCTGCTAGAGAAATGTCCCCGCTGAGATTTGGGAAGCGAAACACCGTCCCAAAGCCTGGGTGAGTGCCTGTCGCTATGGTAACCTAGTGGCGGATTGACAGCAGGTGTGGGTAATTTGCGCTGAGCGTTTGAATGGGGCCACACTAGCTCATGAGAGTATAAAAAGTCAGAGGAAGAGAAAGTGAGTGTGGTTCTTCCCCGGGCACGAGGAGAGGTGAGGCGCGCAGTACGTGAGCGGCCGTGGCCGCGGTCGCGGCGGGAGGCCGCGGGAGAGAGAGGACGAGAGAGAGACAGACGAGAGAGACAGATGAGAGAGACAGATGAGAGAGCCAGAGAGAACTTCGGCTGGATTGCGGGCGGAGGCCTTGGTGCACTGTGGGTCTGTTGAGTTGCAGTTTTATTGTGGAAATGAGCACGAGTGAAACCTTACAGTGTGTGGTGGAAATGTGAGTGTGGGAATTGTTTCTGCTGTTCACTCGCAATCACAGCTGTCCATTCCTCCCTCTGTCTGAGTCCAGTGAAGAGCCTGCTAATGCTTGAAGAGCCTGCTAATGCTGTGAGATACACGTGTCTATTCCTCCCTTTGTCTGAGTCCAGTGAAGAGCCTGCTAATGCTGTGAGTTACACGTGTCTATTCCTCTCTCTGTCTGAGTCCAGTGAAGAGCCTGCTAATGCTGTGAGTTACACGTGTCCATTCCTCCCTCTGTCTGAGTCCAGTGAAGAGCCTGCTAATGCTGTGAGTTACACGTGTCTATTCCTCTCTCTGTCTGAGTCCAGTGAAGAGCCTGCTAATGCTTGAAGAGCCTGCTAATGCTGTGAGTTACACGTGTCTATTCCTCTCTCTGTCTGAGTCCAGTGAAGAGCCTGCTAATGCTTGAAGAGCCTGCTAATGCTGTGAGTTACACGTGTCTATTCCTCTCTCTGTCTGAGTCCAGTGAAGAGCCTGCTAATGCTTGAAGAGCCTGCTAATGCTGTGAGTTACACGTGTCTATTCCTCTCTCTGTCTGAGTCCAGTGAAGAGCCTGCTAATGCTTGAAGAGCCTGCTAATGCTGTGAGTTACACGTGTCTATTCCTCCCTCTGTCTGAGTCCAGTGAAGAGCCTGCTAATGCTTGAAGGGCCTGCTACTGCTGTGCCGAGAAACGCGAAGAGAACGTTGAAGAGAATGCGGAAGCTGTGGATTATGTCCATTCCTCTCTCTGTCCGAAGGTGCTGAGAAACGCGAAGAGAACGCTGAAGAAGAGAATGCGTAAGCTGTGAATTATGTTCATTCCTCTCTCTGTCTGAAGGTGCTGAGAAACGCGAAGAGCTCGCTGAAGAAGAGAATGCGGAAGCTGTGGATTATGTCCATTCCTCTCTCGGTCCGAAGGTGCTGAGAAACGCGAAGAGAACGCTGAAGAAGAGAACGCGGAAGCTGTGAATTATGTTCATTCCTCTCTCTGTCTGAAGGTGCTGAGAAACGCGAAGAGAACGCTGAAGAAGAGAATGCGGAAGCTGTGGATTATGTCCATTCCTCTCTCTGTCCGAAGGTGCTGAGAAATGCGAAGAGATACATGAAGAGATAACCTGAACTGAAGAGACTTTTAACATTGTTTTTATTATTTAATAAAGAGTATATTTATTTTGAATGCTGTGTCCGCCATTTCCTTTGTGTCCACGGCCGGCTCCTCAGGGCGCTCCACCCCGACCTGTGACACTGACATATGTGCTTATTTCTGTTACTTGTGACATTTTCATGGGTAAAGTCTGATTACACTGTATTCAGCACAAACTCTGCTACAATAATATATCAGCAGCATGTATGTAAAAGTTTGTAGTTTTGAGATAATGACATTTATGCGTGGTTTGTGAAAATACAACAAAAAAAAAATTGTCACTGAAATAAGGACATGAAACCCATACTGATTATTTCTTCACAAGACTTTTGAAAATTGTATCACGTAGCCTAGAATATTTGCTCCAAAACTATGTGAAAATCACCCTGACTGCTCATTCAGATAAGACAATATATTTATATAAAATTTGTAAGACGTGTTTTGTGTGAGAAAGCTTTATGCGGGAGGCGTTTCAATAATGGGAGGCTTTTCACACCTGAGAAAGACAAAGACCCTCCCTAATGGCCCTATTAGGTGCTATCAGACCCTGTCATTCTGAGCAACCTTGCACAAAGAATGAGGAGATTTAAAAAAGAATGGCTTTTTGATTGTTTGGATTTATTTACAACACAACATAATCCAAAGATACACAACAAATGACAAAAAAGCACATTATTGAAAACAATGATCCAAAGACAGAGACCTTTGTGCCATTCCTAAAAACATTGTACATACCTTTCATTTCCAAGGTGTTTGATTTTCACTTTACCATGTTCATGTACAGAGACTCATGTGAATGTTGAAGTCAGCAGGACTCAGTGGCATCTGGTCCCTGAAAAAAAAAAAAAAAAAAGTGAACATACTGATATCAAGAGAAACTATAGGCCTGCACGATTTTGGGAATACATTTTTGATTTTTCTGGTTAAAATTGCTTTTTAAAATTCACAGAATACACACACACACACACAAATGTTTCCAACAATATATAATATAATGAACACCAGGTTTGTTGTGCCTTGTAGGCATAGGCTATGCGCAGTGCTGCATAAAATAATAATAACAATAACCTTTAGCAGCCTATAAATCTTCCAAAAGATTTCAGTAACAACTACGCTAGAGAAAAATATACTGATTATCATATGTTACTTCAAATGTTTCCATTCGTTATGATGATATGAAATGAGATAATAGTAAAAACATGAAGCAGCCTAATGTTTGGTGCGTTTTGCTTTTCAAACGCGATCGCGCTCCAAAATATGATACATTCAAACGCACAGCATGCTCCAAAATATGATACATTCAAACGCACAGCATGCTCCAAAATATGAAACATTATGGTTACCATTATACGTATCTACGTTTGAGCAGATATCCACAAACACAGTAACAGTAAACACGGGTCTAAATATTATAATATTCACCATATATCTAGCAACAGTTCAACTGCAATGTGAAGTTTATGCAACAATAACATAAAGTAATAAGTAAGAATTTCTTACCTTACATCTTTCTTGTCTTCAAATCGCGTTCTTCTTCTTCTGAGGTAAATCCAATGTAAGTGTCACGGTTCATAAATCCTATGCCTCTTTCTTGTCTCGTGTTTCTGTTGTTGTGTGTGTGTGTGTGCTGATTGTGTGGGCGTGCCGGCTAATTAACGCTCATCAGCGATCAAGCTCATCACTCCCGTCACCAGCTGCAGCTCATCTCATCACCTATATATACTCACTCATTTCTCATCTCCTTTGTCAGATCGTTGTATGTGGTTTCCGGTTGTGTTGATCTCGTCTACGTTCCAGTCTTGTGCCTTCTTCGTTTCCTGTTCGTGTTCCCGTGGATGTTCACTCTGAATTCATCACGTCACATCATCACTTCTCATCACGGCACTCATCTGACCAGGTGAACCCAACTTCTGTCGAGCTTTCTTAACACGATGCTCCATGCACTTTTCTCTTCAACCCAGAACATTCAATAACGAGCGAGCCAAGGTCGCCTTTGTGTTGACGCTACTGACTGGGAGAGCGGCACTCTGGGGAACAGCGGTGTGGGAGAATCAAGATCCATGCTGTGCCTCGTTCCAGGATCTCTCCGCCGAAATGAAACGGGTATTTGATCGGGCCATCGCTGGACGAGAGGCAGCAAGGATGCTGGCCGATTTGCGACAGGGAGAGAGGTCCGTTTCTGACTTTTCAATCGAGTTTCGGACCCTAGCGGCGGAGAGTCAATGGAACGAGGAAGCGCAGTGGGACATGTTCCTGCATGGGCTGGCTGACCGCGTCCAGAAGGAGATCTATGCCATGGACCTTCCCACTTCGCTCAACGACCTGATCGCTTTGGCATTAAGAGTGGACGCACGGTTATCACGAATGGATCGTCGCACTCTGCCCAGTCGTCCCACAGGAGGGTTCGAGGGCCAACGGTTTGGAGGCGGGGTCAGCCCTGTCTACGATCACGAGCCCATGCAGGTGGGGCGAGCTCGGCTTTCCCGGGAGGAGAAGGAAAGGCGGAGGTCCCAAGGCCTCTGCATGTACTGTGGAGGAGCGGGCCACTTTGCCTATAACTGCCCGTTAAAAGGCCCAGCCCGATAGTAAGTATGAGGCTACTATCGGGTGGGATCTCCGCCGAGAAGTCCTCATCCACATCTACTCTCCTTCCGGTAAGACTGAGATGGTCAACTCACCTTCACGACTGTCAAGCACTTCTGGATTCTGGGGCAGAAGGTAATTTCATGGATCACTCATTTGCACGTAAACTCCAAGTTCCCCTCAGACCTCTCACACACAAGATCTCAGTACACGCTCTCAACGGCCAGGAACTTCCCACCATCTCATTCATCACAGAAGACATCACCCTCATCACATCAGGAAATCACACAGAAACTATCTCCTTTTACATTCTGGACACTCCCCTCGCACCCATCGTCCTTGGTCACCCCTGGCTCACCCGTCACAACCCTAGAGTGGACTGGCAATTGAAGTCTGTGTCGGCGTGGAGCAGTTTTTGTCATAAGTCTTGTCTAGTGTCTGCCTGTCCGTCTGTTTCTGTCCCTGTGTTTCAGGAGGAGGCAGTGGATTTATCTAACGTGCCCGCGGAGTACCTGGACCTGAAGGAGGTGTTCAGTAAGTCTCGGGCTGCTTCTCTTCCCCCGCATCGTCCCTATGACTGTGCCATAGAGTTACTGCCAGGTACGTCTCCGCCTAAAGGCAAGTTATATTCACTCTCTGCTCCAGAGAGGGAGGCTATGGAGAAATATATTTCTGATTCTCTAGCAACAGAATTCATCCGTCCTTCCTCTTCTCCAGCGGGGGCGGGGTTCTTTTTTGTGGGGAAGAAGGACGGGTCCCTGCGACCTTGTATTGACTACCGGGGGCTGAACAGCATCACGGTAAAGAATACTTATCCTTTGCCATTGATGTCTTCAGCCTTCGAGAGGTTGCAGGGAGCGTCCATCTTCACAAAATTGGATTTACGTAATGCTTATCATTTGGTCCGCATCAGGGAGGGGGATGAATGGAAGACCGCCTTTAACACCCCCAGGGGGCATTTTGAATACTTGGTCATGCCCTTCGGGCTGTCCAACTCCCCAGCGGTCTTCCAAGCACTTGTCAACGACGTGTTGCGAGACATGGTTGATCAGTTCATATATGTCTACCTGGACGACATATTGATTTTTTCTTCGTCTCTCCAGGAACATGTGCAGCACGTCCGACAAGTACTCCAGAGGTTGCTAGAGAATGGGCTTTTTGTCATGGCGGAGAAATGCGATTTTCATGCACAGTCTGTTCCTTTTTTAGGTTACATCGTGTCGGTTGAGGGAATGCGTATGGATCCTGAGAAAATCAAGGCTGTGGTAGAATGGCCAAGCCCAGATTCCCGTAAGGCCCTACAGAGGTTTCTGGGATTCGCCAATTTCTACCGGCGTTTCATTCGCAATTTCAGCCAACTAGCCGCACCTCTGACCGCCTTGACCTCCCCCAGAACGACGTTCAGGTGGTCAGACGCAGCCGAGGCTGCGTTTGCCAAACTGAAGGGTTGCTTCGTTTCAGCCCCCATCCTGATAACCCCTGATCCATCACGTCAGTTCGTGGTGGAGGTCGATGCGTCAGAGGTGGGGGTAGGTGCAGTGCTATCCCAGCGTTCTCCTTCAGACGATAAGATGCATCCTTGCGCGTTTTTATCTCATCGTTTATCCCCTGCGGAGTGCAATTATGACATTGGCAACAGAGAGTTGTTGGCAGTCAAGTTAGCATTGGAGGAATGGCGCCACTGGTTAGAAGGGTCGGGGGTACCTTTTATCGTCTGGACCGATCACAAGAACTTGGAATATATTCGGACGGCTAAAAGACTAAACTCCAGGCAGGCTCAGTGGGCTCTTTTTTTCGGTCGTTTTGATTTTACTCTCTCGTACCGCCCGGGTTCCAAAAACATCAAACCCGACTCTTTATCGCGTATTTTTGACCGTTCCGAACGCCCGTCTACTCCCGAGTGCATTTTACCAGAGACTCTATTCATCTCTACACTCACATGGGAGATCGAATCGAAGGTCAAGAAGGCCTTAGAAGGGGTAACGCCTCCGGCTCGTTGTCCATCGAATCGTTTATTTGTGCCTGAGAGTTTACGGTCCAGCGTTATTCAGTGGGGACATTGTTCCAATGTGGCTTGCCATCCAGGAGTTAATCGCACTAAATTTTTGGTCAAGCAACGATTCTGGTGGCCTCTCATGGCTCGTGACGTTCACAATTTTGTCTTGGCTTGCTCAGTTTGTGCCACGGGTAAGACTTCCAATCGTCCTCCAGATGGGTTACTTCAACCGCTGCCGGTGCCTTCGAGACCCTGGTCCCATATCGCTCTAGATTTTATCACCGCCCTCCCACCCTCCCAGGGTCACACGGTAGTTTTGACCATGGTGGACCGGTTCTCGAAGGCGGCCCATTTCGTTCCCTTGCCCAAATTGCCCTCAGCCAAGGAGACAGCGTTGATAGTCGTTAACCACGTCTTTCGGCTACATGGCCTCCCGACGGACGTGGTTTCTGACAGGGGACCCCAATTTGTGTCCAAATTTTGGCGAGAGTTTTGTAAATGCCTGGGTGCAACTGTCAGTCTGTCCTCTGGGTTTCATCCCCAGAGCAATGGTCAAACTGAGCGAGCCAACCAGGATTTGGAGAGAACGTTGCGATGTTTAGTGTCCAAGAATCCTTCCTCTTGGAGTCAGCAACTGTCTATGGTGGAGTACGCCCACAACACGTTGCCAGTGTCATCCACGGGCCTATCACCGTTTGAGTGTGGTGTAGAGTACCAGCCACCAATTTTTCTTAGTTTGGAATCCGAAATCGCGGTCCCCTCCGCCCACGCCTTCGTCCAGAGGTGTCGCCGCACTTGGACTAGAGCCCGTGAGACTCTACTCCAAGTGGGGGCGCGCACAAAGGCCAAAGCCGATCGCCACCGGCGTAGGCCTCCCGTATACGTCATCGGTTCCAAAGTGTGGCTTTCTACCAAGGACGTTCCTCTCCGCTCCGTTTCTAATAAGCTTGCACCTAAATTTATTGGCCCATTCTCTGTCACTAAAATCATTAGTCCGGTGACAGTCCGTCTCAATCTTCCTCCAGTGTACAGGACGTGCGTCTTTCATGTGTCCAAAATCAAGCCCGTTTTCTTTGCTCGCATTAATCCGCCAGTCCCGGTTCCCCCCCCCGCCGCGACTCGTAGACGGGGAACCTACTTATTCGGTCAGTCGTGTTCTGGACTCAAGAAGGAGGGGACGCGGATTTCAGTACTTGGTGGACTGGGAAGGTTACGGTCCGGAGGAGAGAAGTTGGGTACCAGCTAGAGACATCCTGGATCACTCCCTTATCGATGATTACAATCGGCAGGTAAGGGAGTCTGGGAACGCCAGGAGGCGTTCCTGGGGGGGGGGGGGTACTGTCACGGTTCATAAATCCTATGCCTCTTTCTTGTCTCGTGTTTCTGTTGTTGTGTGTGTGTGTGTGCTGATTGTGTGGGCGTGCCGGCTAATTAACGCTCATCAGCGATCAAGCTCATCACTCCCGTCACCAGCTGCAGCTCATCTCATCACCTATATATACTCACTCATTTCTCATCTCCTTTGTCAGATCGTTGTATGTGGTTTCCGGTTGTGTTGATCTCGTCTACGTTCCAGTCTTGTGCCTTCTTCGTTTCCTGTTCGTGTTCCCGTGGATGTTCACTCTGGATTCATCACGTCACATCATCACTTCTCATCACGGCACTCATCTGACCATCGAAATCCCTGCGCCACTACCCTGTTTCTCTCTGGACTGTGTCTATCATCATTTCTGTTACTCAATAAAGAGAGAGAGTTTTACTTGCAAACTGCTTCCGTGTTTCCATCATGACAGTAAGCTCACGGCGCGTCTTTCAAACTCGACGAAAAGCAGAGACTTGTGAAGTTTTTTGGTGCTTTGTTTTTGAGGTAATGAGCGCGTTCGCGTTCCATGTGGAGATTTGCATGTGAATCTCTTTTGCGCGCGTGGGCGTGGTCAAATTAAAAATAATGAGCAAGCGTTTGAGATACTGGACATCTTGTTGGTTTTATACAAATTACTTAAACAGAGAATATTTGTTTTCAGTTTGAATCCGATCATTTAAAAGTACACACTTAAATGTTTATAAAGGTATATGGCTCATAAATGTGTGACAAGTATTCGCTGAGTTTTGTTTCAGTTTATAGACGTGCTCAAGAAAAAAAAGTTCACCGCGACGGGGAGACAGAAAGCACACCCTGTTTATTTTCTTTATTTTACAAAAGCACAATGTTTTGATTTGATTGTAAGTGGACACATACAAAAGTAGAAATATCACAGATTCTTTTTTCATATTTCTTTTTTCTGTATGACCATAAATGACGGAGTAATTTAAGTTTATTGTGCTACAATGTGAAGAAAATCCAGCAGGGGGTTAACAATGAGTGCTTTTGAAGTAAGGGATCGAATATTCAGCAACCCGAGCTTTATCATTTGTTCATCCGTAATATATCTGTTTTTTATTTGTTGAACATCAATTAAATGTTTACCCTTAGATGGGTTTAGGAGTTTTTTGTATGTCATAATTCGGGGAACAGACACAGTCTCTATATGATGATATCTAGGTGAACGATTCTCTATGTGATGGGATTTGTCTGACCTTGGTGACGTAAGACAGCGAGCAGACGGTCGGTTTAGCCAATCTGTCTGCTTCCTGACCTGAGGCCCAGATTGTCATGTTTGAGCTCTAATACTATGTGCCATATTACTAGAGAGAAGAGCAGCACCATTCTAGGAGGGATGAATACCATCTCTTTTCAACAGGTCAGGTCTGCCCCAAAAACTTTTCCAATTGTCTATGAATTCTATATTATTTTGCGGACACCACCTCAACAGCCAGCCATTGAGTGAGGACAATCTACTAACTATCTCATCACTCCGGCGAACAGAAAGGGGGCCAGAGCAAATTACAGTGCCTGACATCGTACTTGCAAGTTCACACACCTCTTTAATGTTAATTTTTGTGATCTCCGACTGGCGGAGTCTAACATCATTTAGTGCCGACGTGAATAATAATCTTGGAGAATTTACGATTAGCATTAGCCAGCACTTTTAAATTTGCTTTGATGTCAGGCGCTCTGGCTCCCGGCAAACATGTGACTATGGTGGCTGGTGTCTCTATTTTCACGTTCCGTGTAATAGAATCGCCAATAACTAGGGCACAATCAACAGGATTTTCAGTGGGTGTTTCACTGAGTGGGGAGAATCTGTTTGATGTTGTAATCGGAACGGAAGAGCGGTGTTTTGTCCTGTGACTACAGCGTCTCACCGTCACCCATTTGCCCTGCTGCACGGGCTCTGCAGCCAGAACCGAACAATGTACAGAGTTCACTAAGCTAGTCGCATCCAAAGCAGTATCTAAAGCCCTTGCACTCTTACAATTAACCTCGATTAAAGTTTGGATGCGTGTCTCTAGTTCTGAAATCTTCTCCCCCAGCCTGACTATCTCCCTGCATTTATCACATGTAAAACCTGTGCTGGCAGAGAAGGCTATGCTATAGCCTACATGTTACATGAGGTGCAGGTGACAATAAGAGGAGATGTTGACATGACTCACCGTGTTTGTTGACTGATACTCACCACAGTTTTTTGATGAACTCGTAAAAGGCGCGAGAGAAAAAAATAAATAAATAGAGCGCACGGAAGGCACGAGCGCGCTAGAGAATAAATAAATAAATGGTAAGCGCACGGAAGGCACGAGCGCGCTAGAGAATAAATAAATAAAGAGCGCACGGATGGCACACTAACAGGCTAGCGAATTACTAGTGTGCTGTGCTAGCAATAACGATTTAGATTGAAGCTAGCGATGTCAGGTTAATGTGTGATGTTGATTAAGTTATAATTAGCAGTATAAATAACAAGGAATGATAGTAAAAAATGATTAAAACAGAAATATACGAAGCTTACAGACGCAAACCAATGCAACGCAGCAGCAGGGCAGACAGGAGCAATCCAATTGTCAGGATTGACAGGAGCAATTGTCTTTTGCCCTCGTCGTCGGATGACATCCTGTGCAATTTAAATGGTTTTGGCCCTTTACATTCCGCTCTTGTTGTTGGCTTGTGGTTGTAACACTCATGTTCCAGAAGTTTTTTTTAGCTTTCTGTAGCTGTTGTGACAGCCTTTAACGACACAAATTCTACCAGAGCCTCAACTATTTGCCATCACCAGTAACGTCGTCTAGCTGATGACAATTACTAAACGGAGGTTGAGAGCATCTTACCGGAAGTCACTCTCCGCTTTGGCACCCCCCTCGGAGAAGTGAGGAAAAAGGTGAATAATTAGAGATTTTTCTTCACAGGGAGGTCCCTAGCATTTTGTGGACCCTATAAGCAGATTTTAAAAAGGAATATTATTTGACTTTTCTTCTCTGCTGTTCTATAAGCACTACCTACCGTCAGAGAGTGAATTTTCATTTTCTTTCAGCCTGTCTGCTGCTTTTGTTCAGATCAATGTGTAAATCGGACAGAATTTTAATGTGGCAAACTCGCGGTAAAATCTAACTGGTCGATGGAAAAGAAGCTAGGAAAAGAGCGTTGCGCCCCGATCCAGAACACAGCCAGACCCAGAGCCCGGATTACCACCTTCGACTGCAGAGAACTCGTGTGTGCCCGCCGCAGACGGAGAGCTACCACCCGCGGCGACGCCGGGTGCGTGAGGAGAAGAGGACAGAGCTGACCATCGCCCCTGAGGAGGAGCTCCAACATGAGTCTGACCAGGGGTGTGAGCCCACGACATCAACGGACGAGGAAATCGTATCAACGGAGAATGAGGACTGGCTGATCGACTTCAATGAGGAAACAACAATTCCCACCCTATCCCACCAAGTACCTGCATCTTCGCTGTTTTCGGACAGCTCCAATGACTGTGTTAACCCTACTGTCGGCCAGTCAAGTAAGGTGGCACCGCTAAGCTCAGCCAGTCCTCCAGCTCCGCCGCTGCTGGATGTCTACAGCCCTGCGCCATCTCCAGGGAGTCCCTGTGACGTCGAGTCGCAGGTCGTACATCCACCTGCAGCACCCGTTCAAGAGGATCCCGCGGCTCTGCCTCTGGCCTCGGTCCTCTTCACTCCATCTCGGCCTGTCGACCTGTCGGCTCTTCTCCCACCTGCGGCTCCACTGGAGACCCTCAAACTTACGGCTTCATTGGGTTCCCTCGTCCTGCCGGCTCCCCCTTGGTCAGTCATCACTCTGCCTCCGCCATGGACATACGGTCCGTCCCTCCACCCCTACGGCTGCAGCAGGTTCCTCCTTCCCCTCGGCATCACCTCTGTTCTCCATCACGCCGGCTCCACCTCAGCCCTCGGGTACTCTGGCTCCACCTCCAGCGTTCGTCGCCGCGGCATCATCGAGATCTCCTGAGCCAGCGACGTCGCTTGAGTCCACCGGCTCCCCGTCTGCACCGATGGATCCATCCGCCAAGTCTCCATTGGTCGCTCTCCAGCTGCCGTCAGCCTTTTCACCACCTGGTCTCCTCCCTCCCTCTACTCCATCGTGGGCTGTCGGCACTGGACTGCTCTGGGTCTGCACCACCAGGCTTCTTCCATCAGCACCGCCAGGGAATCGTCGTCATCCCTTCACCATCCTGTCACTCCAGCCTCTCTCCATCACTTCGCCATCACCTCGTCCACCTCCAGATCCCCCTCGGGTCCTCCCTCTGTTGTTCTGTTATGGCACGAGGACGCGCCTTGCCGGAGGGGGGAGTAATGTCACCATCAGAACATCAGTTATATTCAGTTCATAGACTTTAAGTTTGTTTTCATTCCTCACATGTGTTTCCTTGTCTGTGTTTCCCGCCACTGATCTGTCACTATGGACACTAATCACATTCTTCACAGCTGCTAGTTGTTTATGTTAATCGTCACTGTGTATTTAAGTTCCTGCCTGTGTTCTGTCTAGTGTCCGGTATTGTTTGTGCGTTGCACGCTGTCTCGCCTGTTGGTTGTGTTCTGAGTTACTTATTAAACAAACTTGTAACTTTTCAATGATCTCCGTCTTCCTTGGATCTAATCGTGACAGTATCTAAAATGATTCAAGTGTTTTAAAGTGCCCAAGATAACAATGCCATGCATGTTCATTACCGCAAAAAGGATGACACTGGAACTGTTGTTACATTGGCACAGCATCTTTAAAGCGCTCACAAAATGGCAACTTGAACCAGGACACAATGCATCAACCGCCGTTTCAACAATATCTTTTCAAAATTCACCATTTACGCTTATCTCACTTTCTTTCCACTTATCAGCATCAGGCTGATAATAGTGCTGCTTTTTCATTTTCAAACATTAACACATGCTACTGACAACTTTATCAATGTTCTTATTACCAATAATTAAAGGTACAATATGTAAGAATTTTGTATCAAAATATACAAAAACCACTTGCACAGTGTTATGTATTTCTTTCAATTGTGTACTAACATTATCCTAAATGTTTTCAAGAATTTGTCAATTCCGAGAATTTCACAATTTTAAATTGTGCCCGTCCCCTGTCACTTGTCGCCTGTCAATGACATCGAATGTACTCTCGAATTCAGAGAGGATTGTGGGTATAAAGTAGTGAACGAATGTAGGGAATGATGTCATTCACTCAGAATTCGGACACCACTACAAAATGGCAGACACCCAATATAGTGCACTATATAGGCCTAGTGGATAGGGAGCAGTTTCGGACACAGCTGTTGTTTCATTTAAACATTATGTACCATGGCAAGCAGACTTTGGTACAAAAGGAGAAATAAAACGAGGATCAATATCGGCGTGGCGTTTTCGAGATGCCGAGAGCTTCATAACAAACTTCAAATTGACAGAGAAACCACTCTTGCATATACTTTATTAGACAGGTGAGCAAATGTACATAAAACGAATCAATGTTATATAGCTCAACATGATGAAATGTTAGAATATGTCAGTATGTTATTCAAATGTTGATCTAGCTTACTGCTAGTCTCATACAGCCAACAAACGAACACATAAAATAACATTATAACTTTCAACACACTCAAATGCAGTTTAGTATGATCGTGTAGACCAGGGGTCGGCAACAGGCAGCAATAATATCTGTCCCACACCCAGGCCCGGATTAAGAGGACTTTGGGCCCTGGGGCTATAGCAACACCAAGGGCCCCCTTTCATCTGATTGCCACGCCAGTCTTCTACCGCAATAAAAAAAAAAAAAAAAAAAAAATGTTATTAATCATTGTATTTAATTAATGTTTTTCTTTATCATTATTTATTATTATTATTGCACACTAAATAGTCCAGGCTATTTAACACATTAACCCCCTACTGCACAGATTTTGATGGAACATTGTAATAAAAATTACTCCACATAATTTCTTGGTTCATTTTGGGAACATTTTATTGGTAAAACAGTGCATTTACTCCAGATATGAACTCAAAAACATAAAGGTTTCCAAAATCAGCAAAAACATTACTCATACTTCAGTCATACTTCCTCAATAAGTACTTAACCATGAATAATTTAAAGGGATGGTTCAACAACATCACCCTCATGTTGTTCAAAACCTGTATGAGATCATACAGGTATGAGATAAAATTAGAAATCAGTTAATAATTAACATTCTAATTAAAGGGTACTTTAAATGTGAGACTAAAACTGCCAGTAGGTGGCGGCAGGTCACTGTCTTAATAAGTGAGTTGAGGGAGTCATTCATTCAACCGATTTGTTCAAACGGCTGATTCATTCGGGAAAGCAGCAAGTTGTGTTGTTCATTGAATCATTAAATTGATTCGTTCAAAACACGGATTCTGTTCAAAAATTCATCGCGTCTGTTGCATTGAGACTCTGCTATGGCTTCATTTTGAAAACAAACAATATTGATATAAATATGAGACAAACTCATTTGGGAACATAGCCTACCTATAACCGTACACATCACGCAGTGAAAGCACGAGAGACAAAAGCGATGTCAGCTCGCCGTGCCTCGTACATCGTTAAAACAATGATTACAAAATCATATTAGACAATACACATCGCACACACCCCTACGCACATAAAGAATGAACTTAGAATTGAACTGACATTTACCAACTTGCTTCTCCTTCTCTCCTCCTGTTTCGCGTGCAGGAGACAGACGTAATGCTGCCACGAATGTGACGCGCAATGTCACGTAAACAAGCAAATAAAAAGTACGCTAATTAGATTGTTCTAATTTGGAAAACATTTAGATATGTCTAAGTCAAATTGCCATCGAAAATGTAAGACCTTTCATAAGTAAAAATAAGACTTTTTAAGGATCCGCGGACACCCTGAATAAGACAAAAACTCATCGGGGCAAAAATGCCCATGTACCTTGGATATTGGACCTTGATGTTCGTCAAAAAACAGTAATTCAGCCGGGGATTTTTACGCGGGTGGGTGGTGGGAGAAAAAACACTGACATTCTGGATTCAGACTGCAATAAAATCACCGACTAGCCCCTATAAATTTTGAAAATACCTTACGACTCCACGAGAAACAATTACCATCCAAACAGTGCTTAACTCATTAGGCTACAGCTGCTTGCTTACCTTCTTCAACGTATAAAACAAGCGGATCGGTGACGGGAGGGTGAAGCTAACTGTGGGCTGCTGCCGCTGCACTCAGGGTCTTCCACGGGCACAGATGAAAGTGATCCAAGTAGTTAGTTAGTTTAGGAATTTTTGCATCCCTTTTCTGCCTTTCGAGTTTGTTTTTCCTTTTTTGTGCACCACTATCACTTTTTTTTTTCATCATTTTTGAACTCCAGCGTCAGCGAGCGATTTATACCCATGTTCAACATGAAAGCATAACGAAAAGAGGCGTTTCCCAATGTCATGGCGCAAATTGTAGAGTTAACTTGATTGGGTGGTGAATTATATAATTCAGGCACATTTTCCAATAACTTCTTGTTATTTTATTATACACAAATCAACCACATATGATTTGACAATCTCATTTCCTCCAGCCAATCACGGGCCCCCTAATCCCGCGGGCCCTGGGGCTTCAGCCCCACCTAGCCCTTATGTTAATCCGGCCCTGCCAACACCCGCAGCCAGATTATTTTGATAGCGGCTGGTTTCTTAACACTAGAACTACCGGAATTCCATAACTACTAGAACGACCATAGCGGTCATTCTGACCGTTCATACTTTGACGTTCATATGGCCGTACTGAACGTCATTTTCGTCATGTGATCCCAGACAGCACGCTCAGTCTTACCAACGTTGGCAATTGGAGGGCACCAGCGGCAAAGTATCGTAAGGGGTTTTCCCCTGCACACCAAAAAAACTTAGGTGGGTAAACCATCGGCGGGATGAGTCTACAGCCACTCCAATTCATGCACACTCCGGAGATCGGCGGAGGAACCGCGAGGAACCATTTTGCCGATCCCGCTTCTTTTTTTCACAAATGCTGTTGCCTACTAGATCTACCGTTAGCGTGTGCACGTTTTTATGCGCGTGATCAAGTCTAAACAGAAGCATCGCCTCGGTACTCAACGGACTCTCCTGTGATCAGGTATGTTTATCCATTTCAAACACAATTTTCAGGCCAGTATGTGTTTATTTTGTTTTGTGTACTTATTTTTTTATTGAAAAATAAAATTTGTTAGAAAAACGTCGAGTTTTCTGAGAAATGTTTTAAACAGATGACAGAAATTGGCGCCGGAGGATTAACGTTACGTGTTTTTAGACTTGGTTAGTTGTTATTAACTGACTGTTATATGTTCTCGTATTAAATATTTTCAGTGAGTTATTTTAGACATGAGGGGAACTCTTTCAGAGGAGAATCGTTCGTTAAACAGTCAGGTTAAACTAATAAACATAAAATTGACGGACTGTCTTTTTTCCACACAAAAATGACATCTGTCCTTAACCCCTTACACTCTGAAAGCATTTTTAATGATTTTGTCTAAGTGACATGCTTAAAATTAAAGGCAGCTCTTTTTTTTGTGCGTTTCTATGGTAACGTTAAAAGTAGACCTGTCAAGAGCTCAGTTTAGTAACGTTAGCAGTACAAGCGCGCAGACAGTCAGACAAAGTAACGTTAGTGGTTATGAAGTAGTAAAGTGATAGTAAGTGAAGTAAGCGTTTTTTTGGACACACATATTCATAAAATAGAGCCTTTATTAAACAAAATAAAATAATAGTCTTATCTGTTTTTTCAGTGATCGATTTTCATCAGATTTTTGTAAGTGATCAATCTAAAAGTCGGGGGGTACATTACAGATTATTTAAAATATGATACTATATTTCTTGCTGGCAAATGAAATTAATAAAGAAAACGAACAAAAGTATTCATTCTGAATATTTCATATTTATTTTAATCTGAATGATGTGATGATATTGGGGGGGGTTATATTAGCTGGATCTGATTTTTGAGGGGATCATGACCCCTGTAACCCCCGTGCAAATTACGCGCATGGTGATCAGTAAGCCAAGGTTTTCTGTCTTTCCAAGAGACCGCAGTTAATGTTCAAGAAGAGGGACTGGACTGGAGGACTGGAGGACTGAAGGCTTTCCTGACTGTTTGAGAACCACTGCTGTGGGGTCACTCGTTTAGCTCTGTTAGTTGGACCTGGGTGATGCTGTTCTTTGTGTAACATAACGTAACATTTTTCTGTATTTCCTAGTGCCACAAGATGATTGGCAGCAAGACACACCCAGTGATGAAGGGATGTGCTCTCCTGAATGCAAGTTAATTAACACGCAGACACAGAACAGAGTCTGTAAAACAACTTTGTAAGCAATTAAAGCTGTGGCACACACAGACACTCAGTGCAGTTACATGACCAGTCTAGTCTAGTCATAGTCTGTTCTCCTGCAATCAGACTAGCTGTCTTAGTCTAAAACTACATACAGTCAAGTTAGTTTGACCCAAGAGCATGGTGGCTAGCTAGCAGGTATCTTTAGATTAAAGACAATGTTTCAACTACTAGGCTGAGACAGAGATTGCACTTGGTAGTCACTAGAGTAGCTGGCTGCCTGTTTCGGTTTTAAGGGTAGGAAGAAAAGTGTCTCTCTCTCTCTCTCTCTCTCTCTCTCTCTCTCTCTCTCTCTCTCTCTCTCTCTCTCTCTCTCTCTCTCAGTTGACGCCAGTTCTTTGGTGTAGGCTAGGCTGTGCAGAGTGCAAAAAGGCTGCCCTCATTCATACGGTCATTCTGACTGAATCCGATATGATCTGACACTGATTACCTGAAAGATTAATCTTTGTTTTTAACCTTTTTAATCTTTGTGTTTCAAGTGTCTGTGAACACAAACATGCCGCAGTGTCGTGAAACCCCTCTATCCCGTCCAGGCCTTCCACACAAGACCCCTCAAAGTAAGACATATTTTAGTGTATGATGTGTTTTATGTGTCTGTACTTCTTACTCTATGTTATGGTAGGCTAAAGTCTCTCTCTCTCTCTCTCTCTCT